>NC_134459.1:121585731-121921148 GCF_047948215.1 Lycorma delicatula
AATATTTGTGTATCCTCAAATAAGACAGTTGGTCAAAGATGATGTATTTAACTCAATGTTAAATAATGTAGAAAGTGTAGCTTGGGCTTCATTTAAAGACGTTTGGAAACTTTTTCTCGGCCAAAAAAAATCTGAAAATGACCACGATATTATTAATCTACTTCTTACTTTATACAGAACTATGGAATGTAATATGTCTATGAAAATACATTTCCTTCATTTACATCTGGATTTTATCTGGACAACCTCGGAGACGTAAGTTACGAACACGGTGAATATTTCTCCCAAGATATTTCAGTGATGAAAAGCTGCTATAAAGGGAAATGGAATACTAACATGCCAGCCGATTATTTTTTGACAGTAATTGCGGATGTGCTTGATGTTATTTATAAAAGAAAAGCATCGGCGAAATCATTCTAACACAGGTACGGCAATGTAAAATTATAAATTTCACAGATTTTAACTATATTTTCTCTTAATTTTTTTTGAAACTAATTGTCTATAACTAAGGGTGACAGAAAAATTGTATTTGAAGATCTGTAATGTGCGCAAAAAACAATTCAAGAAATGGTATCACACTTAGAGAAACATTAAAAAGTTTTTTTTTCTATTATGCGAATTATTATTTTTTTTAACCCATTAGCAAATATATAAAGCGACTAATACACAGTTTACAATGTGCGATATTTTATTTTTTAAGCGAAAGAGTCGATATAGTAAGGACGTAATATTCTTGAAGAATTAAAGAAGATGTAGGAGCATATTCTGTAGAGGAATTGAAAAAATTGACAGAGATAATGGAAAAATAGAGAAACATTGGCCACCACACTTCGGATTGATGAACAAGAGAAAAGAAAGCTAATATAATATTACTAACGCCTTATAACTCTTATTAACTAAATATAATATGTATTTGGTTGTAAACTACCAAAACCTATATATAGAATTTATATAAAATTGAGAGTAAATTATTGTTCATAATAAACACAATACAAAAATAAATAAACAATACATGCTTAATTAATTTGATTGTTATTTTCTGCCGTTACAAGCATTGTCACGATAACTTTTATAGTTGATGCCTTTCGGAGTGCCTCCATTCTCAAAATGGTAAATTGTACTCCGAAACGCGTCAAATACAAATGTTAAAGTGACAATGCCAGGACAGAAAACAACACCAAATAAATTTTGATAATCCTGGCGGAAATATAAGATACTGTAAAAGTTTAATACAGGCTTAGATTATTGCCGAAAAAAAGTTTGTTTAATCTTATCTAACGATAATGTAGAGTTATAAAACAAGTCTCAGCATCAGGAACTGTAATTTTATTATATTACGAAAATATACTCGTATCTTAATTTATATATAAAATGAGATATAATTATTTAGAAAATTAAAAAATACATTATTCAATAAATAAAAAGTTACAATAGCGCATGAAATTTTATTTTAATGTCTTGTGTACTTAAAACTGTTATCTTAAACGTAAGTTCTGTTTGACTTTAGTGGCTATGAAAGTGGTCTCGTTGTTGTTAAATTAGACTGTAAAAATAACTTCAGTAAACTTTAGTTATGTCAATTAAAAGTGGTTTAACGGTTGTCAGCCTAATTACTTAGTTTTACATAAATTGTAATAAACTTGTTGCTAACGCTAGGTGTATTGTTTTATATTAATTTATTATTTTGTTAAATTTTATACGATCTTTTTATAGTAAATATGTTTTATGATATTAAATGAACTGTTTTATTTCTTAATATAATAAATAAGAAATTTTTTAATTTATAAATGTCAGCTAGTAAAATATATAATCAAATTGAATGAATATAATTCTATTTAATGTATTCTACTTACTATTACTTTGTAACATCTTCCAGTCTTAAAAAATAAAACTGCGAAAACTGCCAAAAAAAGGTAATAAATTTAGAATTTTCAGGTTATATAACAGGTTATAACAATTATTTTCAGGTTATTTTCAGGTTATAACAATCCACTCAGATTCTGTATGCGCGGTAGTGTGTGTTAATATATGCTTACTAATGAAACAGTTCATTTAAAAAAAATAAGAGCCTTTATGTGAAAAATGAAGAAGTTTAAACGAAAAAGTAAAACTAATGTTGTAAATTAACTAATTTTAGATTTAAAAACTATAAGGTGAATGGTATAAATGTAATAACGTTTTTGGCTACAACCTACATATACTCATATATTAAACTGGCAGTTACCAAATATGATTTCAAAAAATCAGATAGATTTTAGGAAGGAGATCATATGCGACTGCTCGTTTTTTCTCTGAAATGACTAATATAGAAGTAAAGGAAATGCTTCTTATACGCAAAGGAAGTAAATCTCTATAACCTTAAATGATTTTGAGAAATCATTTGAGAATATTAATAGATATACATTGCGGAATATTATGAAAAAATAAAAGAATTTTCCTTCATATTTAACCACAATTCGTAATTTGTTCCCTAATACAATAATTATTTTGAATTTTTATGGGATGGGGACAGAAGGGTACTGGTTGATGAGAATGTAATCCAGGGATGCTTTTACTACCAATTTTGTTAAAGATGATTCAATTAGGAGATGGAAGTTAAGTTATGACACGGAAGAGGGCTCAGATCTGGTGAATAACAGTTCTATTTGGAAATTTGATCATATGAAGTCAGTTAAGAAGATTCAATGCAAAGAAATGTTTGTGGCTTTTTTATAATCGTTTTATTTACGGTTAGAATAAATGCTTTCGAAAAAGCATATAGCTTAATAAAGGAAATGATAAACTTAAAAACTGTTTTGAATAGTACATTACTAGATTAAGTACCTTATCTTCGATAATTAGATCACGATATTTTCTATGAACGTGACAGAAATATTGAACAAAAATGACAGCAATTCAGTCGTACACAAAGCACAAAACAAAAAGAGATTTTCTGAATTTCACAAGGAGAAAGAAAACTGCCTTTATAATATATTTTTATTAATAAGAAAGTTTTATTAATAATGTGGTTATAATTACAAATATGTTTTACAATACTATGGTTTTGTTCATTATACTATATGAGGTTTGGTCCATATCCACTCAAGAGAGAACGATTCTGTCTTCGAATATTCGTGTTTTACTTTCTATCAAGGACTGTAAAAGGCTGGACGAGAAGTAATTTTAAAGGAAAGTGCTTTCGTAGACTTCAAAAGATATCAGAGGAAAGATTGAGCAAAAAGATTTATTCGAATAATAAATTACAGGAAGACGTGAAAGTAAAAGACAATGGAGGCCACTAGGCGATGGGGCACCAGAACATGGTTGGTAATCTCTAATATTTGTAGTGCAAAAGAAGAAAACTTCTGTCCTACCTTGATATCAATAATGAAAAAAAATTGGGAACTTCAGAATTGCATTGAAATAATACCACCAGAAATATATACGAATCGTCTGCAATTATCCGAAAATGAATGTCTGGTGTGATATCACGCCTGATCAACGTTTTTCCATGAGCAGACTATTACGGATATAATGCTCTTGGACATGTTGAAGACTTTGTGTTTTAATGTATTGAAAATAGTGACAGTCTAATTCTCTAACAAGATGGAGTACCACCGCATCATCTATAATTTGTATATTGCGACAGGTTTCCAGAAGGCTAGACAGGAGTAGAAACTCTTATCGCTTGACTACTGCAACGGATCTCCTTTTTTGGTGTTAAGTAAAAGATATCATATACAAAAAAAACAATCCATTGTCATTTGACCATCTGCGTCAAAGAATAACAGCAGCCATGGAAGTGATTCCTGCAGACAAGAGTGCCGGTGTGTGGAATAAGGTGAATTGTCACTTTGAGGTCTACAGGGCTGTAAATGTTGCTCATATTGAGTTACTTTAAGAGATAAGAAAAACTTACGTTTTTAACTTTCATTCAATAAAATATACACATTTGTAATTTTACTTTAATAAATTTATTTAAAACCTCGGAGTTTTATCGGACACCCGATATATGTGCTTTAAATTGAAAAAAAAAAAATATATATATATATAAAATAATAACGCAAACGATATGTCTTAAAATAAACGAAAATAAAAAAAAAAGATAATAAATTGAATAATTTTTACGTTATCTCAAAATTGAAAGAGTCGATATTCTCTCAAAATTAAACCAAGTATACTTTCAATATATAAATGTTTATGGGTAGTTTGTTTGAGTCGATACGTAAACTAGATTTTGAATAGAATTCTGCTACTATTCTAACATATGCGCTAACAAAAGAAAATAAAACTAATCTAATTTCGTAGAAATGATAGAAATATTTAATATTAGAGGTCTCTTGAAACAAAAACCACAGGGAAGGAAAAGCTGCTTTTTCTGCGGAGACCTAAGAAATAATAAATTAAAAAATATGGAAGTTGAAAAACTGGATAAATTTTCAAAAGTTTAATAAAAGTCTGAAAATACTGTTACAAGGTGAAAATTGTTATTAGAATCGAAAAGACACTTTTATAGAAAAAAAGGAGATAATATCATAAGTAGCCAGATTATAAAATGTTTGAATACAACAGCCTGGATTATATTAGACCCAAGTGTAGCACTTGTGATATTCTGTCCATTATTAAAAATTTCTATATTTTTTAAAGTTACAAACCTTGTATCCTATCAAAAAATAGCTTAACATTTTCAGTTAATAATCTTATACTTATTAATATTTTGTTTTTTTTTTGTCACTTAACAGAATAACATATAATCTTAATAAAAGAAATTTAAACTTGACAACTCATTAAATTTTCAGAAGTCCTCAAAAATCATTCATTATTTAAAAAGAAAACTGTTGAAACCTTCTTTTTTCAATAGTCTCTTTTGTAATTTATTTTCCCTACAAAGTAAAGAAAAAAAAAATTATTGAAAAAATACTTGCGAAATAGTCTCAGATGATTTGGAAAATATGAAACCAATATGTAAGAAATTATTTCCCATATTTCAAAAATCTTTCAAAATTTTTAAAAACTTGCTTTATACTTTTTAGTCATACTTTAATCAAATTATTATCATACATTGCAACAGTTTAATTTGTAGGTTAATTTGGATTTCAAAAGATAACATTATATATTGAAAGATCTAATATATTTAAAAAAATATCAAACAAATTTTCAATCAAACATTTACTATACAAAGTAACACAATAGTGAAGTTTTTGATTATTAAAATACAATTGTAAATTAACAATACTTTTTTTGTCGCTTGTACACATTTTTAAAAATTACCCCCGTATGGGTTGTTTGCGGAAGTAATTGTGGAATATTGTATTGTCACCCAACATCAGTAATTGTGAAAAATTTCATCAATAAGCAATGTCAGGAAGTATGTTTAATTAGTTATTATACCTGCACCCTTAATTTACCCCAGTACGTGGGGATGTTTGCAAAATTAATGGTGAAATATTGTATTGTCACACGACCTTAGTACTGTGCAAAAATTCATCAATCGGAAATGTCAGGAAATATGTTAAATTAAAGATGCAAGTTCTGATGAAAAACATGAAAAAAGAAATTGAAAATAGAAAAAATATTGTGAGTTAAAATAAAGCAAGTAAAAATGCATTAATTATTATCTTTAAATTAATCAGTTACGATTATTATGATCTTTATTGTACATTTGATCACTGGTAGTATACAGCCACTTCTTACAGAAGTCGATTTGTTAGGCTAAAAAGTTTTCTGTATATGAGATCTTATTAAAAATTGTTGTTTATCTAAAGGATGTGAGTAAAAATTTTTAAAGAATCGATATCGTGAGACCTAAATGTATTTTAATAAAAAAAAGAACTTGATTATAAAGAATGGATAAATGAATACAAAATACATACACTTCGTTTGGATGTATGCTAACAAAAATGCAAATATTTTAAAATAACTCAACAAATTTATGTAGTCTTTAATATTTAAATATTAGAACTGAAATTATTTTTGTTTATGACAGAATTATAATTTTATTATGCAATATTGGGAGTTAATATAAAAATCTACTTAATTTAGTATAAACCTATATATATATATATATATATATATATATATACAAAATAGGATAAAAACAAATTTTAACAGGTGAATATTATGAAAATCAAAAAAAAAAAAAATAAATGTATCAAAAAACCTACTCACTTACTGAGTATTTAAAATTAAAATTGAGGAACCGTAGGAATGCGTTTTGAGGTCAAAAATTCCGTGACGGAAATGGCCGTATGACACGGGGCATTATCATGATGAACCATCCACTTGTCTGCAATGTCTGGTCTCACGCGAATCACTCTTTTCCTGAGCCTTTCAAGGACACCTTTGTAAAACACTTGGTTTAGAGTTTGTCCTGAAGGAACAAATTTATTCACGATACCCCTACTGTCAGAAAAGCAAATCAGCATGGTTTTGATCTTTGATTGTTGATTCGACATTTTTTCGGTCGAGGAGATGACGGAGTGTGCCACTCTTTGCTTTGCCGCTTTGTTCCAAATATCCAGGATTCATCACTTGTGATCACACAATTGAAGAATTTTTGGTCATTATCAATCCTTTCAAGAAGATCAACGCACACGTTTCTTCGATTGTCCTTCTGTTCCGTTGTGAGGTTTTTAAAGATTTCAATTTTTTAAAGAGTTTATTGTAATAAAAATTTATTAAAGAACTATAATTTTATGAATTTCTAAGAAAAATATCTGCCGGTTTTCCCTTTACATATTAATTCCGATGACATTTCAATTTAATTTTTACCCACTAATTTTCGAAAAAAATGTATTATTTATTGACAGTTTTCCAATAAATTTTATTACTAATAATTAAATGCAGTTTAAAACAAGTTGACAACAAAAATAGTAACAAAATTAAAATTAATGGTATAACTTCCGTAGAATGTCTAGTTTTTCAATTTTCATTATTGGTTGTCAATTAATGTACTAGCTACAGTGGGAGTCAAATGATTGCATGACCTATTTTGACAACATAATAGTTAAGTATTACAAAATAAAACAGTATTAGTTAAGTATTAGTTTATTACAAAATTAAACAGTATTAATTTCAGACAGCTCGAACAGTCGGTTTTTGGTGTAAAATGAAGAAGCGATCTCATATTATTTGGATCATAAACAATAGCAATTTATTTATGCAGGTTAATATTATTACATAAAATTAAAAATTTACCTAAATGTTCATTAAATGTAATTAACTTTATTGTATAATAATTAAAAATATTTTTCCATTACCATCAGGTTTTGTTTACTGAGATATAACTTAATGATAACTTCAAATAACATAATGATTAAATTTATTGTTTATATCTGTGAGCGTGTAATCTCGAACAAGTGTATGTGGATATATATGAATGAATAGTAGAGGGAATATATTCCGGTGCTTTTTTTATTATAAAGAATTTTTAATTTCCAACGCTCGAAGAGTATAATGATATTACATTCGTTATATTCATTCTGGTTTATATTAGCTTGACTATCTACTCCAAAAATAATAGTAGCACATTTTAATGTGATACGGATACATTTCCATAGTAAATAGGTACGTGACTTTAATCTGAAACAGAAAGTATAGGACTGAGAAAAAATGAATGAAAATTGGAAAATTGATGAGTTCACATGACATGTTTCAAGAGTGCGTCCGTCAATTTCAAAATTACTTTTACACTTGAATGAGAACGAATTCTGTCAGCTTCGTTCTCTAATTTAGGTTATAGGTATATGTTCAGGTTTAAACGAAAGAGAAGGCGGATTTAATGAAGGTAAACCAATTTTTCTTTTTTATATATATATATATATATATATATATATATATATATAAATGTGTGTGTGTGTGTGTGTGTGTGTGCGTACACACACACACACACACACACACACAAGTGTGCAAGAAACATGAAACAAATTGAACGAACTTTTCTACCTTTTTTAATAATAAATGTTTTTATTCTAAAATAAACTAATTATAATAAAATTGCTTTTATCTATTCTTTTTCAATTTATTGTTACTTCCTTAACTGGTTATTTACAATATAGAGAAATTAATTAATAAACCAAAATATCGCTTTTTACCGTTTACATATAAAGGATTCAAATTTCGCAAAATATTCATCATTAAATGCAACCTAATCACTTTGATTTCATCAATTATTTTTTTTTTTCTTAATCCAAAAACTGAATTAAAACACTATTTCATAATGAAGTAATTAATTTATATTTTACTTTCTTTATTAAGGTATACCGATTACATTATATGAACTTAAATACTTTATTTAAAAGTACTTCCTGCATGAATCAACAAATTAAAAATGTTTAATTTGTTCAACTTCTTATTTGCCCAGGTGTAATCATTTAGCACTTTCAAATATAGATAAATAGACGGCCTCTATCAATGGTAGCACTTCGGGCTTTCATCCAGAGGTCCCGGGTTCGAACCCCGTCAGGCATGGCATTTTCACACTCGACAAAATTGCTATTTCATCACATCTTCTAAAGCAAAACCTAACGGTGGTCCCGGAGGCTAAAAGATATAATGGAAAAATTACTAATCGACAGAATGTGCACTCTTGTGGTACTGCAAAGTAATATACACTTATCCCTTTGGGATTCAGTCCCTCCAACTTACTTTATTAATTGTTTATTGATGGATAATTGGGCTTTGTAGACCTCTTTAATACTCAAATATCATAGTTGGACACAGAAGATTTAGTATCATCCGAATCACAATAAGGAAAATATTCACTCCAAAGTTGAGCAACCGTTCATAGAAAACTTTTACTGCTAGAACTAATACGGCAAATGTTGTCTCTAAAGGCGCTAGACAGAGATTCCGTCCGCAAAATCAGGTTGAAAGCGAGACTAAAACTGACCTTGGTACCAAACAC
This sequence comes from Lycorma delicatula, assembly GCF_047948215.1. Taxonomy (NCBI): domain Eukaryota; kingdom Metazoa; phylum Arthropoda; class Insecta; order Hemiptera; family Fulgoridae; genus Lycorma; species Lycorma delicatula. The sequence goes on from NC_134459.1 coordinate 121,594,616, forward strand.
GTTCTGATAACTTTTTACAAACGGATCGTATAGCTGAAGGAGAAACACTCAAAATTTAGTTTAATGCACAGAATTGGTCTCTAAGTTAACCCAAAAATTCGACTACAAATACTGATTATATAGTTTATTAAATTATTTTAATTTCATAACTAATCTTTTAGTAAACAAAAAATTATTTTTTCTACGAAAAATCCGATTTGTCGCGCGGATTAAAAACCTCACGTGACATGATAATATTCGTCTCAGTATGTTTTCTTTCTAATTCGGACCTGAATCACAATTTTTGTATATATAATGTTGTTATCCGCTCAAGTCTTCCCACCCATCTGGTCAGAAGCAACTGTCGTACCAGTACTTTCACCTGCTAGAGACAAAGCATGCTCCTCAGACTACCAACCTATCTCCTTGACGAGTGTTTTTTGCAAAGTGAAGGACAGAATTGTGAACCGAAGGCATACTTGGTATTTAGAAAAACACATTCTGATATCTCTAGAACAATCTGGTTTCCGCCAAGGACGGATCTTCCTTTGTTCATCTGGTGTCACTAAAAACAGCTGTCCAAAATGCATTTCTGTTCCGCCAGCAACTCGAAGCTATTTTCTTTGACATTAAGAGATTGTACGACCCAGCCTGGCGACGAAGTACCCTAAACACTCTTAAATAATGGAGAGTAGTGGGTAACATGCTTAACTTTAATAGGAGGGTCCTAATTGATCATACATTTCGTGTTCGTGTTGGAGATTCTTAGTTGAGTAGTGACGTCTTGGAGAATGGAATGCCTCAAGGAAGTGTACTAAGAACCACCTTATTTACTATAGCCAACAACACTAGTACTAAATGTGTCCAACCACCTGTTTCATGTTCTTTATTTGTTGATGGTTTTGCTGGGTATATAACACGACTAGTTCAACAGCCACAGCTAAGAGACTACTGCAAAATATTATATCTCGCCTTGAAACTTGTTCCAAGGTCACCGGGTTCACGTTTTCAACCCAAAAAAAAAAGAAAGTATAATCTTTTCTTATCTACAAGCCTCTTTCACTTCACAAGCTCTCCTCAATGGAGAGCCAATTGCTATCTCTCCTGACGTTAAATTTTTAGGTTTACTTTTCAACAGTCATTTTACGTGGGTCAAACACGTAAAACACTTAAAAGCGAGATGTTTAAAAATTTTAGCTATGTTAAGAGTTCTTAGCAACACCAATTGGGGAGCTGAGCAATCATGTATGTTACGTTTTTATTATACTTCAGTTGGGTTTCGTTTGGATTACGGTTGCATCAGCGACTCTTCAGCGCGTTATGCCACACTGAAGATGGTGGATGCTGTACACCACTCTTTTCATCGTTTCGCCATTGGTGCGTTTAGATCAAGCACGGTCGCAAGCAAACTTGTGACTGCTATGAGCCATCATCATTTCAGGATAGACGGCACCAACCACTAGCATCTTATTCTGCCAGTCTTAAAGGATAACTAAATCACCTGGTTCTTAAAGCAGTCCTCGCAAACATCATTTCCAATGATATGAAAATCATTCATGTAATACAGACCAATGGGTGTCTGTACCAGCGTTTAATGAACGTTTTAAATTTTAACACATCCTCTATTTCCCCAGCCTATCCCTGTTCATATCATCCATGAGGACTCGACCCCATAAATTTTAATTATGACCTCACCATATATAACAAAAATTTAACAACTCTTGTCTTTCAGCAAACATTTTACCATTAACTTTCCAAGACCTATCCAGATGTCATTTTGTCGTAAAAGACAGAACATGTGTTTTTGGGCTAGCTGGTATTACGAGTGTCTACAATGCTGAAATGTACGCCATCAATGTTTCTTTTGATATCATTAAGTCAAAATATTGTCACATCGTTATCTGTAGCGATTCATTTAGTACACTCTAACCTTTACATGATTTGTATTCTAGACATCCTATCATCACCAGAATTCACAATACAATCGCTGAATTGAATCATCACAACGCACAAGTAAATTTCTGCTGAATCCCCCTAGCCATATAGAAATTCTGGGCAACGAAAATGCGGATTCCGCTGCTAAAAATGCATGTAGCTAACCGTCTTTCACCACTCGAATTAGTACTACAAATTTTATTAATTCCATTATAAATGCATTTCGAAGAATGCGGCAAGGTGAATGGATTGCCACGGGGTCTCTTCCCAGGAAATAGATTAACATTTATTTTATAACGCAAAGTAGAATAATATCCTTAAAAAAAAGAAACCGATGTATCTTTACTGTCAAAGAAAGGTATTTACTCTTTAACAAGAGAACATCAAATGAAAGAAACATTTCGTTGGAAATGGAAAATTTAACAAGAGTAGAATATGATGATTTTGCTTGACGAAAATATTTTCCTAAAGCTTTAAAATAAACTCTATCCTAGGAAATGATAAGAATGTACTAGACCGGGTCCCTGTCATTTCTAAGAAGAATCAACAATATGCTTCATAAAATTAAATGTTAAGCAACCATAAATTTTGATGTTATTTTGTGATTCGTGTTGTATATTTCATTCTAACGGTTGCCTTTCTTTTATTATTTTATTTTTTATCCTATTATTATATTAAGTTTCATTTTACTTTTAAACCTTATTTTATTAATATTTTAATGTCTGAGAAGTGGCTTTTTATAATTTTTTGACCCGAGCGATGATAACGCGAAAGCGTTTTTAGCCAGAAAAAACAATTCTATGCTGCATAAAAAGTTAAATTTAAAATTCAATTCATTAGATTAATGAGTACAAAAGGCATAATTATCTATGTAATACGAGTACATGCAGCTGTTATGACTATAATAGAACTAAAACATCTACTTAGAATGTAACCGTTGTTCAATATGTCCTGGTTTTGATCATTGGTTTCGCAGCGTTAATCAGATTATCGCAACAATAAAAAAGAAAAAAAATATTTGTGATTTAGCATATGACCTGTTTAATTACATACTAGAATAATACTAAAAATAACATCATTACATCATTATTTCTGTGAAAGCTTACAAATAAAATAGTATTTTAACAGAAATAGAAATTGAATGAATTGAGTAAAATTAATTTTGTAATAAAATTTTAAAATTAAATAATTGTTAGAGAACTAATTGATTATTTTACAAAATAGAATTATAATTTTATTTAATAATATAAAGTAGTATTATAACGAAAAAATAAAATACTATTATGGCAATACTATTCTGGCATTTCTCAGACTCATCTATAACAAAAAAATAAAAATAAATAAAATAAAAAAATTCATTATTACTATTATTATTATTTAAATAGGTTTTTAAAAATTACTCTATGAGAAAAATGATAAGATAAATTAATACATTTACTATGTAAGGAAAAATAATATGATATCCTTAAAAAGTAGTGAAACTAATATATCTTTACTGTCAAAGAAAGGTTTTTATCCTTACACAAGTTGGACATCAAATGAAAGAAACATTTCGTTTGAAATGGAAAATTTAACAACAGTAGAACAAGATGAATTTTGTTTGAAAAAAGTATTTCCCTAAAGCCATTAGTGTCGGGTCAGAGTAGGTATGAAGCAAATTTGTACTGTATAGTGGTTGCCGGACAGTATCTTGCAAAACGTTACAGAGAAAACCAGAACAACTCGTGAAAAATAGCCTCTAAGCCTTTTACACTAATGCGTGTTCCCTGTCGAATGACTTCGCCTTCCCTTAGACGGATATATATATATATACACCTTATATACAGTTTATATACAAATACACGGAGAGAGGGATGCAGTATGTGTAATGTTTCTACGGCAATATACCAGCCTATTCATCTATTTACTCGTTATCTACCAGACTTAGTATACAGAAACTCCTACGTAGAAGTAACAAAGACTTTAAGATTTATTACTGGTACTAGAAACACCACATCTTCATAACAGCTTAAGTACGCAGAGCAATAACCTATTATATACCTACTTTCCATCTTCTTATATATAAATAGGAATAACAAGCTCATAGTAAAAGGAGTATACGTTACATTTAAAATTATAAAATCAAATTGATAATTATTCAGGGTTTTTCATCTTACAAAATAAAAACTATTGTATTGGGTATATATTATATATATATTAATATATTATATTGCACTCGTCGCAATTCGGAACAAGAACATTAAGGATGTTCTAATTGCAAAAATCCTGTCCATTTTATACGTACTAAAACAACGAGGACAGCGATGCGTATTTGTATGGACTCCAAGGCATGCTGGTATTACAGGTAATGAAATCGCAGACGAAGCTGCCAGAAAGGCAACAGTCTGCGATGACTTGGATGCATTTCCTGTAAGAGTGGCAGATGTTAAAAACCGTCTAACAAACATAGTAAGAAACAAGTGGAACGCTGAATGGAGGAGTTTAAATACAAAATTAAACTCAGTTAAAACTTCTCCTTACAAATGGAAAAGCGACTTTAAGTTGACTCGCCGTGAACAAGTAGCGGTAACCAGACTTAGAATCGGTCACACGCGATTAACAAATTTATATTTGTTAACCGGCGAAGTGAGACCAATGTGCGGTGTTTATAATAAAACACTGACAATCAAGCATCTAATAGAAGAGTGTACCATATATGAGGACCTCAGAAAGAGGTTCCGTCTTACAAATTATTAGTGCTGATCTGGATAATGGAAATGAAGAAAATATAGTTGCATTTTTACACGCCAGTGGACTTCTTAAAAGTCTATAAAATGGAAGTTTAAAGCTGTGGTAAAAGATACTCTAAGCGGTAGTTTTATATATACATATAAGGGAGTCTCGAAGCGTGGCACGTATAGTGACGGGAGGTAGGCCTCTTGCCTAGGCCATTTTGGCTCACCTGCATTCAAGAGCAGTGAGTCGGGGTGTGTCCGATGATGGCATGGGTGACCCTCAAGGGTGGATTGAGGGCGCGAGGCTATGTACGCCGTGCATGCCTATGGCCTGATATAAGAAGGATTCAACTGCTACGGCACCCTGGCACGACTGATATACTGCTCAACGGCGGTTCTGGTCGCCCCGAGGGTGCTTAAACAAACTATAAATGAGACTTCGTAGAAGAAAGAAATGGTATTGATAAGTTTAATTTTAATTTTAATTTCATGGTCTTTTGAGAACCTATCTCAAATTTTAATATTGGGGCCCTTTACACCCCGTAAGTGTTTGTGATTGTCCTTGTCTTTTATGTTTTAATGTTTATTGTGAAGTTTGTGTTTTTAAATAAAATGTAAGGGCCCTTTACACCCTTACATATGACGATCCTGATGGAGATAATAATTTCTTTTAAAGAATGTGACGAGGCCTAATGACCTTAGCAGTCGATGCCCGTAAAAATTCAGTTATAAAAAAAAAAGTATATATATTATATATATAAATATACATATATTCTAATTCGTATGTTCTTTTAAAACATTATAAGAAAAGCATAAGTTAAAATTAAATTAAATTTTATTTTTCCTTCTTACCTTCAAGGATTGCAACCATACTCTGGAGCGGATCTTTAAGTTTGGGCATTAATTTTTATCTTGTGACATCATGAATCTTTACTTACTACCCATCTTTTTGTTGTACTTGATTCTTTCTTTGCAAAGAGATAATCAAGGAGGTGTGGATTCAGGAGGTAAAACTCCATACTAAGATTTAATGTACTTGTGAAGCCAGTACATTCTTTTGGTGATCTGGTAGAAGTGCCTTGCTTGTTTACCGTTTCAGTATATGTGTTTCTAGTTGCATAAAAAGCATTCCAATATAAGTTATAAACCCGTAAACAAGTAAAGGTTGTACCTCTGATTTTCTCTAAGAAGCAAATGGAATATAAGGAAGAACATGTAATGTCAGTTCTTAGTCATATACTTGATGAATCATCCATAAATAATTATATTTTTTCAGGTAATACTTATATTTTTGCTTTTTTCTAGTGCTAGAATTTCTCTTTATAAAAATATAGTATTGAATTTATTCATTACTAGTTATATATTTTTTTTATTATCGAACACACACTAACAGTATTTTTGGTAATATTGTAGGAGTATTTCAATAAAAATTCTGGGGAATAGCTTTTATTATCTCAACTGGTTTTCTATGTTATATATTTTTCTTTCTTATGTTTCTAGTAAGATACTATAAAAGTTGCAAATGTAAATAAAACAGAGTATTTCAGAGATGTTTACCTTGTAAAAGGCAATAGAATGAGACGTGAAGAATGTATTTTCTTCATGTAACATATTACCCGCTGAAATAAATTGTAGCCCTGTTTCTAGAAGCACTTTCCAGTTTGTTTTGATTTTGAAAATGATAAAATACACCGATGAGAATTATAACAGGATATATGTTCAGAATTTAAAGCGAGACAAATAGAAATGGACGTCGGTGGAAACGTAACGTTTTGGATGGGTATATAAGCGTGTTTGTACAGTATTAGTTAGTGCTGGAGGTTGTCGCGGCTTGCTGCTGATGCCGGTGGATGTGGCAATGGAAACCTCGACCGTACGTACCTACCCTTATTCTATTGATCCATGTGACCCCCTACTCCCAACGTACCCCTTACCACCCAACCAAAGGCCTCTTCAGCCACCATCCTTGCATTCTGCCGCCTCCAGCATCCCTATCTATCTGGTGACGTCATCTACGCCCCTTCTTATTCAACCTTACACCACCTGCGACAATCGTTGGTTATCACCCCTTTATTGCTTTTATACACAAACACAAGGTTTGATATACGCTTTACCCACACCCGTTGTTTTTTCTCAACATCCTGTAATACTTTTCATTAACCTACCTACCACGATTTACAAACTAATTCGTTTTCACAGGTATAATGTTCATTCCCTTAGCAATTGAATCAGTTTATTTTTATGCAATAAGAGAACAATTCATGGCATTCCAAATTATACAACAATAAAAATATAATTAAATTACACTTATTTAAATGTAATTTTTTTTAATTCCATTTCCTAAATTTACCTGTGAATATTTTTATGTCTATGAAGTAATTCTATAAATACATTTTTATTTTATTTATGATTTAAATCTCATAAAAACAAACAAAAATTAATGGTGCGGAGATGAACATAATTCAGGTTAACTAGCTTTAACTCAAGTTGACATGAGTTAGTCTACTTGGTTTATTTCGGTAACATCTAATAAATATATTATTGAATTAATTGGTTTTAACACATTTTTCGTAAAACATAATGCTATTCTAAAAAGTTTGGTGATTTAGACGTTATAATCTGTACAATGTTTAATATCTTTCATTTTCATCTAAGAAATTATTACCTTTAAAATAAATAAGAAAGACATTCCTAAGAAAAAAAAAATAATGTAGTCCCAACCCACGTCTATTTTTCTTTCTCCGCTATCTTTTTCCCATTGAAACTCTCCAAAGGAATACATTCATACAAACAGTCGTTACCGATGTAAGAAAAACAACAAAAGTGATTAAATTAGAAACAGAATTACGAATAACGTAACAAAAAACAGTAAAAGGGAAAAGAACAATGAAATAACAAAACCAAATATAAATAATTACGTGTAACTCCAAACAAAATAATGAGATGAAGTACAATAACACTTGAGCGAAGAAGTTCCACTATAAATATCACGAGTATCTCCCAGTTCCAACACACGGAGTCGTTTCAGCCATCTAATATCCTCGCTTTCTAGAAGGTTTACAGCCAAATGGTTTTCAAGGTTGTTTAACCTTAATTTGGATTTCGAACTAAATCGTTGAACCTCCTCAACGATGCTAATCCCATCGTTGGTAACGTATGTAACCATCGTGGGATTTCCATCGTTCGTAACCCAAACGATGGTAACGTGTGGTAATCCTAAATACATTCACGGTGCTTCCGTTATGCTCTTGATTAATTTATTCTGGAACCGTTGGATAATATTAATGTTGCTTCTACATGTCGTTCCCCAGAGTCTTAACTTTTAGCCAAAAGATAAGAATCTATTGCAATTTATTAAAGATCGGGCATGTGTGCATCAGTGTACATGTTGTTCTTGTGAGGGTCCATTTTTCAGTAACTCTGTAGTTAACTTTAATGTATACACAATTAAACAGAAATTCCAGAATAATTAAATAAAATTAAACACAAATTAAACTAGAAAATCCAAAAATAATACGATTCTAAATTATAATTTTCAATTACATTAAATAATCAGATGTTTCACCAACTCTATTAAATTACATACACACATTTTTAAAGGTACATAAAATGTTATTTCGCTAATTCCTCCGATTTTTTTTACAATTTTTTTTATTGTTATTATTGAATAATTATTTATTGTAACTTTTTTTTAACATCACGGGTTAATAATTATTAATAAATTAATATATTTAATTTAAAAAAAAAGTTTAACAAATAAATTAAAAAAAGGAGATGAAGTCGGATTAGAACCGATGTCCCTTTCCCTTATAGATCCAAATATTTCATTAATTAAAATTTAATTTGGCTATAAATGTGGAACTAATGAAAATATGTACCACTTATGATATATCGTTGAAAAGCTCCCAATGAGAGCTTATTCTGCAGTTAGGGAAAAGTAAAAAATTCAAATGTTTTTAGATTTTTTGGACACATTTGGTTCAGTCGATTGCAATCAAAAGGGGAGGTGCACAACTAGATGTTACAACACTCCTACATCCAAAATTTCAACATTCTACGGCTAATCGTTTTTGAGTTATATGAGATACGTACAACATACGTTCGTACAGACGTCACGCAGAAACTAGTCAAAATAGATTCAGGGATGGTCAAAATAGATATTTCCGTTGAAATCGGGAAACCGAAATTTTTCGCGATCACAATACTTCCTTTACTTCTTACTAGAAAGTAATTGGTCGATAAATGTTACATTTAAGTATTTCCTTTATTTTGGAACAATAATTAAAGGCTTCCTTTTTCTTACTTTGCTTTTATTTTGAATGTTTAAATTCAGTACAAGCTTATAATTACTAATTATTAGGACTACCATTAAAAATAAATTTTAAAGCAATTTTAAAACTATAAGAAACAATTGTAATTTTTTTGTGTTAGCAAAGTGTTCATGAAATGTTACTGAAAGGAATTTAAAATAAATTTTATTTAGGTTAGAAAATATTTGTGTTTTCATGTAAACTGTTGTGGTTAAAAATAATTAGATTTATGATTCTATCTGCAGTTTACGAGAAAAATATTACAATTTTTCTCTACAGCCTCGTTAAGAAACGGTTTTTTCCCCTTTAATACTACGATAACGTTATTTGATAAAATTGATGAAACGTAAAGTTCATACCTAACTCCGCAGACTATATTAACCAAGCAATAAAAAAATAATTCACTTTAATCCTTTATGTAAAATTATAATTAAAAAATTAAGGGCAATTCTTTATGATTATAAGCTACGATACTGTGATAAATTACAAGCAATAACGCATACAAAATTAAAAAAAAAAAAAATCAACACGTTCTTTTCTTTCTAGTAATATAAAATCCTCTATATATTTTTTCTGTGTCAGATTTAAAGGCAAATGTTCGAAGCATAAAGCCAGAACAACATACTAGAAGTTTGTGGTTGTATAGAAGTACTTGAATGAAGGCGCATGCATGCTAGTGTACAATTTATGTACGAACTCTATGTGTGTTTGTATTATAATTACGTATACATTAAAGTTACGTGTTCTGATACAGTTTCTTTACGTTATTTGGCAAAGCCACAGAAGATTTCAACACGTAGTACTCCTTTACATACACAAGCAGTGAAATGTTTATATAATGCTTGCCGCAATATAAGACTATAGAAGAAGATGTCATTAACCCTATTTCAAAACTTCATCTTTCAAGTACCTTTGAAAGTACAAATACAAATTTACATAAATTACGAGTCGACTACACTTCACCATTCAGAAATGTATACAAAACGTAATTTGTATACAAAACGTGTCGATAAGTTCTGCTTACTTTTAAGGTGATATTTTTTTTCAAACATTTTTTTAAAAGACTCTTCTTGCGCTTAAGATATTCAACATCACTATAATTTATTTACATGTTTCTTTTATTGAAAATATATTTAATATTTTATTTTTCGTATTTCAAAGAAAAACCTTTAAATTTAAAGGTAAATTTAAATTTGATAAAAATCAATATTTTTATCGGCAGAAAAGAATAATAGATTAATAATAATATTGTGATGTGGACGGCAACTACTGCATTTTCACATCAGCAGTTTAATTTATTCTTCTATAAGGTGAAAAAACATAAAGATTTTACTCACAAAATTTATTATTTTATCAGTTTAGATAATTTTTTTAATAATATCAAAGTAGTCATACAAAATGATGAAATATAAATTGATTTTTTATAAGAAAAAATGAATCATTTTTTAAAATTGTGCAACACCACTGAGAATAAGCCACTAAATAGGTTTAAAAATATTTTTTCAAAGCATTATACAATAAATATAGTCATTTATTTTAAAGGTATTTTCTTATATTATAGAAAAAAGAAAATTGTTTTCGAGGAAGGTAGTTAACTACTGAATTGATTATATTTGTACGTAAATTCATTATTATTATTATTAAAAATCTTCACTCATTATTATCACTTTACATAAAATTTTCTGAAGAAAAAGTTAAGGTCCATTATTTGTTTTACTTTCATCATAATGCTAACCGTTAATAATTAACAGAATGAATAAATTAAAAAAATAACTGAAAATAATTCTATATATATAAAAATATAACAAATAATAATGGTTTTGAGAAACCCGAAATCGAAATAAACGAAAACTCTAATAAAACATAGAATGCTGATTTACATAACCATATTATTTTATTAAATGCTATTTTTATACATATATTAAACAATGAAAATTAGAAAAAATGTAATTAGAATATTTCGAATAATTAACCGATTAATTTTACATTTAAAATAATAAATTAAAAAAAATGAAATTTTAAAACAGCTACAATATAACATAGTATTAGTATTCTACTATACCTATAAATAGGTATACTAGAATACAAGTTAAATTAATTATGAGGATAAATTTCTGAATAATAAAAAAATATTAAAATTCAGACTAGACAAATCCGAATCTTTTTGCAGCTTTCAAGTATTTTGTTCCTTCATTCTACCTTTAGCTTCGTTTATTTTCTTATACATTATATTGTTATTATTATCATCATCAACATCAGATACTAATTAGTTTTTTTATTATCCTTTCTTAGAATAATCAGTAATGTTTACAAATGATAGTAATCATAGTAAAACTGCTTACTAGTCCTTGAAAAACATAAAATACAATTACTATAAAACATGAGAATAGCGTAGGGACGTAATCAAATGGACATAGTATAAACTAAATTACATTCATATGAGAACTCAAGTATATATTACTAAAATCAGTATTAAAATATGGAAATATATAGTTATAGCGTTTTGAGAATTAATGGAAACAAGTGAAAAAAATAAAAAATTAAAAAAAACCCACGAAGCCGTTTTGCAGAAAGATATCTACTGTAGCGCTTACCGTAAAAATAATCTAATAACCTTCTACGTATGAGGTGATACCTATGTCATGCAAAAAACCGCATAAAAATCGGCGCACGTGATTTAGAGAAACGTATCTACTACAGCGCCCCCTGGTGGCTATAACCGTACAACATGTCTAAGAATCTGCTCTGAAGGGATACCTATGTACCGCAAAAAAACCGCATCGAAATCGGTCCGGTAGTTTTTGAGGAAAATGGTAACACACACACAAAACCTCTTATCCCAAACGCATATACCGTCTCCGTTCCATCGTGGGTAAAAATAAGAAGATTTAAAAAATTCAATACTTTTCATAAACGTACTCTATGTAATCATTGTTTCAATACAAATATCCCATATTAGCTACGGTATTGCTTCGAAATATTTTAAAAAGAAAATAATATTAAATTACCAAAATAATTGTAATATGTTTACAAAAATCAGAGTATTTAAATACAATAACAATATACAAAACAAGGAAATCACTTTATTGGAATTACGTAAATGAAAATAATTTTGATAACAATTACATACATGTGTTTTACGTCCTTTTTCATCATTTTCTTTTATTTCTTCTTCTATTCCTTCAATTTTACTGAGATAAAATTATATGTTAATAGACACTTTTGTCTGGCTCTTCGACAATTATAATTAAAAGAATATATATTAGAGAAGACTTTTGTTTTGAGAGTAGATAGTTAATCGCTAAAAAAATTAAGGTTGTCCGTCCCCATTCAGAAATGATCTAAATCCTCTCTTGTTGTTAATATTAAAAAGTTAATTAATAATTTTAAATATTTATTCTCATTATTTTATGTAACTTCATTTGTAGAGATTTTAAATTATTTTAGGAGATTTTTAAATATCTGGTTAAATAAAATATTTACAAATAATTTTGTACTGTCATTTTTAAAAGAAAAAAGGGTATAGATATGAAATGAAATTGAATAATTTAATTAAATAACAAATTACAATAATCCGCTGTAATGAAATCTTACTACAGTTTTCTTTGCCTTGAAACTAAAATGGCACTTCATCTCTCCAAGAAAGACAGTGTATATCATGCTTTTATAAAGTAAACAATTTTTCTATTCTTTGTTCATTACAAAAGTTATGAATAAATTTCTTAAATAGTAAGAAATATTCTAATAGAGAGGAAAACAAAATTAGCAATCTTTTCATCACATATAATCTTTACCTCATACCTAGACATAATATATATTTTCTGATTGTTGTACTAACATTAAACTTTAACTTATAATTACTAAAGTTTTACAAAATTCAAAGTAAAAGACTTTAGTAATTTAAGTTTGATTTAAGATAAGTTGGCATTATATAAGTATCTTAGATTATAACTTACGTCTTATAGGTTCATTAGATTTCACTTACCTGCAACAGAAAATGGTCCCATAATAGATGCATTATTTTATATCATATACATAAAAATTTCATATTAAATAAGGAAAAATGTTATATGCATTCAAACGTTTTCCTGGGCTTAATTTATTGATTCAGAACACACTTAATTTATGATCTCCTATGCATAATTCTCGCATAAATAACTTATAAGTAACAAAATAGAGGATAATAAGGAGTAAAATAATAGAAACAGATAACAGAAAATATAAGAAATTATCATAATTTTTTATATTTTTATAATAATATAATAAAAGAATAGACGAAAGTAAAAATGTCAAAAACAGAATTCCACAGGCCAGGGGAACTTTTTACAGAAAAAATCCACCAATACCAAACAAGATGGAAAAATAAAAAGTTACTGTAAAAGTATATGTATTTATGGAGGCATCATGTTATGACATTAAAACAAGGACAATAAGAAAATCAGAAAGAAAGAAATGCACAGTTTTAGGATAATAAAGAGGAACCCGATAATAATGAGCTTGCTTGTAACGAGAACTTGGTTGTAGCGAGCACAATTCCGGGATTTGTTTGATTTCCAGTCTCGTTAATGCTAAAATAATTTTCTTTTAGCGAGGTATCGACGCATCATAAACTTGATTACGAGCATTTTCATTTTTTAAAATACTTTAGTTCAAAAAAAAAAAAAACAACCAAAAATCTCAACGCAAGGGAAATGCCAATTCTTCATTTACAAAATATACATTTAGGATTTATACGTAAAGATTATGACATTTTATCTTTGGCTTGTTCAGGTCAGGTTTGAAGGGTGAACAAAAGGTTTAATACAGGTCGTTGCACACAGTACAACTTCCATTGCGGTATTACAAAGGCTGGTATTTATTTGAACTACTCGGGTTTTGAAAAATGTTTAGTCAAACCCAGGAAGTCCTGGGTTTGAAAAACTCCAGGAAAAACTGGGGCCAAACAATGATCCGTCAAACCTGTTCAAACCGGTTCATCGAACACATTTTAAATAATATAAGTAAAAGTCTGAAGAGGGGCGCGCTTAAAGAAAAAAATTATCTGTCCTACCCCTGCTGGTAAATTCAGTAGTCATAATTTTCAGTTTAAAAATACAGTGCTGTACCGTAGAATCACTCAAAGAAACAGTAATTCCAAATGACGGTTTTAGACGCTATCACATTTATGAAGCGAAGTTGGTGTAATGTATCACAACTACAATTCGAAACAATTTTTAAAAATCCGGTCTCGTTCCACGCCATTTTTCCATGATGAAGACGATATACCACTCTCAGAATGGATTCAAACTCTTAACTATACAAAAAAATCAGTCTATCAAGAATACTCAATACGCAATGGCCGATGACGAAGTAAGAATATACTGCAGAAATTCCGACTGATGAAGAGATTATTTTCTGAGATAACTCATAGTCGTACAGGTGATAGCGAAGCTGAAGTTGAAACTGAAAACGAAGATGAATCTACTAATCGTATCAATGATTGACGCCAAAGAATGTTTTGAAAAATTAACGGAGTTTAGTGAAACCAATAATATAAATGATGCATTTGTGGACTTCTTGAATAAATTACAAAACTGTTTCGATGATTGCAGGTATAAGATTATTAAAAAAAACAAAAAAAATAAAAACTGAAAAAAAACGATTATTTTAAGACTAATTAGTTTAGACCCGCAATTAAGTTTTGACGTATTCTGTTAGAATGAAGAAAAAATGGAAGAAAAATGATTTTTTAGATTTATAAATACAGTATGTACGTAAAAACGTGTGACACAGAAATTATTGTTTGGTGTTCATGACGATTTTGGTAAGTTTTACTGCACACGTATTACCTTTTGTTTTTGTTAATTCATTGAACGCTAACGTTTTCGTTCGGTGAACATTAATGGTAAACGTTAATAATGTTTTATTAAAAGCAAAACGTATTAGCGTCTAAAATTATTACATCTAATCTAAAATTAGAATGATATTCAAGTTATTCAAGTTAGATATTCAAGTTTTCTAACTTGAATATACTTGAATAAGTTTGATATTCAAACTTTATTACAGAAGGAACTGTAGAGGGGACAAAATCAGTAAAAAAAAAATGCATTGAAAACAAATGACTGATTAAACAGTATAGATTGAAGCAGGTAACGTAACAATTTCAAGCGGGTGCCTTCATTAACTGTAAGGAATACGTGACATAGCAAATCTTCGAGTTAGCAACGGTTGTTATTTTTGCCAGTCGTTAAAAATTATGTTTCAACAAAAAGTTAGTTCCATTGATATATGATTCTGGAAAATGAAATTAGGATTATTCTAAACAAAAATTTAAGGAAAGAGGAAGCCTCTGTTTGTCAGAATTCAGGGAAGGTGCTCCATTGTAGAGTCAAACCACATTAAATTTAAAAAAAATATTGTTCAAACAGCCATGTATAATTAAAAAAAATAAGATGTAACTAAAGTAATACATATATTGTACATTATTTTATTAATTTTATATTCAATCTATTCTAAAATAAGTATTTAAATCATAATCAGTTAATTATAAAATCTTGTTTTTAAAAATTTAATCAAACTTTTCTTAAAAATTAAACATAAATATGTACGATAATAGTACTCAATGAAATAATAACTTATTTTAGAACCGCAAAATTATGTACGTAAACGTATTTATTCAAAAATAATACAAATAAAAAAAAATAAATAAATACATGGAAATGTAAATAGATAAATATATGCATCTGGGCCACTATAATTAACAAAAATAAAACCACCTTTATAATTATAAAGATAAAATGAGCATTTTAATTAGTTTATCCCCACGATGTTTAATGCACTCGAAAAAACAGTAATAGAATATAATAACCTGATAAAAGTAGTACAAATTAAACAAAATTTAGATTTATTTGCAGTTATGAGCTTAATATAATTATTGAAATATTTATTTATTTTGTATTCATAACTTTATGTTTAATTTATTTATATTTTCATACGGCCAAACAACCTTAACGTCTTTGATGTGTTTTAAGTATGAAAAAAAATACAAAACTAAGTAACTAATCTATCATTGCGAATCTAATGCCGATTTTTATAATTTATTATTGGTATTTTCAACAAAAAATAAAAAAAAGTTGAATTTTATCGACTTTTTTTTTAATAATCAGTGTTTTAAACTTCACAAAAAATTGAGTACTTTTTAAAAATATTATAAAACGCCTTTTGGAATAAGAACTTTTTTTATAGATTAATATAACTTTTGTTTTGCCAAATATTGTAAGTTTACACTTAATGATTAAAAAATTACTAATTAAATATTTAAGAATTATGTAACCAAAGAACCAAAGAAGCTGCGTGCTTATTGTTGGGTACCTTACCGATCATACCTTAACTGTCATAAAAAGAATCTTAAAACTTTTTCATTGGGTAAGAAAACCTATAAAAACCTTTGATACACACTTTCAAATGTATATGCGGGATATCCTGTAGGAATGAGAATGTTCTTTTCGTTATTCTTCTAAATATTTAAAAAGATATTCCTTAAAACGTAAAAGCATTAACTACTTTATTTTCGTATTATATATATATATATATACATATAAATAACTACTTAGTTTTAAGTGTGAAAAAATCCTTAGCTTCTCAGATAGAGGAAACAGAGTTATGAGTTAAGAATCTTAAAACTTTATTATTGGGTAAGAAAACCTATAAAAACCTTTGATACACACTTTCAAATGTATATGCGGGATATCCTGTAGGAATGAGAATGTTCTTGATTCGTTATTCTTCTAAATATTTAAAAAGATATTCCTTAAAACGTAAAAGCATTAACTACTTTATTTTCGTATTATATATATATATATATATAAATAACTACTTAGTTTTAAGTGTGAAAAAATCATTAGCTTCTCAGATAGAGGAAACATAGTTATAAGTTAATCCCCTAGATAATATTCCTATTAATGATAAGAAAACAGTAATTCCTACGTCCAAAATACAGTTTTTCGGACTTGGAAAATAATAAAATTTCGTTAAAAAACCAATTTACTTCATTTACAGTATTAAAACTTACTGTTTTATTTTTAAGCGGTTTCATCCATCCTCAAGCTTAAAACTTAAAAATTTCTAAGATTATTAAAAATTAAATAAGATATATCCTTTTACAGAAACATTATATACTGTTGGAGTGTTTTTAAACAATATTATTCAGCATAACATGTTTTGACGTAGTCAATTAATAAAAAGTTTAATTGTGTTTGTTTTTGTTTTATCCAATTATTCAACTACCCGGCAGTAGTTTTCTAGCTACTGCCGGGTCTGGGTGCGTGTATAAACAAATGCAATTACTACCGATTTGCCAGGTCTGATGTTGCTGCAGGCGTAGTCCAGTGTAAATGTAAATGTACTGATAAACATATATTCTGGAAGAGGCTCAGATCATTCTTGAGACGTGTGGTTTGTTGAAATCCAACCACCAAAGACACCGGTATCCACAGTCTAGCATTTAAATCCACACAAGACTGTAACTGTAACTGCCTTTACAAGGACTCGAACCCTAGAACTCTCGACTTTAAAAATCATTTGATTTGCGATGAAGAGTTCGCCACTAGACAAACTCGCCGATGGGTTATGTCATTAAATAACTAAATAATTTTCATTTAACACACTGTTTTTATAATTAATATTGTACTTTTTAAATCTCTGCTCTAATTCCCACAATTTCACTCTATTCTTCAAGTATAAATACTAAGGTATTTTTGTTACCCATAAAAAAAACTCGTATGCAATTCCCGAAATTGATCATACAATTTTCTCTGCCTGGTTAGTTCATTTACCTGCTTAAAAATAAACTAAAGGATTATGTCATTAAATACTTTATAACAGAACTAGGCAGAATTTCTAAAAATATCGTTCTGTCTGGTTTAAAAATGAACAGATGAAGGAGTGGCACATTAAAAAACAGCGAAATGACCGATATCAAATACATTTTTGCTTTTTCACTAAATTAGTATTTTAAAGTAAAATGTTTAATTTTTTGAAAAAAATAAAATTTTCAATGACGAATATTATTTTAACAAAAAAATTGAACATTTTTCTTTGAGAAAACAAATTATACTTAGAGAAATTTAGGTTAAATGTTTCTTTAAAATAGAAATCCATAATAAACCATCACATTATAGAAAATATATAATTTAAATACTAGTGAACTTGTATTTTTTTATAATTATTGGTAAATTTGACAAGCAATTAACAGTAATGTTTGTGAAATAATTTTTTTACAAGCTCTTTCTATAAATATATTTTAAGATTCTTATTTCTAGCAAGATTTCACCAATAATGACATCATTACCACTATTGTCACCGTAATTTGGTAACCGCTTGTGAACGTCCAAACATATAAATACTGCATTTAGCAGTTCTCATTGTGTGGGTGTGGATCTAAATATAACGGTGGACAGCAGCAATTCAAATCTCATTAGGCTGTCGTATTTTATAATGATAGCAACAAATAAAGGAAAGCTTGTATTCCAGACTACTACACTGATAGTTTCCTGCAGCTGTTGTGCTGCTGCTGCCACCACCGCCACTACTATTACTACTACTACTACTTGTACTACTACTACTACTACTACTACTACTACTACTACTACTACTACTACTACTACTACTACTATTAGGTAGATTTTATAAGAAAACTATCTGTTGTAATGGGTATCACAATACGACTTCCGGAAAATTTCGACATATCTTCGCGTTTCACATCCCCCAGACGCCAAAATCGCCGTCAGTTTAAAAGTTTATATATATATATATATATTTCACTTTCTTGTGGACACGATAACTGCCGTAATTTTGCGCCAATCACTTTCAAATTGATATATAAAATATAACAACACAAAATCTCGGTCGAGTTCGTTAATGGGAAAAATCGGGCCATGGTGGTGAAAATGGGGGGGGGGGATTTTTCGAAAAAAAAATATCGCAAAAACATTTTTATTAAGTAAAATATCGAATTAGTTTAAAGCTCCTACTATTCCATGGATAAGGACCTAAAACTTATTTATGTAAAGTTTTTTTGATATCACCAATTATTGGTCCAGGGGGTGGAAAAAATAAGGTTTCGAAGACAAAAAAAAATCATACCACCCATAATAGGCACAGTATCGAATCGGTTTAAAGTGGTCGTTATAGTCTCTAAAGATATCTGAAACTATATGTCTGAAACAATTTTTGATACAACCAACCCTTAAGGCAAGGGACGATCAAAATTTTGATGGATTTGTAAGAAGATGGGGCTTGTCGTATGCTAAACCTTAAATTTTTTCACGTGCAACCATTGTCGTATGGAGTAAATTTGAAATTTTTCTTAACTTCAAGGTGGAAATCTTTTTTATCCCCTACTTAGCACCGGTGAAATCTACCTCCGCCTTCCGGTGTGCCGAAAGGGATTTTTATTACTACTATATTACTGGTACTACCGTAATTTCTTTGTGAACCATTTAATCATTATTATTGAAATGTAAAAATTTTATTTTACATTTTTATTTTATTTTTTTCTTTGATAGGGAAAGAAAGTTATCAATTTCTATTTCCCGATTTGCTATTTATATTTGTCGTATTATAATTTGCATCAAATTAGTAAGTTATTTAGTGTGGTATTCCTCCGTTATTATTATTAGTATAAGGCCTACTTTATTTATAGTATTATATATATATATATATATATATATATATAAGGATCACTGAACACAGCCTATTTGTGATTCACAAAAAAAGATAAAACCAACAAATAATTTATTTTAACGAATAAAAACTAAAACACTGATTCGGGTAAAAATAATTAGTTAAAGATAAGACCAATTATTTTTTTGTTAGATAAAAATCTTTTCTTTAATTAAAATAGAATCATACTTAACCTCCTTATACGGTAAAAAAAATTCAATGCCACCGTTACTTGAAAAAAATCCTGTATCTGTGACTTAATCCATAATCCAAGAAAGAACGTTTCTTAAGAAAGTCTTAGTCCTAAAGATTATAATTAGCTATTGTTTATGTCTGTATATAATGCAGTACTTAAGTTTGCCGAAGTTTTAAAAGAAATAAAATAGGAAACTAAATCCACAGCAAACAAATTTTCCCTTCTATAAATATAAAAGTCTACATGCTTTGTTTTACGTATGATTTTAGCCTCTATATGTGTGTCTAATTTTAAAATAAAATCTGATTTTTGATACGAAGCCAGTGATCAGTGAATATAATTATTTTCTATCGGAATCAAGGATTAATAAGATTATCCCACTTAAAGAAGTTCAGGGTTCCAGTCTCGACTTTTTGGTAACTGGAATAAAGATATTTTATTCAATAATATATTTTATTTATGTTTCATCTTACACTCTTTAATAGTTAATTTATAAGGGGAAAGGTTTAGGGATTAGATAAATACATTTTTTGGCAGAATTTTTATTTTTCATTACAGAAACACAGTTTCGGTGCTTCTAATAGTAAATTATCTAATTATTCTTCTTAATTTTTCTATATCTAATATACCGCTTAAAGCTTAAGTTTTATATTAGAGTTGACGTGAAATAAGGACATTTAAATCAGTAATCGGATTATTTACGGATAACTGTATATTTACAGTACAATAATTTTATTTCATCATGTAGTCAACCTTTTTATATTGTACATTAAATGGATGATAACATTAATGGTGATGTATTTTAGAATTTAGGATTCAATTAGCGGCACTTCGGTGTGGTTATATCTAACCCTTGATTACACCCACACCAAATTTATGTGTCGTAAACATTATTCTATATATATATATATATATATATATATATACATAAACGCATATATTTGTATACAATGTATATATTATCAACTAGAAACTACACATTAACACAATCATGATTTCATGAACACTTATTCAAAGTTTATCTGATAACAACAGAGAAATATTCTAACTCTCATGTTGTAACAAAAAAAAAATTGCATTCCTTATCTACTATATTCTCATATTCGTAAACAATTATTTTAAATATTTTATGATACATCAATGCGATTTCTAAAATTTATTAATAATGTATGTTAAAAAATTAAAAACATTTTTTAACTACCCACCTGATACATTAAAAAATTAACTTTTTAGGAAATAAAAATAGTATAGTAAATATTTTTTTTTATTAAAATTTTTCTTATACCGTCTTTATCAGTAAGAAAAGTTAACGCAAACATAACTGAAATTGGAAACTAAATCTCAAAAAAATATAATTTATTAATCATATCATCAAAACAGTATCAAGATTTGATTTTGTGTATCTATATATTTATTTAAACAAAAATCATTGAAATCAATGAGTACTTTATAAAAAAAAAAAAACAGATAAAATACAAAGAAATTCAAATCAAACTTATTATATCCTAACTTACTCGATAAAAGAATAGATCGAACAACTTAGGTTTGATCGTAATATTAGGTGTGAAGGAAAGAAGCATAATCTTGTGTAAAATAAAATTTTGAGGTAGAAAAAATAAAAGAGAAAGTAGTGAAATGAATTTTTATATAAAGACAGAAATGTATTTTTTTAATTGACTGAATACAGTTTTATCATATTATTTCTAAAGCTAATGTAATTAAAGTTATAACATAATTTGTTATTATTTAACCGTTATAAAATGATAACAAACTTAAATGTAATAATAATAACTTAAAGCTAATTTAATTTAAATTGAATTATGTCCTAGGTCAATGACTAACATGTTGAAACAGCAAACTGAAATTATCTTTTGTATAGAATCTTCAGGAAATGTTTTAGTTGGCAATTTTAACTTAAATCATGACACTCGTTGAAAAAAATTCAAGAAATGGAAAATATTTATAAAAAACTTAAAAATAGCTTAAATGCTGCGATTTTATTGTCAAATGCATTTGGAAATATAATATAAATTAATTTTTCTTCTAATAATAATGTGAATCATTCGGTTAACAGTAATATAAACCTAATATATTTTATGAATACCTTAAATGTAGAGATTCTATTCAGTGTCATATGCAAACTACACAACTGAAATGTCTTACCTTTAGAAGAAATGTTAACGAGATATACACCAAAGATCAATAAAATGAAACTTAAGCATTGAAGATCCCATGACAAAACAGTGCCACACTTACAAAATCTGACATAGCAATCAAACCAGAAGCTATGAATTACAGAAATATGGAAATTCTAACAGTTGAACTGAATTCATCCACAGTGACCTCCTATATAATCCACGAAATGCGATGTTAAATTCGATAAGCCCATTATTTTCAAAACCAAACATTTATCTTAGGTGATTTCAACTGCCACAGCAGATTATGGTTTTGACAATGTTAATACTATGAAACAGATCCAAATGGTGAAAAATTTGTAATCTGGTTGAGAACGAAAGGAACTAAAACTAATTCAGGACTCAACGGTACCACTACATTTTAACAACAGCAGATGGTAATGAGAGTATAACCCAGACACTATAATCGTAAGCGTCATGCTCTATCAGCAATTTAACAAACATGTAGAAGACTCATTTCCCAAATCTCAATACAGTCATAATCTGAATAGGTACAGCAGCAGTTAGGCCGGACATTGTTCCTGTCAAAAAGCGATTTAAATTTAAGGAGGCTAAATGGGAAAATTTTGCTCAAGAACTAGACCTAGCTAGAGGTAACCGAACTTCCTGCAAAAATAAAATTTTACGAAGCGTTCATTGATCTTGTCAAGGAAATATTATGACTTTATATAACAAGAAGTAGCCGTACACAGTGAACTGCATGTCTCAGAGGTAATTGGAGGGATATCAGATCCAAGGAAAATTCGACATGAAGCAGAACAGTAGGTATGACATTTGAGCAACAATCCAAGGAAATGATGACTTTAGGATATATAGGAACATACTCTAAAGCCTGCAGTGTTTATGTCATACCTGTCTATGTAGCAGATCAGCTATAGCAGAATAGCAAAACTCAAATTAATCGGGACATGGAGAATGAACATATAACTTTGATCGTCTCATTCACAAATAATTTAAAAAAAGGTCTGAAGATCAGAGCTGATGCAAACAGAGCAGTAAAACAGTTTGAAAAAAGAACTAACAAATGGGTTATGGGTCTCATGAACAACTGCTTCAAATCCATTCAAACATTCAAATCCTAGAAGAAAGCCCGAGTTGTGACCTTTCTGAAGTTTGAAAAAAAAATAAACCAAAGGAAGGAATTTCTGACCATTCTCGCTTTTATATCACCTACTCAAATATAAATCAACAAGAACAAGATAAATATTTTAAAAATTATAAGAAAAATTAAGAGCGATGCCTTATTATCCACTTATGAAATGGTTTTATTCGTAGCAGCGTCTCGTACCAATAGAAAAAAAATATCTTTAAAAAAAATCCGTTTATAATAATAACTTCTTTGGTTTGAAAGAAACAGCAAAATATAAGAATATGTGTCAAATTATTGATAAAAATGTAATGCAATAGATTTATTTTGTTTTTATTTTATCTGCAATATTTACTTAATTTTAATAAAAAAGTTTTTCAATAACTATAACCTTTTCGTGATGGTAAATAAATGCTAAAATACATAAATGAAGTCACGTTAAGAATAAGAAGGTAAAAGTTTTAATAATTCATTGTACACGACGTAGATAAAACGATAAAATTTTTTTTTTTTTTTTTTTAAATGATCATGTTCATTAAATCTTTCCCGATAAAAAATTATCGAAAATCATAATTTGCCTTGTTTCACTTCTATCATATCACAACATTATGGTATTACAAAAAAAAAAAAAAAACAGTTGTAAAATTATAAATCAATAGCTATATCACTAAAATAAATTATAATTAATTACAATTTAATTTTATTGAGATTAGTTACTGATCAATTTTAATTGATTTTTCTTATTCCTTCGTTCAGCGTACTCATATTTTAATTTGGCCCATATTCTAAGACACGTTCTAACTACTCTGTTGTCCACAACGACATTGTTTTTAGGTAAGTCATACTGCTATTTACTATTTTACGAACTGCTGATAAATAACTTCTTTGTATAAGACTTAGAGCATAGCAGAGCTTAGATCTAGCCACATTAATATCATCACCAAGCCTAATGGCAAGACGAAACTGTTCGATTGATGTTCTACCAGCCACATATGCAAAATTATCATACTTTTCATCAAGAGCATAAAAACACCACCTAATGCTGAAAGCCATGACATAGCATAATCAAGTTCTCTTCGCTCAAGACACATTGTCTACAACCTTTCATTCCAGTACAAAATGGCATGTATTTCAAATATTTATTCCGATTTTAAATTACTTTTTCCACAAATCTCATTAACAGCAATTTACCTCATTAATTTGTTTCCCTCAAGTGTTTTCGGCTATTCTACCATCTTCAGGAAAGATTATAATTTATGATTGAAATATATAAAAGTATAAAACTTACATATTTAAATTATATACATAACAACAGATCGTCATTTTGTAAAAGTTAAAGCCTTATGACAAAATAATTACGTCCGTATTGTAATAGATAACAACTCTGAAGTTATTAAGAATTGGAATAAATATTTGAAATACATGCCATTTTAAATCGGTATGAAAGGCTGGAGGCAATTTGTCTTGAGCGAAGAGAACTCGATTATGTTATGTCATGGCTTTCAACATTAGATAATACTTTTTCTACTCTTGTTGAAAAATATGAACATTTTCCATATGTAGCTGGTAGAACATCAATTAAACAGTTTCGTTTTGCCATTAGGCTTGGTGATGACCTAAGTGTGGCTAGATGTAAGTACTACTGTGTTCTAAGTCTTATACAAAGAGATTATTTATCAGCAGTTCGTAAAACAGAAAAACAGCAATATGGCTTAGCTAAAAACAGTGTCGTCAAGGACAAGAGAGTGGTTAGAGTGTGTCTTGGAATATGGACCAAATCAAAATATGAGTACGCTGAACCAAGGAATAAGAAAAATCAATTAAAATTGATCAGTAACTAATTTTCATTAAAATTAGATTGTTATTTCTTATTATTTATTTTAGTGATATAATTTTAAAATAATCTAAGGAAGTGAGATAAGAGTTGAAATTGATAGTTACAAGAATTATTATTTGTAGAACCATAATTTATTAACTTTATAAAATGTTTAGTTTATTATAAAGTAGTTCGTGAGTTATTGAGATAAATGAAGAAGAATTAATAATGTGATTAAAATGTTTTGTAAACTGAAAAGTAAATACAGGGCAATCATTACATAAAATTTGGACAACGCATATCAATAAGCTGAGAAAATAATGAGCTTTGAACCTTGCCAAGAAATAAATTCTTTTGACCCCTTATTGAAAAGATATGTGACTTCAAAGGGATCTTTCATTTCCTACCTTTCCATTTTTACAAACTATATCTCAGTTGTATTCTAAGCTTTTTAAAATGCAATTTTTTTCCTTTCTTCTGCCTATCCTAGAAGTTTAGTTAGGCGAAACAGTAACAAATAATGTCCATAACTCACACTTTATCACATATTGTGGAGAATATCTTCGCTTCGTAACAATATTGTCAAAAAAATAAATTGTTCTATTTCTACATACAGAGATTTGAATAATTAAAGTTTATTAAAATACTGATAAATATCAAATATATAAATTATACGTATTATTATTACAGATTAATTTTTGGAAATAAATAACACATAATCCTATCCTTATTTGAGAGAGAAATTTGCTGCTAACTTTGTTAACTAATATAATATATTAATTAGAATACAAATTTAATTTAGCTACTGACTAAATTAATCTTACAATAAAATTTTTAACATTGTTACTATGTATTTTGAAAAGAGAATGCGTATAGTAACTGTATAATAATAGTTATTATACAATCCGTAAAACCTTTGATGCTTATTCAAGTCTCCAGGTATCAAACCGAGTTTGATGTATGTATCACTTCTATACTTGAAAATTTCAGTTCTAACCTGTGCGTTAGCTTTCATTGTGTTGAAAATGTTATTCAGACGTTCTTTCTCTGCCCACGTATCTCTTTATATTTCTAGATCGTCAGATTATTCATCTCACTTTTTTCTTTGTGTTAAATACTTTGAAGAACATACGGGGTATAGAATATCACTGTACATCTACGTTTGGGATGAATGTAGGTGATACATAAAGGGGGAAATTGAGAGAGATATTACTATTGAAGAGAGAAAATTCTAGTGCAAAGTGTGATAAAATTCGTATGATAACGTCGTACGGATATATAATATATAAACCATATTTTTATCTTAAAAACAAACAATTCACTTTCGTTTATTCATTCACAAAGTTAATAATATACTGTTTTCTACGTAAATATATTTTTATCATTTAAATATTTTAATCTTAAATTTAAAGCAATTTTAACTTACATTACAATTTTCTTTTTAATTTTTTTATATGAAAATTTTAGTTATTTTAAATTATATTTTTTTGAATTACTCTGTTCAATAACATGAAAGTGTCTTAAGAGGCTTTTAACAATCTCCACTAATTACTGGACTCAGAAGCAATTCTCAGTTTGCAATACAACTCGCATTATAGAACGATGATTCCAAACAGCTTGGACGAACGATATTTCTATTTTACAAACGATATTAAAAATCGCAAATTTAATAAATCAGATTAGGATATCAAGCCAAAAAAAAGTTGTGATGAATGAATATTCAAATTAAATTATTGAAATAGTAAATATTTTATACTAGATAAACAGGATGATGATTGAAAAAGTTAATGAGCAGATAAAAATATCCTAAAAGAAAATGGAATCAAAATTTGCAAAATATCTCTTTGTAAAGATAATATAAAACATGAATAATAAAAGCTTTCGTTTTCTTCTTAACAGAAAAATTAATTCCGAAAAATAAGAAATGTAAACATAAACAAAGAGATCAATATACCATAAATTAATTAAATGATTCAAATGTTTTTTAACGACATTCAATACTAAATAGGTGTTTTTGATTTAAAAAAAAATCTTGATTGCAATTACTTTAGGTCTAAAGTTGTTGTTGGAGGTTACCCATACGCAAAGGTTGAAAAAAGAAACATCCTTGGCTGAAAATATTTAAACAAAAGTAAAAAAAAATGATGTGAACACCACATGACTTCTTTGTACGCCTATTAAATTACATATACACATTTTTTTTAAAATGAAAAGTACATAAAATTCTATTTCATTAATAACTTCTGATATTTTTTCATATATTTTTTATTATTGTTGTTATTACTGAATTATCGTAAAAACCGTTTTACAATCAGAGGTTAATAATTATTAATAAATCAATATAATTAAATTAAAAAAAAAAAATTTAAATGAGATGAAATCTGATTCGAACCGATGTTCCTTCCCCTTGTAAGATCTAAATATTTCATAAATTAAAATTTCATTTGGCTATAACTCTGGAACCAATGAGAATAAGTACCAGTTACATCGCTGAAAAGCTCTCAATGAGGGATTAGTACTGCATTTAAGAAAGTCCAAAATTCCTTTCTTTGGATTTTGGGCTTTTTTGGACACTTTTGGTTCAGTCGACTGCAATCAAAAGGGGAGTTACACAACTAGATGTTACAGCAGTCCTAAACCCAAAATTTCAATATCCTACGGCTAATAGTTTGAGTTTTGCGAGATATACACGTACAAACGTCACGCCGAAACAAGTCAAAATGATTCAGGGATGTTCAAAATTGATATTTCCGTTGAAATCTGAAAACCGAAATTTTTTGCAATCTCAATACTTCCTTTACTTCGTACAAGGGAGTAAAAAACCAACTTTGTTTTTAATTCAATTGTGTTTATGGTAAAATAATAATTTTGTGTACAGAAATAAATCGAAAATTCATGAAATATAAAATCTTTAAACAAGTAGTATCAAGTTTTTTAAAAACAAGAAGGCAGTGACGAAAATTTCTGTCATTTGGGTAAAGGAAAATTTCCCTTTAATATTATGTTAATGTAGTCAGCAGGTGCAGGAATTAATGAAGGATATGAAGTTTGGCGTGCAGATAAGAGACAACACAGAAAAAAGGAGAGAAAAACCCGTTTATAGCTGGTGTATATTCACTTTTATTTTTGTATTTTCTCACCATATTCTTTCTAAAACAATTCAAAATTTTGGCTACTTTAAAAATATTGAGCTGGTTTTAAGGAATTTACAGTTATGAGATATCAATTTTTTATTATAAAAATCAATCTGAAAGAAAGCAACATAATAATATATATAAAATGTTATGTTATATAACATTTTCTTGTGATTTAAACTGAACGTTTTTCAAATAATTCCATTTTGTTGCCTTATGCATTATAAGGCGACTAGTGCGCTCTTAATCATAAGTTATTGTAACAAAAATTAATTAATAAATAAATAATTTAAAAATTAATTATGCATTGCGTAGAATATTCTTACTTAATTCAAAACCAAAACGAAAATGACGTCTAAAGGCGGGGTTTATCAACCCTAGGGTGAATTGAGAGGCGGATGAGAACAAAATACAACCATTACTTTAAAATCAACTCAGAAAGTACATACGTGGCAACAACAATGTCTCTTACATATTTTTCCGTAGCTACGTTTTGCATTAGCATCTTTTATTGACAAAAAATTACGTTGTAATGACATTTAGTATGTCCTCCCTAAAGATAAGTAAATTATAAAATTTCATTATAAATCTACTTCTACTAGTCTCATTAAAGTAATCAAAACATCTTTAATTTAATTGTTACAATCAGTTCATTTTAAATACTTAAATTGACGAGAATAGTTTCTAAACAATTATTTAATAATATTCTTGTTTTGTTTTAAATACTATTTCTAAATAATATAGAAAGGACGTGTCTCATGATATTAGTAAGTCTCGCTAAAATTAGCTTGGATAAAGGATAAACTAATAGGATGTCTGTTTATAAAACCAAAAACCTTATTATATGAAGTTATACAGATGACAGAAAAAAAAACAAAAAAAAAACGGGAACTTTTGAACTCTCTCACCGCACTTCTAAACTTTAATTGCTTTTTTAAAACGTTTGTATGGCCAAGCACTCTTTTGACCGTTCCACTGTTCCATGATGTTGGAGTAGCAAGGTTGCCTAACCATAGAGTGCTGTGAACTGTACATGCCTACCAGTACGCATTTCAAAAGTTTCCATTTTTTTCTGTACATGCCTACCAGTACGCATTTCAAAAGTTTCCATTTTTTTCTATCACCTTGTATTAAGATCGAATCAGTATACTATAGTACACAGAGTGTTACATAGTATAGGCTGAAATTACTTAAAAAATTCCTTGGGTTCATAAGTATTTAGAAAAAAATAATTGAGGTTACTGTAAACCTATTTGGAATAAAATCGTAATTTTTAAAATTAAATTAGTGACACATCATTTGCAAAATGGAGGAAAAAGTATGATCAGTAAAAAAAAAAAAAATTTATTTTTCCTTTTGTCTTTATTTTAATTAGGTTTTTGATGCATATCATGCACTTGAGATGCAAGAAGCACCATTTAGAGATACATTCTCTGATAGTAATGACGTTACAACAGGTCATTTTTCTTTGATAAGAAAGGACATCATCTAAATTTTTGTGAGCTTCATGTGTATATGAAGCTCACAGAAACTACATGCTGATGTAGAATAGTTTATAAGTTTCGAATGAAAAACCATTACATAATACTTCTGGCAGAGGGCAATAAATATTTATATTAATTTTAATAGAGATTATATATATTAGCTTACCTGCAGCCATTACTGTTAAAAAACGTAACGAACAAAACAACTATTTATAATAACAAATCCGGGAAATATTTTTCTAAATTAAATAAAAAATGATAATTTGGTATAGCTCAAATAGAAAATTAAAGAAATCAATTATAAAATTGAAAATATATAGTCTGAAACTACAGTTAAATAAAATAGTAAAAATGGCTGTTATAAGTGAACTAGCAAATTTATATTAACTGGTTCACTAGCTCATAGGGATGAACATCTTTGATTGTAGAATAATGAGAATTGTAAAAAATGCAATTATTAACAAATTAACAAAATACTTACGTTTTTTAATACTTTAAATTCTTGATCTTCTATAACTAAGTGATGTTGCTATCATTTATAAATGTGTTATAACTACATAATAACCAATGCCGTTATTTTCATCGTTATTTGTTGACTATATGCAAAAGAATGAGCTAAATAACAACCTCTGAAAATAACAACCACTACAATAACAACAACAACAACACAATCCAACCCAAGTGCGAAGATTTATTTGCAGTTGGCTTTACCAAATACGTGTTCAGTGTGGATAACAGGGCTGTCAGATTGTCAAGTAACAAATTATAACCTACAACATGCATCCTGTCTAATAGCATCTGCTAATCCTCACGTAGGCTACGCCGTGAGATAGTAAGAGACAGAATGATAAAGAGAGGATAAAAGTGAGATAGAGTAATAGAATGATGGAGATTGAGATATCCTTGTAAAATATTTATACACCCATATATAAAGCCATATTATATTTATCTTGTGTTAAAATTACGCGTGTTATATTGTTCGAATACTAGATTAAAAATTTACAATTACATTCTACGAAGCGTACTCGAGAGTATACAGTCAAATATTTTTAATAACAAAAAAATCTTCTCACAAAAATTATTATTATAGTTTATTCGGGGTAATACCTACTCGATAAACTCACTTATATTACTATGAATTACTGCAGGCTATGTCATTGTGGTATTGTATAAAAAATAAGGGATTATTTAATGTTTTTATAATGTTCTGGATTAACTTATATAAGTAATCTAGAATTCCTAATTTCTAGTGTAGGAATTCCCTTTAATATCATATAATAAACCTTATTTTTCGGAACATCAACGAAATGTAAATTTTTGATAAACCTAAGCTGCACAATACATTACAACAGATTAGTTATAATGAACGTAGTATTGTTTAGTGTAGCAGTGATTACGTGTTATTATATGCCATTGTATGTTTTTTTTAAATTATGTAAATGGAACCACGAACTTACTCGTTTTAATAAAAAATGCAATAAAATATATACTATTAGCTAATAAGAAACCGATTGCTGTTTTATTCGTATCCTCGTATTACTGTTAAATATGTAAATAGTGACTTATCACCCATTTCTTACGGGGAAATGAACAACTGTTTATTTAATAACTATTGACTTAATATGGCTGGCTAATCGGTGTGGAATAGAATTTATATAATAACTGATTGAAGTTGGTTGTATAGATGCCTACAGGAAATTAAAATTTTGGAATAAAATAAATATTTAAAAAAAAAAAAATATTTACGTCATTTAAACAAAATATGTCATTTAAAACTAATATTTCAAATTTATTTCTCATACCACCGTTTCGATTGGTTCCTGTGTAGTAAGGAAATAGCGTTTAGGTAGGGTTGTCGATGTTGTACGAATTGTATCTTGGCTAATGTTTTTTTCTAAAAATTATAACTACAATTATGTTATAATAAATATATAACTGTAATTATAATAAATATATCATATTTATAATAAATTTATTCATTAATTTTACTTTGTAAGTCTGTTGGTTTATAATAATTTAAAAATAAAAAATATAAGCGTTTATTTTTATTTTTTAAATTTGATACAAATTTACATTGTTTACCTATATTTACTATGAATTGCTGCTTACATACAATTATGATAAATTCAAGGTATAAATTCCAATAATACCATATGTATATAATACAATTTTTGTTGTACTTATTGATAAGTAAAACAATAGAATTAGTTAAGTAAAAAGCTAATTAAAAGATTTATTAGTTGTGCTATTCATGTAGATAGAATGCTGATATATTGTCTGTTTCTTAATTTTTAAGTTTATTTGTTAAATTATATAATAAACCTTTTAAATTAAGTGAAAGAATATTCTCTCTCAGAGATAACATAATTTGAACTTTTTTGTGACACTTCATTAAGCATCACGACATATTCTGGATAAGGGGAAATATAATAATCGTTTTAAAATGTTTAATTAAATAAAAATATATATGATTATTTTATCTTTTAGACTCATTAGCAAGGAATGCCTTAAGAAAATCTATTATTTGTCAAGAATACACAATTTCGCCCGAATTTTCTCAATAACGGTTTTTTTTTCAACTCAATTGCACCATCTTTGGATGGTTAGATAGATTTGAAAAATTCTTTTGGTGAAAATAATTTTCATATTTTTACTACATTTAATCATAAACTACAGCGTGGCTATAAATAATTAAATTATTTGAAAATTTTATTAAAAAAAAAACAACCGAAAAATGTTTTACAATCTGTATGTGGATATTTACCCAAATGTTATTCAGAATGTAAAAAAAAAGAAAATTTATTAATTCAATTTTCTTTTTGCGTATAAAAAAAAAGCAATATTTCACCGTTTTTTTTTTTTGTGCCTGGTATATTAATAACCACAGCTAAAGAAAAATATCATGGGTTTTTAAATTTATTTTTCAACAGTTTTATAATATTTTACCAGTTAGGTTTAAGTTAATATGTTTTGGAAGAACGAAATGATGTACAATAATTTTTTTTTAGTTGATGTTAAAATAATTTAAAAAGTTAAGCAAATTATTTATATTTTAGTAGAGACCTGTTGCCTTCTGCTAGTTAAATGGAATTTTATTCAAAAACAAAACGAAAATAAAATATGTTTCTAGTTTTACAAGAAACTGAGCACTTGTTTGGCGTTAAATAATAATCGAAACCAGAGCATGTTTCTTTCATTTCTTCAAATTATCTTCAAGTTAAAGCTTCGAGATATAATCTCTGGAATTACATTCAGCAAGATATCTGTTGATAATTATAATCATAGTCTGTTAACATTCTAATCCTAATCTTAAATACAATAATTCCTGAAAATAAATGCAGAATTTAAATTTCATTTAGAAGGTCATACACATTTTATTTAAAAATTTCCATATAGTATTTATATCGATAAATAAAATAAAATGTTAAATCTATATTTTATATAATATTCTTGCAATATTTAGAAACTGACAATAGAAATAAATTAAAGAAAATAAATACGAGTCACTATAATGCTGATCCTTTCCATAAGAATAAAAAATATTTATAATTTATTTTTTGTTTTTAAACTAACATGTTTCATTGTTATTTTTAAAGAGCGTTTCTATTGTAATTGTATATAATTTTTAACATTAGGATCTTCTATACTTTAAGTGAAAAAAAAAAACTACAAAAAATTATTCTTCTCTAGTACAGCTTTTTAAGCTTTTTTTTTTAAGTACAGCTAAGTAATCTTTCTCAGTAAAAAATGGATAACTAACAACTTTGCTAACAGCGTTGTCGGTATATCTGCTGGAAAATATTTTCCCGTAATTGTTACCATGTATAACATACATATTATACTGAGCATTGAGTATTATAACAATCGAGGTTTATGATTATATATATTATAAATAATATAATATTGATATAATATTTCATATTATATATATTTTTTTTCTTCAAGTAAAATAATAAAATATTATAAAATCACCTAAATAAAAGAACACACTTTGCTAGAAGTTTATGTCTATTCAAGAGAAACATAAATAAAAAAATAGAAGTAATAAATACAAGATATCCAACAAAATGAAGTAAAAAGAATGGAATAACTAAATGAGGAAAAACACCTACCGAAATATAGTTGATAGATGCCTGATAGAAGACAGTAAATTCTTCTGTGTACTTGAACTGGAATTACAGAGACTTACCTAGTTATAACCGAAAAAAATATTTACAATAGAATAAAAATTGAAAAATATCTATAAACCAAAAGAATAATGTTGTAAACTAAGGTTTTCTATTTTTTCCTTTTAAAAAATATTTTCCTAGATAAATTTAATGAAAAATGAGGCTGAAATTCACACATATATTTTCTTTCCATCTCTGCTTAAAACTAGCCGCAAATAATAATATACATTTTGCATTAATGTTTAGTCTGGATAATATATCTATTGTAATTAATACACGTACACATTAATCCACCATCTCCAAATCTCCCTATTGCTAAAGCGGCAACTAAAATACCTGTAAGCTCACTCAATTTACTGATTCAGTTGAATGTGTTGTGAAGTAGTATACAGATATAACTTTTTAAATGTTTTTTTTCTATTATTTTTTTAATTTTAATCACTAGATTTGTACGTATTCATTTGTAAAAAACTAACAATTTTAATAGTTCTGTTTTTATTTAAAATATATTCTTCTCCTTAAGTAAAATATTTTTATTCAAAAGAAAAAAATAAGATCAACAAAAATTACAATACAATATTTTTATTTTTTTTGTTTTATAACAGGGTTGTTCATTCACAAAACAGCTGAAATCTGATGTATATTTAATTTTGATTTCTGTTACAGCTGCAGTCGAAAGAAAAATCGTTTTAAACCAGGAAATTTTAAATCTAAGATTAACAAATTTTTAAATTTATTATTAATGTTACTTTATTTCAATGTCTGTTTATGAATTAGCTCTTCTAGAACGTGATTCCTTCTAAAACGAGACGAATTACATGATTTTTAAAAAGTTTTCCTAAGAAATAAAAGCTGTGCTTCAATTAAATTAATTATTCTCGTAAAATATATTAAAATACATAAAATTACATCTTATTACAACTATTATAAAAAATTTCTTACTGAGTTTCAAAGTGAAATTCTAAATACTTTTGTGAGAAATATCTAAACAGAAAAACATTTTTTTCAAAAAACTTTAATGTAATGAAAAAATAAAATTTAGAATCTCACAGACATAAGATGATTTAATTTGTCAAGTTCTTATGTTATTTATATGAATAACAGTGCGTATGTATATTCGTGAGATCCAACAGGAGTCTTTTCATTATACGTGCTAGTAAAAAAATAACAACAAAGCCAAAGTAAAATCTCCAAATTTATCGTTAAAAAATAAAATTATGGATTAATACAACAATTGGGTTAATCAATAAAATGTTCAAAATCTTTAGAAAAAAATTGGATTCGAGATACTTTCAACAAAAAACAGATCTAATTACAGTTATAACTTTTTCTTTGCTATTAGGAGTAAGAGATTGCCTGATTTAGTAGGCTGGAGAAAGCAATTTCTATTATTTATTTAAATTCTAATTAAAGCATACGGCACTGTAATTATGGAAAACCATGCTATAAATTTCCGCGGCACAGGTGGCGCAACGTCAATGATTCTAACTACAAGCCTTCTGCGAATATAGGAAACGGTATAGGTAAAAAAATATACAGTATATAAAATTCGTGTTGCTACTATTAATGCAAAATGATAATAAGTGTTTTCAGTTAACTACTAAAATATAACTAATGTATGCTTATTGCTAACAAGGATTCGTATTAACTCCCTAGCGCAAGTGACAGTCTACCGAAAGTAGATGAAACTACTCACATACAATGACCAACCATTCACAATATATAGACGTATGCATGCGCGCACCCACATATACATAGAGTACACAATTAAAGTTTGTGAAAATACACAATTGAAAGAAACCAGAAAAAATAATTTTATTATAAGACACCTTAAACAGTCACACAACGACCCTCATTTTATTAGTTTAGAAACTATCCTTCGACTTCTTTGACACTGGTTTTGTTACGGTTGTAATTTATTATTCTGTTTCATTGATTTTCAACTTTTTAGCTCCAAGACCACCGAAAAGTAAAAAAAAAATTAAAAAAAAATATATATATAAAGAATATTTCGTGACACTCCAACCCCAACACAATGAAAGCTAGTTAAAATTATTTAGCGACGGTATAAACATGCATGTACCAACTGTACAAATATGAGCAATTTACAGGTTCCAACTTGATGTGTAAGTGCTCCTTGTAATTTAGTCTGCTTGAATAATATTCGCCGTGAGAGCTTCACGTTCGAACATGCATATAATAAGTTTGAACTTGACGAGCTCTCAGCAGCATAAAAGAGGCGTAAAAGATTGAAAAACCTAGTTTAGTGTCGAATGAAAAGCGTGCGTCTGGTGCCGGTATTTAAGTTTTTATAAGCGTAGTTTCATTGCAAATAATAATAATAATAATTCACGTTTCGGTTTTTTAGTGTGTGTCAAACATTGTTAACTATATTTTTTTTAATTAGGTTTTTATCAAAATGGATAAATTTGTGAAAAAAAGACCAAATCAAATTGGTACAAACAGATCGAAAAAGATCTCGAGGAACTAAAGATGACCGAAAATTTTGTACATGAATGAAATTAATTTAGGAATTGTTGATGAGTTTCAAGAAAAAATAAAACCTAAAAGAAATCTTAAGTAGAGAAAAAAGAAAATACAACCAAAGGTAATAAGGAAATTTTGGGAAAAGAAAACAATCAGATTATATAAGCGTGGTCCAGGGATGGTTTGAACGTAAAAACATCATATACAAAATTAATATTTAAATTATCGAAATAATTCTTTTCAGTATCTCATTTCTATTAAATTCTTGGTAAGCTGTGTATTTGCTGATAGGTTTAATAAAGTTTTTCATAATACAGATAAAACTTTTAGCGGTTTTTTTTTATTTTGCGATCACATTTTTCTTAATCGAAATAATCTCAGTTTTTGAAAATGAATTTTTTTTACGCTACATTTTTAAATACAAGGTTTCGTGCTGTCCAAAAGGTCTAAAGGTATGGTGGAACCGAAGTCAATCATAAGAAACAAGTTTATATGATGATTTATAGTATTAAATATGCGGAAAAGTGGAAGAAAGGAGATTGTTAAGAAAGGGCCAAGATGTTAAAGAAACCTTTACCAGTCATGAAGAATGTATTTATTAATCAAAAATATACACAAAAATAACATTACATATGTATATATTATTTGCATTTATGCTCTTGAAATATGGTAATTATAAAATTAACTGAAATGTTACAATTAAACACGAAATTCGAACAGATGAAGTAATTAAAATTAATTATTAAATAAATAAATAAAGGTAATTAATAAAAATAATTATTTTTCCAAGTAGTCAAAAACTATTTTTTTTCCTTATAAAACCATTCCCACTACTTTCTGTTGTAATTCATATAATACTAAAACCAAACACTTATTTGTGATTGAGAGGTTCATCCCAGTATTCTCAATATGCAGAAACTTAATTGCAAGACTAATCCTAATGAAATTACTTGATGTATCATAGGGATTAGCTAGGATTAAAGGTATCATACGTACGCATACGGATTAAAATTTTAATTAAAAAAAAATATTATTTGTGATTGTACTTATTATATTTATATATCGTTTTGTTTGAATATTTTTCATTCTACTATAGTTACATAAAACAGGAAAATTTGGTTTTCTAAAACTCTATTTTTTCATACAATGTTAGTAATTTTCATTAATTTTTTAGTTTATTTTTACTTAAATAATCCAAAAGAAATCATATACTGTTTAGCCCGACTATGTGAATCACTTGGTAGGACTAAATAAAAAAATAATTATTTTTCTTATTCATTAGAAAAATAAATCAAAATTGTAGTTATAAATACGAGTATTATTCAGCTATTAACAACCAATGTTGATTAGTTTTTAAATATTTATAAAGCGATTTTATTACAAGTGTTTATATATATATATATATATTATATAATAGTAATATCCGGAGTTTCATGGTAGATAAAAAAATAATTAAAAATTTCATGTCAATGGAGTTTAATTACTTATTGTTCATTTCTACTTTAAACCATTTATAATACTATTGTTTTAATAAAAAAATAAAAAGGGTTTATTCATTTTTAAAACACAATATTCATAACTTACGCTTAATGCACTACATTCAAAATGTAAAAAAAAATGTAAAATAATGATCCACTATAGATTTGTTTTACCACAAAAAATTTGTACATTTTATTTAATTTATTTCTTAAACGAATAATTTCTAGAATTTTAAATGATGTTTCCTAACTAAATTTAAATTTAATTGTATTGATATTGTTGGGATATTATATTTAATTGTTAAAAGTATTAATAGGAAGATTTAACTAAATTGATTCTATATTAAATAGAACGTTTCTGATCAGAAATTCAGTTATAAATGTGTAATAATTAATCAAAAATCACAACGGATAAGTTATATATATATATATAGTGATTTGTAATTATTTATTTCATATAAAGGTATAGATAATTATACATTTTTTATAATCTTCGACTTATCAAGATCAAACGTTTATTGAAAATTTGTGAATTTAAAAAAAAAACATTCAAATGATTCCGAAACTTCCGTTGGTTGTTGATAAGGAGTTTTTAATAATATATCTACCTCAAAAACATTCTGTACTGGGTAGCAATTAATTCAATTTTTACTCTTTAATTTTAGCTATCTAAAATAACTATATTGAAGAGGAAAGTAAGGTGATGATGTCAAAAATGCGGTATCGGTTTTTTTTTGCAAACTAAGTTTTAGGATCCAACTAGTTTACCTGGACAAAATAAAATGTTTGTATGTTTGTGCATATTATGTAAATATGTGCTGCACTGCTTTTGGCTATATATCTCAAGATTAATCAAACCGATTTTCTTCAATTTTAGCTTAAATATATTTATATATATATATATATATATATAGAGCATTGATCATTTTAACTTTTATAAAAATTCTTAAGAGGTAAGTGATATCGTGAAGAAACCAATTTCAATTGTCTTTAGAGGCATTTTAGAGAAAGCACATATTTTACCTG
This sequence comes from Lycorma delicatula, assembly GCF_047948215.1. NCBI lineage: Eukaryota > Metazoa > Arthropoda > Insecta > Hemiptera > Fulgoridae > Lycorma > Lycorma delicatula. Next base: position 121,633,327 of record NC_134459.1, read on the forward strand.
CAATACATATATTAATATCCGAAAACGTTTTTCTAAAAATCAAAGCCCCTGTTAAAGTAAATGTTTTTTTGTTCTTTTTCTCCATCTCCCTTCGATTTAAATATTTGTTGAAAGTTTTTACTTCATACATAGAGCTCTCAAAAAATTTCCACAATTTTGTTTTAATTATAAACCCCGGAACCTAAATGTAGAAATATTCTTTTAAAAGATTTATTTATCCAATTTTAGCCGTTATTGAAGGGGGTGATTAATTTAAACAAAACTTTAATTTAGTAAATTTGTCAAGCTTATGCTACACTATATATGAATATTTTTTGAATAATGTTTCATTATTTCTCCCCTCAAAAATACTTATTCTTTTTTTTTGTTTTTCAGCTCTAACTCTTTAAATGTTTTATCATTAATAGCCGGGAAAGTGATGGAATACTTTGTTAGCTTTTTATTTTTTGTTTTATAAAGCTTAAGAATACTTTTCAAATAATATTTAGCAAATAAAACTGTTCAACAATAAAAATGTTTCGGGCTAAAAAAAATAGCTTATTCTTATGTATTTCCATCGGTTGAAGTAAAAAGATAATCATAAAAATGTTCGATTAGCTCTTGCTTTGGAGATACAATGTCATACCATTTTTTACCAGATCTACATTTTTAGTTTTGGGGTAATTTTGTTTTTGGAGTTGTCAAACCTGTGCAATGACAAAACACAACATTCTCCAGCTGTTTGTATGTTATAATATTATTACTGTTGCTGTGACTGTGAGTTTCATATTGTTTGTGTTGTAATTAGTAGAAAATTTCTGGTTTTCGAATGGTTTTGAAGTGAAAAATCTGTTAAATCAAAATGCCAAAAAATGTACAAATGCAATGAATAATCTTTGTTACATTTGTGATGAAAAACATTTTCGTCAGAGGCTACCTGACGCCTCTTGTGAAGACTGCCTATAAGCATTATTTTTTATGAAGGTAGGAGACCGGGATAGGTGAGCTCCACATAAATGTAGCAACTCTTGTTCAGTTATACTACGAGAATGGCTGAAAAATAAAAAAAAAAACGATCTATGGTTTTTGCTGTGCCTATTGTGTGGCGGGAGTCTACTAACCACACAGATAACTGTTACTTCTGCTTGACTCTAGCTATAAAGGCAGGATTGTCAATGAAGAAAAGAGAAATAGTTAAATACTCTAAACTTCCTATTCAACGTATTCCACATTCAAATAGTTTATCAGTTCCTACTCATCCCAAAATTATGAGCTTGAAGTAGAAAATAAAGACAATATAGAAGTAGAAGAACTTAACAAGTCTTCTACATCCATCATGACTCTGATTTTTACGAAAAAGATTATAAACCGCACAGACTGAATCAAGCGGAATTGAGTGATCCCAATCTCAAAGAGCCTTAAAGGGAGTCATTCATGGATTTTTAGGCAACAAAATAGATGAAAACTACAGTCAGTTGGTGACAGTACGTCTGCAAAAATACCATCAACTCGGATGCAACATGTCCCTTAAAATCCATTTTCTCCCCTCATACCTGGACTTTTCCCTCCTAGTTGTGGAGTTGTCACGGAGAATGAACACGGAGAAAGATTCCATCAGGATATTTCTGTAATGGAACAAAGATATCAGGATCATTGGAATGAATCAATGCTGGCGGATTACTGTTAGTCTGTGTGTTTATTTTTTCTTTTGTATCGTTTTCTCTTAATCCGTTAAATAAAATACTTCTTTAACCTATCGTATATCACAGAAAATAGAGCTAATAAAAATATTTCTTTGTCATATTCGTTTTTCTCAACCCAAAATTAGTAAGATTTGACTCCCTAAGTGAAGAAAACATTGAAAAAAAAAAATTTTTGTTAGGCAGTGTAATTGGTCATAAAATAAAAAAAAAAGTTACGTGTTTTACCTTGAACAAAAAATAAATATACTTATAGTATTCGAAAATAATGTAATTTACAGAATGCCATTTTTATTTTTAACCTAAGGGACCACCGTTAGGTTTATAACTTCAGAGGATGATATGAATTAGAATTTTTTTAATTTTTTGTAGCGTGTGAAAATTATCTGACCCGGATTGGAGCTCTTATGTTCCTAAGGGATTGTATCCTTAGTAAGACAACTTACTGAGACTTTATTAAAATCAAACAAAACCTTTTTCAAGAGATTCAGCATTAAATTCTTTTAAATTAGTAGTCATTCCATTCATTTAAATTAATTACTTTTTAATTCAGATTCTATTGAATGAAGTTTATAATACATATACTTTAAAAAAATAAAAATTACCTTTCTTACGTTTTTTTAAGCGGAACAAAAACATTTTCCATTCGGTCGAGTTGTGCAAATTTTCAAGTATATGAATAAAATCTTGATTTTGTCGATGCAATATAAGCGTATTTTAGTGAACTTAAAGAGTACTGGGATTTTATTACATAAATCTAATAATAATATTATATTATAAATTTAAAATACTATAGAATGAACTTTCATAATTTTTGTACAGAAATAAAATACTAATAGGATTTTGAAATCTTGGATGGATATAAATCTTTTTTATATTTGTGAATAATTTTATCTTTTATGGTTTGAATTTTAAGTAATTTTATAACATTTTATTCATCAGCAATTATTTTTTTACCAGTACAAGATTTTTTCAAATGTAATATTTATTTAACTATGAAATTAAAAGGCAAAAACTTTTTCAAAGTTAGAGGAAGTGAAAAATTGGTATACATACATTTTACATGGAAATATCATTAATGAATAAACGAAAATAAGTTTAACTGAAACTACGTCAGCTGTTTTGGATAGTTTTCAATAAATCGCATATGTAATTTGAAAATAAAATTTTAAAGTAATATTAAAGCAAGTTTAGACGTAAATGATGCAGTTACTTATTTAATAACAGAATTTACGAGAAAGAATACTAAAAGAAATTTTTTGTAAATTTACAGATCTAAATTAGTATTTAATTATTATTAATATTATTATTAATATCAAAATATAAATATTGATGCAGATATTTTCAGTTTAAAAATAATATAATTTTGGAATAATAGATTTTAATAGCCAATAAATACATATAAATAGAATGAAAACTGGAACAAACGTGTATCACAAAAGCTATCACTATTGTTTTACTGTTTCAACTCAATTCGACAAGAGATAAGCCATTTTATCCGATGGGAATACAAAACATATTCCTATGTTACACTCTTCTTTTGTTATGTACGTAATAATAACGAAGTATAAACAATTTAACATAAAAATAAATGAGTAATATTTTACTTGTATACAGATTCAATGAACCATTTAATTCTATTTTCTTTTTATTCTGACAAATGTAATGGTAACTTTATTATAATTTACGTTATCATTTCCTTTAAAATGTAAAAGAATGGTTTGCTTTTACTCGAAAGATTAGAATTTTTATAAATTGTAAAATTTAATAATTTAAAAAATAATTCATTAAAAAAAGTAATTTCATTGCTTTAAAAAAATTAATTAAAAAAAAATCTCTAATATGATCTATTTTTTTTTTTTTTGCAAATAATATGTCAGGATCAGGAGATCCAGTTGAACTTAATTAGAATTTCAGTCCAAAGTTAAGTTTATGTTAAGCTACCAGATGTCAAAATCCTCACACATGCCCACATCAGAACGGTTCTTATCAAACCACACAATCTCAAGCACTCAAAGAGATGCCCAATTAAACATGAATTACATCAAAGAGTTCCCATATACAGATCTAATAGATGTCTTGGAAAATCTAAACAAAACCACCAGAGAAGAAAGTGTATCAAGTATACGATGATAAATGGGCAATATACCTACAGAGGAACTTCAAAAGAAACAAACAACCCACTATAAAGATAAATTAGGACCTCTACGAGCAGCCAACATCCCCACCAGCCGCGTTCCTACCGGTGGTCTGATTATCTTTGTTCCGAATGAAAACAGAATTGTTGCTCATCGATTTTGTGTATCCCAGCTGAGAGACCAGTAGACCAGGTCGTGTTGTATATTAAATCTGTTTTTTCATACAGATGAAAACACTACAAGAATAAATACCCTGAAGTAAAGCTTCGTTAATGAAAATATTAAGTTTTTAACAGAATTGTGTGACGTATAAGTATGCCACTGAATACCCAAATCGCTCAGCCAGACCCACAGCAAAAGGAATGTACCGGATTTTCTAGTACAAACAAATTCACTGAATATAAGATTAGATCTGTTGGATTAATAAATAATATATATTTTCTTCTTTTATACTGAAGCAAATAATTTCGGCTCGGTAGAAGGCCAGCTTGACAAGAAAAGTTCATTTTTGTGTTTATATTTTTTGATCACTTATATCAATTTACATAAAAATTTCCCATATAACTGTGACATTTTTAAGCAAAATAAATGGGAATTAACTATTTAAAGAGTTAGAGTTTGATGACGTCATTGATGAAGCAGTGGTTTATCTACCTCGTGTACTGAAGGTTCTAAGTTTTAATGGAGATCAGGATTGGCATTTTACACACGTCAAATTAATTTCCATATTATTATTCCAAATAAATGTGTAAGTTTTCTGCTGAAATAATAATCGCCTGCAAAAATACGGAAAACCCAATTTTTTAAAGGTTTCCTAAATTTCTACCGGATTTAAATTATGAAAATTAAAAAAAAAAAATCAATGTACTTAGATGGAGTGATGCAAAAATTAAATGGTATTCTTTGAATAATAAAAAAAGTGTATGTGTGTGTGTGTGTGTACTTAAGTATAAAAATTTTGAGGAAACAATAAAATGAAAGCTAACAGTGATTATTTAATTTTGCTATGGGTATTTTGTTTATTACATAAGTTTTTTTTCAAATGATTGTCGTGTTTATAAAATAATAAAATAGATTATTCATATTTAATTGGGTTGGGTATCTCTCTCGACTTTATTTATTTCCCATTTCGTTACTTACAAATAGTTGAAAAATATCATTGTGGTGGTTTCAACCAAAAATAAGATATCTTTATTCACTTAAATCGTAAGATGTATATCACACACACACACACGCGCGCGCGCGCACGCGCACACACATGTACAGTATATTTACTCTGATGTTACATAGAATTATTTTAATATCGTAAAAATGGCTGGAACTCATTCCATTGATCTATTAGCTCAATAAAGGACAGAGATAATGAATGGGAAGGACATAAGTGACACAGATGACCTTTTATTCCGTAGGTGGCAGGCCAGATGCCTTAACAAAAGGGAGATGGATCATGTGAATGCTGCCCAATATAAGGCCGTGGGTCTGGCGGGAATTTGAGAAAGTGAATTATCAACTTACCCAATTCCTGACGAAATACAGGTGTTTTAAGACTATCTGAAAGTCAGACGGAGGAGCGAGTCTGAAATGTATACTTATTGTGGAGGCTTTGATATGCGGACCATGCGGTTTTCTAGTACACCAAAGGTTTAGATAACGTAAGGAGAGAATTTAACCAGCTGTTGGTGACCCTAAATGCTGAAAACACTGTAAGTCCGATGCTTGAGTCTAGGAAGAGTTTTTGATAGAGGACATGATCATTGAGATAATTACGAGGATGCTAGCTGATGAGAAGTGTGGTGAGGTCAGTCCTCAAGGATAGGCAGACGACTCCACAGAGTCGTCTGCCAATGATCTTCGGGAAATACAAGAATCCGTTATTTCAGAGTCTAGTTACTGCAAACAGATGCATAGTTACCGCAAAACATCATAGGAACCTTACGGTTAGAGTTTATACCTTACGGTTAGTTCCAGTCTGTGCGAGCGGATGGCGGCTGGGAGAGCTTTCCCCTCCTTTGACGAAAAGAAAAAAAATTGTAAACATGAAAGTAAATGGTAATAAATTTCTAACTTGTATAAAATTACTCAAATCGCATACTAGATGAACAAAAATTATCCCGATGTTATATAACAAAACACAGTAAAAATCTTAATTTGTTATGAATTCTTATCATCTTTAAAATAAAAAAAATAAACAAAAGAGAATGTTAAATAATACTTACCACTTTCTTCAAATTGAGGAATTTGACTATCAGTTTTCTTCCATAGTTTTGCAAGAAAGATCTACAGATTTCGTGTCTGTACCAAATTGAAATTTTTTTTTTTTTGGATGCATCTACAAAACTTGTTATCCGTGTGTAAATAATGATTATTATAAAAAAAAGGAAAAAACTTTGATTTCTGTATCTGGATAAAAAAAAGCAAGAAAAGGATTCTCGAGAACTGTCATTATTATTTAAAATATTTAACAAATTTTCATGAATGTTCTCTTGAAAATACATTGAATTAAGAGAATAATTAAAAGGAATCAAGCATACATCAAATTTGTTTAACGTTGTATTACTAAACAATTACGGAGGAATGTTAAAAAAGAACAAAAGAAAAAAAGGACGATATGGCATAATAAACTATATTAGCTTTTTCATGATTTGCTTAAATAAACATAATTATTGACAAGAATACACCATTCCAGTGCTGCGCAATCTTTTTACAACTGATAATAATAATGGCAAGATCAAACTAGGCTTCCGACTGAATAAAAATGCTCTTCATTCAACAAGTTTTATTTTCAAAATAAAACTGGTTAATAATAATAAAATTAACATCCAAAGAGAAAAATGAATAAATTTACCCTATCCGATAACGGTTAGATATATGTATTTTTTTTGTTTAATTTTCATGATATATTGGGTACAAAATTTTTATATGATAATGGAAGCGATACCATTTGCACAATATTACGACTAGAACCAAGAACATTTATTATTTTTTTTTTTTAAGATATAATATATGCCCTAATGCCGTTCTCAATTTGCAACACGGTACCGCTAGTATGTTGTTAGAACTCTGCAATATCCAGTATTTCTTTTAGTATATAGCATTTGCTCAACCTTTCACCCACGTAACCCATCCGCCCTCCCATATCGACTGACCTAACGCCACAGACCATACCGGAATTAAACTCGTTTGTTGTGATATTTCAACCGTATCCATTTACGTAGCTACAACCCTCTCAACAATATTGCCAACAGACTTTGTATTTGCAGAAAAATCCTTATTGTAAATGCAAAGTTTAAAATAAAATCTATAATAAATAAAATGATATTGTTTTTTTTACTCTAATATCCCTTCCAAAAAATTACTTTTCTTTTCATTCAAATAACTATTTTTATTTAATAATAGGTTAAAAAAATTTTAATTGCAATTTTATCTAATAGAAACAGTTATCACACGCAGAGTTACCAACTGTTAGTTATTTCAAAATAAAATTTTCCTACAGTGTTAGCATTCCATGTTCTCATTCTTTTCAAACCACAAGGTTTTATATTCCTTTACTATATACCTAATATAATTTTCTGTTTTATTAAAAGTTATGATATTTTTGGTTTTTTGCCCAAGTAAGGTATTGTTTTTGTTGTATGGCAGAAGTGGGAAGTGAAATGAATTTTCTTTAGCTACTGATGTATTAGGAGTACGAAAATTCCGTTTACTTATATATATATATATATATATATATATATATATAAGCCTATGTATACAATTATTTTGTATACAATTATACAAAAATCTCTAATTTCAATTTCATTGAAATCTTTAGATGTGTAATACTATGTAAAGCTGTGTATGTGAAAATTTTATGAAGATTAGTTTAGTCGTTCTTCAGTTACGCTCAATTTAATGTCGAAACAATCTGAGCGGAGCACGTTAGAATCGTGGCTCGTTATGATGCTGCAAGTCGAAAAGTTGACGTTTCTTTATTTGCAGTATCTGTTCTTAGCAAAATTTTTCGGTGTATTCAGTTAGGGTTACCTACTTTCAGAGTCATGATGACTTGTTATGCATTTGAGATGGCGAAAAGAAACAAAATAAAGTAAAAGTCGATCAATCGCAATTTTTTACTGCATAATTAAAATTCTTTGGAGAAGTATAATTTTTTTATCTTATTGATATATTAGAAATTCAAATGAAATTCCACAGATTTATTTTACAGCGATAATAAAAGGAAAACAAAGTATGCAAATAATAATCCCTCAGAAGCAAAAAAATTGTGTTCATTTAGTGTAGTTCTGGAAATTACCAAACATCAAGATCTAAGCATCTGCATGCTTGTTAAAATCAGACAACTAAAACAAGAAATCATTAGACAAGATACAAAAAAAAAAACAATTCTTAAGAGATACTCGTGTATTATGACGAGTCAAAATAAAAAAATGCTAACTTAAAACAACAATTTTTTCTACAAAAAAAGATTGAATTTCAATTCAATATTAAGCTTAATTTGCAAAATTGTATAAGAAGAGAAATCGTAGAAAATCAGTGAATCTCATACTGTGCGCCGCGGTGCCCCGGGGAGCCGTAGCCTCTTTACAGAGGCGCCGTGAAATATTATAAAAGCTTCATTTATTATATTGTAATTGAACTAAGACATTTATAATTAATAATTTAATATTTATAAAGTAAAAAAATAAATAAGGGTAAACGAGTTTTATTTATTTTTGTTTCTTACTTACGAATAATCATACTTTTACTTCGGGTAGGGTGACATGGAAAAATTGTTCTTGAAAAAGGGGGTTGTGACTCGGAAAAGTTTGGGAACCACTGGTATAAAAGAAGTATTACAGAAAGCAACTTAGTTCAGTGCTTGCAATTATCTTTGAAACTTTCTGTACAATATTATAAAAAATACAGTCATAATCGAACGCGTAAGCATAATAGTGGCACTACAGCAGAAGTGGCACTTACCGCATAACCTTTTTACTGTACAGTACTATGAACTGACATCACTTTTGTACGAACGATCGGCCGATATTTCTACAAGTTTTAAAAGAAAATATATTTTTATTTATTACTTAACTCCTCATTCATTCCCTTGTTACATGAGATTATTAAACCATACACTTATCAAAACAGTATTTTTAAAAACTGATGTTTCACTTCAAAAAAAGGCAATTTTTTCTACGGATAGCCGAGATAGAAGTCTACTTTTACCGCATTAAAAGAGCTTTATTGTAGAAATCAGAATAACTATTAATAATATGTCAGATAACTCTATTTAAAAAAAATGTAATCCAGCTCTTTTTTATGTAAACCTGTTAAAGAAATTATGGATCACTGAATTTGTTGCATCGGGGAAAAGCAACAAAAATTGATGACTTTTGTGTATAGTTTTCCGTAATTAATTTTTTTTTTAAAAGATGTGTATTTATGGCTCACAAAAGAGCAAGCTTAAATCTGATATAAAACTCATTTATTATCTAGTAAGATGTACCACTTGAAATAAGAATATTCTTTCGTGGCTAATATTGTAGTTATATGTTTTGACACTAGTAACAAAATATATTATTACCTACACCTTAATTAAATTTTTACTTTTCAGCCAATTTTTTTGGCAGATCTATAGTTATAGAAGGTAAAGTTTGGTAATCCGTTCAAGTTGGGCATATGCGGTTTTCACCGGATCTTTACGTTTTGATACCTAAGGAACACAAAAAACGAAAACACCGGATTGAAATTTTCCGGATCTTAGTATGTACGTGTGTGTGTGTTCGAGGTGTTGATCTCTAAATCACCTTGTACTTCCAGAAATACCCAACAGCAAGTTCACCTTCAGTATCTTGAGATTTCGTCTAATTAGGGTCCTATTTTTCTTAAATACATTTGTTAATAATTAAAAAAATAATATTTCCAAAAATTTTTTTCAAAATCGCTACCCCACCCCGAAAAAATGCTCTAAAATACTGTAAATAAACTTGAGGCTAAGTGGGTAGAGTTGATGTCATTAGTATCCCCTCTCATCACAAGGATCGCTAGTGTAGTACTGACTTACAGCTGCTGTATTCGTCTTTCTTTCTTTTTTTGTTTAGTCTTCGACACCAGCTGTATTATAACGTCAGAGGTGAACGATAGAATTAAACAAATGAATAATATTTAAATTGTAAAACAGTATTTAAAGTTGCCGCTAGTAACGCCACATCCACCCAAATGAAATACAGTATACGTGCGCGCTTTGGTTAGGATCATTGAATTAAATAAACAAAACATATTGTATTTATATAAAATTATAAATATTTTAAATTAAGTCATTTGTGTATGTGTGTGTAAGTCGTGCATCGGAAAAAAGCCGCGTGGCGGGAAAGACCTACAACGTGTTGTCAGCTTTTTTATTTTATTTAATAATTATTATAAAAAAATATAACGAAATTAATTATGCAATTTCAAACGTTTTAACACCAATGGTAATAGAAATAATATAAAACAAAATTTTTAGTTGTTTGACACGAATCAACTTGAATATAACTGATTTAGAAACCGGAATAATTTATCAGCTATTGGTTATAGTGCATTGAATACAATTTAAATGCAACTAGAGTTTTGTAATAGTAGTCAGAATTTTATTTTCCCGGAGATATACGTGTATTTAAGAGCAAACCTATACACTGAATTACCAGTTAAAAAGAAATTCTTCCTTACTACTAAATCCATCCCTTTGTTATATGAAATTCTAGACTTATTACAAGAGTTATATCTAAAAATACATGTCTAAAGCAAAAACAATTCCTCTTTAGAGGAGGAATGTTTCTTTTACAGATGAAAGTATATTAATTGGGTCACATTTTGATCGTGTGTTTTTTTACATAGTTCTATGTCTCGTGATCAATCGTAAACAAAAAGTTTTCGTAACAAAAATTTGGGATATAATAATTGCGGAAGGGTATATGTATGTTGGTCTGTTTTTGGCTTGATGTCTTTATACTTGAAGGATCGATTTGGATGGCAATATGACTTCGGTAAATTGGTCACTGATTTCATTTAATTTTGGTCACAATTGTTGAAAGGGTAGAGATACCCTAGGTCCTACGGGACCTGTATTTAAAAATTTTACTAAAGGAACAAAACTCTCTTTTCTTAAAATTCAATACATTAAATGTTAAGAAGAGAAAATTTTCTTATTCCACAGATACTTTCTAATCACTACAGATACTTTCTGATGGTATTTCGTCTTATTCAAACCTCCTATAAAGAAGTCGAAGCAAAACTCTTTTTTAAGATGTATTTTTACTTCCTAGTTCGAAGTAAAATATTGTGATCTCAAAAAATTTCGGTTTTCAGATTTCAATGAAAATATCCATTTTTACCAGCCCTGAATAAATTTTCACTAGTTTCGGCGTGACATCTCTACGTACGTATGTATCTCACATATCGCAAAAACGATTAGCCGCAGGATGTTGAAACTTTGGATTTAGCACTGTTGTAACATCTAGTTGTAGACCTCCCCTTTTTTATTGCAATCGACTCGAAAAAGATTATCCATAAAAAGCCCAAAATTAAAAAAAAAAATTGAATATTTTCTTAACTGCAGTAATAAACCCTCATTGAGAGCTTTTCAGTGATATATCACATGTGGTACTTACTTTCATTGGTTACGGAGTTATAGCCATATACAATAGTAATTAATTAAATATTTGGTTCTTACTAGGGGAAGGCCCACCGCTTCGAATCAAAAAAAATCTCATTTTTTTCTTTTAAATATATTTATTATTAATAGTTATTAATCTCTTAATAATTTAATAATAAAATATATATATATATATATAATATCTGAAGTTATTGATGGAATAAAATTTTATGTATTGTTCATTTTAAAGAAATTTTTATAAGTAATTTAATAGGCATACATTGAAGACATGTGGTGCATACATAAAATTTTTAAAATAACGTGTTTTTTTTTTTTATTAAATAGCGATACTATTTCTACAATTAATATGCAAGAATATTAAATACCTTATTTTCCCACTATCTATCATTTATATATTAAATTTCTGTTTCATATAAGGAGAATAGAATAAATTCTCAACAAATGCCGGGAAGGTGATACAACCCTTTGATTGGTATTCTAATCCAATTCTTCAATGACAAAATAAAATAACTTTCAATCAAAAATCACTCAGTTTCTTAAAATTTAATTTAAATTCATATTCCTCTAAAATTACTAAAGTTTTTAATCAATGAAAAGAGTATTTCTGAATTTTTCAACCGAACCTAATAATAAATTAATGAAAAAATGCTGCTAGTTGCAAAAATCGGTAAAAATTATGAAAACAAGATATCATTGCTATAAAATTTACTCACGCTTCTGTAATATAGTGTGTTTCTAAAATTGTGGGTTAGCTGCCCACTTACTTTGTCGGATTCTACTTGTAAAACTAAACAAAAAATATTCTTGGAAAAATGGCAATTTCTCCTTCGTTCTCTACATTATGTATTATAATTAGCAAAAAATCAGGACCTAAATACCTTCGCAAATTACAAAAAGGTGTCCATGTTTATTTTGCAATCCGTTATATTTCCATAAATATTAGTTTTATCAAAATATATATTATTTGCTAAAATATTAAGCCTTTTGTTTTGAAAAAAATGATAATTTATTTTTTTTCTGTTAACAATTTGTTTTTTATCTGTTAACAATTAGTCAAGTTATGGGAGAAAACTAGTGTTGTAATTTTATATCATAATTATTAGGTATATTAAATATAAGAAAATTATTACTTCATTTGATACTAATTTACAGTACTAGAATTAATTAACAATAAATAAACACAATTAATATTTCATCGAATTGGACGTAAAGAGGAGGACATGAAACCAGATACACAATTACAACATCAATTTTCTATCATATCTCGGCTACTTGTTAACCGATTTAAAAAAATAAAGTGAAATTTTTTTTCAACATAAAAGGCTTAATATTTTAGAAAATAACATAAATTTTAATAAAAATAACATTTATGGAGATATAAAGGATTGAAAAATAAACATGGCCGCCATTTTGTAATTTGCGAAGGTATCTTGGTCCTGATTTTTTGCTAATTTTAAAATTTTATTACCAACACTCATACTGAATATTAATGCGATTCGTATAACCCAACTTGATATAAATTTTTATATAAAAACTGTTGGACAGTTAAGCGACGGGATCGTATTTCTTCTCGACTGTGCTACTCCTCATTCAGCTCTCTGACAACAGAATTACTGCAAATGTTCAAATGGGAAGTGTGGTCTCATCAGCCTTACAGCCTTGACTTAGCACCCTGCTACTACCGCCTGTTTTATCCTCTCAAGCGAGACCTGGGAGGGGAGCGTTTCGCTAATGATGATGAACTGAAGGAAGCGGTTCTTAAGTAGTGGAAGGAAATTGGACTAAATTTTAATGAGTGGAATTGGAAAACTTTTCACAAAACATGAAAAGAAAACAAGGTGTAAAATTATGTAGCTTTTTTGTTCAATAAAAAAAAAAATCTTATGAATATGTATTTGTTTCATAGAGGAGGTGTAACTTACTTTCTGATCGTCCCTAGTAAGTAAAAGAAAAAATCCTGCACGGAGGGTAAATACACCGACGAAAAACAAGCACTAAATAGTTTTAATGAAATGTTTGCATGGTGAGTTAATAATTATATGAATTATTTTAAATATAATAATTCTGTTACCGGGTAACAGAATTTGTTGCTCGGCAACAGAATTATATTAAATTAATTTTTTTGATATTGTTTATAATAGTTATTCTACCATTTATTATATCACCTGTTGTTTCTTCACTCAGCAAAAATAAAAGAAAAATGGCGCAGTGCAATCACTTTATAGAGTGGTTAACTAAACCTGTAAGAATCTTTCGTAATACACAAACTCGATTAAGTAAAGAATTTACAGAAATATATCTAGAAGTAAATGGGGAAATGTATAATGCTATTCAAGAAATATCTGATAAAAACTCTCTTATAGAACAGTTAAAAGCACAATTAAACCAGACTCATGAGGCAAATACGAATATTGTAAATGATCTAAATAAAAAAATTAATCGGTTCCATAATGATAATAAAAGATTAAAAAATGAATTATGCGACGCCAACGAAAAATACGATCGACAAGAAAAAGTAATAAAAAATATCAAAAACGAACTATTTGGCTATTATAACAAATTAGCTGACGCACAGGAGGCAATTAGCAATTATGAAGAAGCAGTTTCCAATTTAACCGCCCAAACGATTTCAGATCAAAAAAGAATCCAGAAATTAAGTGCAATGGAAAAAGATTATAAAGCTTTTCTTGAATCTCATACAGATTGTGATCAAGTGAAGGCAAAACTAGAAAGTTTCGATGAATTATATAAAAAACAAGAATACGTTAATTCATTTTTAAAAAATGAAAATGAACATCAGAAACAAGAGCATCAGTTAAAACGTTTAGAGTTTAATAGAGAATATGAAAAAATGAGATTGCAATTTGAAAAACAATGTGCTGCATTTAAGAAGGAACTTATTACAGCTTTTGCTAACCAAGATTACTTCGATATCGTACATAAGATAGAATTAAAAAACCAATTAGAGAAGGTAAAGGAAGATTATTTAGAAATTTATAAAGAACATAAAAAATGCCTTGAAAACAATTGTGAAGAAGCTAAAGGAAATTATTTAAAACATTTAATAACGGGCGATCTACCAGCAGGTGAACCGGAAGGTCTTATGACCAGAAAACAGTTAAAATTTGATGGAGATACCAATAAACCGGAAGAACAGAAGAATGATGAAGATGATATGCAGCCAGAAAGTGGTTTAGTTCCAACTTGTGAAGATATTAACGAAAGTATTTGTGATACCCGGACATCATTGGAATCAAACCGGAATAACTTTAAAGAATCATATTCTGTTAGAATTCAATCATATCCAGTATTTACAGCCTCTCTACCATCATTTTATCACTTGCAGGAAGTCACGCCACAACGCAGATCTCGTTCTTCACCTAACCTTACAGCAACTAGAATCTATAAAATATTGACTAACGATGAGTCTGAAGAGAAATCTGATGATGATAAAGAATATTTAGCTTCTCAAAAAGAGTCTGCATTTGAATCAGCAAGGAATAGCATTTCCCCTATGCATGTAGGTAAGACCAAAGAGGATGATGTCTGAAAACTCTATCCTTTCAAAATTGTTTATAATTTTAAATTAACAGTGGAATATTACAATTTGTTATAAAAAATTCACCGTAAATATCTTCAGCATTACATCTTGAAATGTTTGAGCGATAACTTCGAATCATTCTGTGCTATGGACATGTATATTATTGTTTCCCGGATATAAAACTAAAATTGATCGTAATAGTTTTTCTGCAAGTCGTTTTTAAGAATTTCATATTTTTACTTGATTAAGTATATAAATTAACAACGAACATGTATCTATAACTTTCTCCAGGACTATTTAATAAAAATTAAAACGCGCACTTTATGCAACATTTAAGAAATATGTATATTTAGTATGTAGATTTATAATGAAGACATATCTGTCTTTGGTGTTTTATAATTTCTTGATGATTAATTAAACTGTTGTTTGATATTGTCTTTTTTTTAGTATTACTTTAAGATTAAAATCGCTAAAGGATGAATAGTTTTTAATTAATATCTTTTATAACTATTTATTTACAATGTTACTTGTTACAAATATAAAAAAATAATGTCCCCGTAATAAACCCAAAATTTTTGTTATATTTACTAAAAAATTAAAAAACAGAACTTAAAAGATAACAAAAAAAAAAATCAAAACTGAATTTCTCCAATAAACACACCCTTTCCATTCAAGTGCCGTCATTTAAATACCAATAACTTCAATGAACAAGGAGGAATACACTTGGTTAGGATCTCAAATAAGTATGAACGTTATAAATTAGCACCGATAAAAAATAAGCTACTGTATCAAACTTCAATTATTCTGATTAATTTTTCGAAGTAAATTCTATGCAGTATTACTTTTCTGATAGTATGTGCAGGTGTTTCGTGAAACAAGAGATAAATATTAAAAAAATAGAATTGCAAAAAAAACAATGAAAATTTTGTATATAATATTGGTTTATAGTATCATTTTTTTTCTAATTCTTAAAAATTCAGCCGTTAAGCTGTTACGATGCAACAAACATACATCCTAAATACATTTCTTGCTGCACTTCTGTTTAAATATAGCTTTAGCAGTTACCGTGAAAATTACAAATGTCTTTCGGTTTTGGTTATTTTACTGTTATTGAATTAACATCAGAACTTGAGAGAAATATTAATTCAAAACATGGAATATTTTGGGTGCAGCTGAAATAGACGCTCTCACCGAAGCTGTTCTTTGAGATTTTGGAGACTATTGGTACAGTTTGTATATCTTCTGTATCTGGTGCTTTCTCAATAATGACTTGCACCTCCATTCCGGTAGACTCAGATTTTTCCTGTACTCTTGTCACAGTTTCCTTAGACTTCTTACTCGACGACTGAGTCGTCGAGTAAGCATATGCAGCTGCTTCTGCATATGTAGTCGATTGTTGGGTGTTCGTGAAGTGATAATTTTCCTCGCTTCAGAGTAACTGACTTTTTGAAGCGTTTAACTTCGTGAATCGCCGTTTCCAATTTATATACGGCAGCTTCCTTGATCGACAGTTGTGGTGCTCTTTACAATTAATGCAGATTGGAGGGTCTTTACATGGATCACACTCATGTGTTTTCATTCCATATATGCATATTTCCTGCGATTCACATCTAGCTGCAGTGTGTCCAAAACGTTGACACTTAAGATCTCAACGCCTGCGGAATGAATGCCTGTACATCAAGCCGATTGATGCCAGCTCATAAATTTTCTGGAAGATTAGGCCTATTGAATGTCAAAACATACGAGGCCGAAGGAAGAATCCCACCATTTCTTCTCATAGAGAGTCTGCGACAATGTGTCACTCCCTGACTAGACATTGTCTGTACTATTTCTTCTTCTGTACAGTTTAGAAGATCACGGCAAACAACAACTCCTCTGGATGTGTTAAGGATGCTATGCGGTTGGACAGATACCGCAAATTCACCGATCTTCTTCAATGCCTAGACTTTCTGACATTGAATGTCGTTGATAGTTTCAACATTCAATCCATTAAAAGACTTCCGGATTTCCTTGACAGGACCACCAGCACAATTAGCATCCTCTCTAGCGATTAAGAATGGACTAATCTTTTGGAAGTTACCATTCTCTTTCGTAATGATCAAAAATCTTGGTTTGGAAACATTATTTGCAAACAAAGCTCTTCTTAAATCTCAACTGATTCTATCAGCATTTTTTCTAATCTTGCTTTCTTTCCTCTTCGCTTGTGGCGAATCTGCGGTTTCTAAACGAGGGTGTTTACGTGCACCATCTGCCACGTTTGTTTGTTCAAGTGTTTCCATTGGCGTTGATCCCTTCTGAAGCAAGACTAGCCGCTGTGGTACACCCCCACTCCAGGGCTACTAACCTTGGAGGTCCGATCCGGTACTCCGGTGGAACCGGCATATGTCCTGGCAGAGAGTGAATGCGCAATCTCTGCACATACTCCAGGCTCCTACTCACTGAAGCTTTCAGATTTAACAATGCATCGACATACACAGACACCATTTCTACATTCTTGCCATCGCAGGGGGCATGTGGCCAACGGAAGGGTCTCCGTTACACCTGCAATAACATTAAACATGGCCGCAATATCGCCAGCTCTAAATGTAGTATGTGTTCACTTCCTATTCTTTTGGACCTGTTTCCTATTCGGAAACAGGTCCGAGCAATATAACATATCCGAGGAATTTACACGGAGCCCCATTAGCCAGCTATATGTATTGTACATACGTACAGCTGTTGCCGCCCTGGACGTGGAACGTAGATGTTGTGTTCCGAACGTGGGGATTGCCTACCTCAGGGCATTATTATTATTATTTTTTATTTTTTTTTATTTTTACGGCCATCGACTACTAAGGTCATTAGCCATCGTCACCTTCTTAGAAAGAAATTAGTATCACCATCAGGATCGTCATATATAAGGGTGTAAAGGGCCCTTACATTTTATACATTAAAGTACAAAAAAAGCAGTATATCAGTACGCCCACTACCTCTTTAACAGAGAGACTCTTTTAACACAGCTTTAAAATTTCCATTTTTACAGACTTTTAAGAAGTTCACTGGCGTGTAAATATGCAACTATTTTTCTTTCATTTTCATTAGCTAAATCAGCAGTAATATAATTTCTTAGACGGAACCTCTTTCGGAGGTCCTCATATATGGTACACTCTTCTATTAGATGCTTAATTGTAAGTGTTTCATTACAAACACTGCACATTGGTATCTCTTCGCCGGTTAACAAATGTGAATTTGTTATTCGCGTGTGACCGATTCTAAGTTTGGTCACAGCTACTTGATCTCGGCGAGTCAACATCACGTCGCTTTTCCATTTATACGGAGAAGTTTTTATCGAGTTTAATTTTGTATTAAAACTCCTCCAATCAATATTCCACTTGTTTCTTATTGTCTTAGTTAGACAGTTTTTAAAATCTGCCACCCTTTCACGAATTGCATCCAAATCATCGCAGACTGTTGCCTTTCTAGCAGCTTCGTCTGCGCTTTCATTACCTGCAATAGCAGCATGCCCTGGAATCCATACAAATACGCATCGCTGTCCTCGTTGACTTAGAACGGTCAAAATGTACAGGATGTTTGCAATTAGGACATCCTTAATGTTCTTGTTCCGAATTGCAACAAGTGGACTTAGAAAATCGGAACATATTAGCACTCTCTCTTCGCAATAGTGTTCCGTGTACCGAAGAGCTTGCTGTATGGCAGTAATTTCTGTCGTGTAGACACTGGCCATGTCTGGCATTTTCCAAAAGTGGGCTTCTCCGTTTACATATATGGAGCATCCAACACCATGTTCGGTTTTAGAGTCGTCAGTATAAATTCTAATATGTTCTTCGTAGGTCCTGACGGTTGCTAAAAATTCCTGTTGGATGCTGGCTTCTTTTTTATTTCTCCCTGAGGGTGATCCAACCTTGTATTTACCGCTGGAAAGGGCCATGGCGGTATTTCTCTCATGGAAATTGCTAGTGTCTCTGAAATAGCAATTTCGTGTTTTCTTCTTAATTTGTGGTACCTAATTCCGGCTGGTCTGGAATAAGTAGCACGACGTTCATATACGGTTATACTGAACAATTTCATATTTTTAATTGGATTATCATAGAAAACAAAAATATTCTCTGACTTAACGGTCTGAGATAAATTAATTTAAAATACGTAATGATATCTTAATATTTCATATTATACCGTATTATAATAACTAAAAATATTTAATTAAACTTTCTCAATTGCAACTGCTCAAGATTTATTTTTTTAATCTACGATTAATTAATTATGAACAATTATTTATTTGCAAAAAAAAAAAACTAAATAGAATAATTTTTTTTCAGCTCACTAACACTTGCTTCTCTTTTTAAGTGTAGTTTTATAATTTTAAACAACTTGATAAAATAAAACAAAAACTTTTATACAGTTAGAATAAGTTATCGATTTGAATAAATAATGTAGTCATATTATATAGTTTTCAAATTATTTAATCAAATTCATTTTCTACAAAACCTAAGAAATTTTGTAAAAAAAATCACAATTAGCTCTATTTCATTTTTTACTAATTTACCCACCCATACGATTGATACCCCAAATTAAATAAATAATTTATATCAAATAAATATTTTTAACAAATTATAAAAGCAAAAAGTTTTTTTTTTTATTATTCTTAAAATTATGTTACTTAATTGCATGGTTGTTTACTCATATAAATCAATACTGTAAAACACACCAACCAGTGAAAAATAAACGAATGGATATGCACGAGAATTATTCTTGTTCTTCGAATTTAAGAATTTGGTTACGTTTTATTTCAATTTAAGAATTTAACTTAGTGTAAGAATTTAACTTAACACTATTTTAAATTTCAACGTAACCTATACGTATCCTTGAACTGAAATGACACCAACTTTTCTCTTGGTATCAAAAGCAAAAGCATTCTAATGAAATTTCTATTTATTTCTTGTATCTATTTTAGAATAATTGTAGCATTAAAATTTATGTTAACCTTACGTACGTCGAAAAGATAAAAAAAGTTGACTTTTTTAATAAAAGCTATTTTATTTAAATAGCTTTTTTAGATCTATAAAAATCTACAATCCATAGATTTTATTTTATGAGCAACAATTCTTTGTTCTATAATATTTTAAGCTTTTTATTTTATTTTTAGTACAAGAAGTAAAAAATGGTGGGAAATTTATAAAAAGTCGTTTCTAGTTTCAAAAACTTTTGACGTCTGGAGGAGGTTGAATCTCAAAATTTGATTTTTCTAACGGTTTTTTTTGTTTGAGAACTGAAACCCATATTTAAAAAAAAATACTGTTTCTTTAATGTGCTAAGACAAACTTACTAGATGTGTAAAATTTTTCACTATTCAAATGTTTATTACTAGTAGATATGTTCATTATCTACCCCTCTTTTAATGAAAATATTTATTTTTATATTTCTTTCCAAATATCGCTTGATCAGTTTAACTAAAAAAATATTAATAATCTTTCGACAATAGTTTTCAATAACTTTCTACGCGAATAAAAAAAGGTACGTGTTAAAAATTTTGTTTTTCGTTTTAGTTTTCATCTTGTTTTCCTTTAATACGTATTCTCATCAAAATTTAAAAAAAATAAAACAGTTTCTTTTCAGAAATCGAGTAATGTTTTCATCGAATTGAAAAAAACTTCATTACGCTTGTAAATTTATAACGAACGTTATTACAATTATGAGAATATTTGTAGCTTTTATTTTTAAAATAAAATATATTTGACTTAGAATTGTACAATTTGATAAAAATCTTATTTACAGTAGATTATGAACTGTAAATATTTTTGCTATACTATCCTGAATTTTGGAAAACACCTTATTTGATCGAGTGAGAAACTTGAGTTATCACATTTAAAAAAAAAATATGATATTGAAATTGAACATCATACATGAAGATAGTTTTATTTTTAAAAATATCGACCCTTTGTCACACACATATTTATAACATACACACAGACACACCCAAAATAGCCTATTATATATAAAAACTTAAGATTAATTTTCAAAAAAGAAATATATATCAGAAAATTTTGGTTTGATTTACAACTGAGCTTCGATTGAACAAATTACTCTGTGGTTAGAAAATCGAATCCCTTTCAAATTATTTACGATACCCTTCTGCTTTACTGTTTGGCTTCACTAAACTATTCTGCTAATTGAAGTCTAACAAACTTTGGACTATCACTTAGTATACGAGGTCATTTAAATCGATAATATAATCATCCGTTTCACTTAATTTACGTACATTTATACTGATCACAAGTATACAGTTTTACCATACATATTAGGGATAGAGAAATTTCCTTACGTAAAGTTAAAATTCATATAATATTATTTTGAAAAAATATAACCTATGGATTGGAATATTTATTATTTTTTTAAATGATTAGATATTTTTCGCGAATGACACGTCAAGTTGCTTACATTTATTGCCTTATAGTGACGTACACACACATTCAGAAGCTTGAAAATGAATCACTATTAAACAGTCTCATAAGTAATTCCTATTAGTAAAGAATTAAATTTTATGCTAAAACATAAAAGCCGTAACAGTTGTAACAAGGATTGCAGTAATGTGGATACCCTGCAATACTTGAACTCATCTTAAATCAAAAATCAACTCAACGGGGATTGTTCTCATTTAATACTTTTAAATGACTTCAAAAATATTTTTCAAACCAGATATGTGATAGTTTTGTTCTGAAATCAACGTCATTTTATTATTATTGTGGTTATTTTGAATAATATTGTTATTACTGTTGTGCGTTTAGCGACTATTGAATGACGCGGTACACTATTTATGTTTTTAACTGATGTTCGATTTAATATATAATTTCAATTAATTTATGATATAATTAGTAAATTATTAGTAGTAATATATAATTAATTGTAAATTAGTTGATTAAGTGATTGATAAAGAAGAAAGAAATTTCTTCTGTTTATGATGAAGTTAAGCTACTTAGCTCTGAAGATCAAGAGATTATGATTAAATCATTTATGAAATAGTTCCTCTGTCATCCGCTTCACACCTGTGAGTGTCTTCCATCGCTTCTAATGAGGAAGTCAGAACGCAAAAGGAACGTAAGAGTAATCGTCGATGTAAAAGGATGACGCCTAGTGAAAATTTTGTTGGCGAAACAAGCTCAGGCTTGATTTTGGAAGTAGATGGTGATTCTTTGGTCTCAAATGTTAACTTCCATTGTATTGCAAGTGTTAATAGGAAGAGGGGTACTGAAGTCAAGGTTCCACTATCTCTTACCAGAAATAATAATACATTTATTAATGATGAATCCCTGAAAAATCAAGAAAAAACCGATAATTACGTATCAATTAAACTGCCCTGGATGACTGTCGGAAAGAAAGGGAAAACGTTTTCCTGACAGTGGTGCTGGTAATTACAAGTTTTTCATTTTTCAGTTAGAATCTCTATGAAAAATAAAAAGAATTCAATCAAGTCTGGTAGTTTGAAAATCAAATTTAATTTAGTCTCTTTTCGTATTCAGAAGAAAAAAGCCCTATTTAATATAATTTAATACTATCGTGACCGTCAGTGAGTGGATGAACTTTGCAGCGATCTGAACCTGGAACATAATAAAGGCACTAAACTTGGAACAAACTATTCTTTTTACAATTCCTTTAACAATGAGATGTACAGCTGGAACTTTAATAAAATAAATAATAGTAAAGTTTGGTCAGGTCTACTAATTTTATTCTATTTGTGGCATTGAAAACTGATACGTCAACGAATTCACCAGCAAAGGATGGTAATATTGAAACTAATGACTTAGCTCTCGTTATCATATAAAAATGTTCATGGGCTTTGTACTAAAACTGCCGAGGTTTACGCAACTTTTTTGTGGTTATAATAATTTAAAAAAAGTTATTTTTTAAATTACAATCCGAATATTATTAAAAACAAATTAAAATTAAATCCCGGAGGGAAGTTAGGTAGCTCATGTAAATTAAAATAAATCTTGTTTGTGTTCTATATAGAAGTTTGTTAATGACATTACATTTACGTAACAGATAACATGTAAACATTTACATTAACATGTTTAAATTTGTTAACATGATAGTTAACATTTACATAAATTAAACATAAATAAAATTTGTTATGTAAACTACATCTAAAATGTACAAAACTTTTTATTTATTTGTTAGTTGTAAAAAATAATAAAATTTAGAAATTTAATATAATAAAAGACTATGTTATTGATATAAATCTATTTAAATATTAAAGCATAATACAATTTTTTATTTTATAAAAATAAAAATAATAAAATGAAACTAATCTAAATTTTATTTTATGAAAAGGTTTTGAAAATTATCAGATTGTCGTGAATATTTTAGCTAAGAAAAATAAGTAAAAATGTAGAGAAAGGTAAGAAACGGGAGATAGGAGATAAACTTTGAATGAGTGAAAGGAAGAGTAGTGATAGAATAAAAGATTTCTTCTAAGAAATCTACGATCGAGCAATAAAATTATTTATTGCGTTGAAACTGCGTATTCAGGTAGAAAATTGTCCGTATTAAATATTTTATATTACAAAAAACTGCTTTGACAAAGATAAGGAAAAGAAAGATAAAACCAGAGAAATATATAAGTAGTTATAGGTTATAAATAAATAAAGAAAAAGAGGATAGACAAAGAGATAAAAAATTAGAGTGGAGAAGATGAGATGCTGGATTAAATATTAGCGTTTCATCTCTACAGCTGGTAATTACTCCTTTCAGACATGAAACCGTTGATTACAATATTATCATTAAATTAAACACTTTTGTCTTCTTGTTTTAATATTATTTTGGTTACATTAAGAAGCTTTCAAGCTTTTCAAGATGCTTTACAAGATTATTTATTTTAAATCAGATCATGATACACCATTAACATCAAACGTGTTCAAAATAATTAATTAATAAATGTTTGTTAAATTATTATACAAAATTATTCAAAGGAACATTATTAATGATCATATTACGAAATAAATATAAAATTAATTACAATTAAATAATTTAGATAAATTAAGTTAATATTTTTTTTAATGTAACAGTGTAAATTATTATTACTTGAGGCAAACAGAGAGATATAAATTAAAGAAATTTTTACACTGATTTAGGTTAAAAGAATTATCAAGCTACGTTATATATTAATTTACTTATTTACGTGCACTATTTTTACTAAAATTAGTATATTTTTTCAGTAATTTTCTTCTAAACTGATTAAATTAATAAAAATACCACAGCAAGTAAAAAAATAAAAATAATAAAATTATTTATTCCATTTTCGTACTTTTAAACTTTTATTTTATTTTCAGCATTTTTGGACGAAATATTTATTTTTAAGGTTGCAGTTAATTTCATTAATTTACCTTAAATACCAACCTTAATTTTTTAAGGATGTAATTGAAACTACACAATGACTAGGGCAATCTAAAATCAAAAATAAAATAATTTTCTTATAATTGATCTTAGTAATAAATACAAAAATTAATATCAAAAGGATCACGATTTTCGTTATATTTCTCTAAAAAAATTTGATTAGATAATGAAATAATCATATTATCATAGTTCTGTCTTAATGACCAAATCATTCTAAACCTGATACAAGATGAGAGATTCAAAGACTGTTTTTAGAAGTTATACATGAAAACTTTCTATTATATGACGTACAAGTTATTATATAATTACTGATATAAATATTACATCCCTTATTGAAAGGTATCGGAGAAAAACAGAATCACTACTCGTATTATTTATTTTATATAAACTTGCGTCAAAAAAAAACAAAAAAAAACTATAAAACGCGTCAGTAAAAAATGTCTCAGCAATTTGATAAAAAAACAAAGAAAAAAAATTATGAAATATTTTAATTTAAGCAGTTCAGGATTTTTTGTTTTTTGTAATAATTCTCAATAAAATAAAAAGCTAATTACTAAAATAAGTTCAATAAATTTAAATAAATATAAAAATGTAGAAAATATTCTATTCGTTTGCGTCTCAATATCTTCCTATCAAATTTAATTTTTTTAATCAATAAATGGAATATATTTTCCAATTTTGTCTGATTTATTAAAACAGTTGCTGAAGATTGCATCTC
The DNA here is from genome assembly GCF_047948215.1 of Lycorma delicatula. NCBI lineage: Eukaryota > Metazoa > Arthropoda > Insecta > Hemiptera > Fulgoridae > Lycorma > Lycorma delicatula. The sequence continues at coordinate 121,658,420 of NC_134459.1, forward strand.
AAATTTATGCTCCAGTAAACTACTTACAACGACGATACAGAAATTTCCAGACATTTGAATATTTAACTTATTTCCACAGTTAAAGTTAAATAAAATTCATCCTTATTGCATTACATATCTTGTAATTTATTACTATCTTTTATCTATGAAGATATAATTTGAAAAATGTATAAATTTATTTGTTAAACCATAGCCAAGCTTAAAAAAAAATGTTGGCATGGGATTTAAAAACTTTCCCGGTGTCCTTTTTGTTCAACAAATTTGAAAAAAATTAATACAGTAAAATAAAGTTTTTAAATGGCGTCATCTCTATGTCATTTATATTTAGTGAATGCTTGTTTGAAAGCATTCTTGGATGGCTTCTTCCACCAAGGATACTCTTTTTTACAAATAGATCCCAGATGTTTTGAGTTTCCTGATTTCAGTAGCATGTATTATAAGATTCATGAAATCTGTACTGCTTTCATTTATATATGTTCCATTATCTACCTGAATGGTATTTTAAAATTACCATTAATCCAATTTATCACGATCAAAATGCTGTAGTAGTCATTCTAGGGTTATTTTTTCCAAATTATTGGACACTTTCTGTTACTTAATTGCTATTTTAATTGGAAAATGGTCACTTATATAGAGTTACTGTAACAGTCTCCATTTGAAAAGGTGGGCTATCTGAGGTGCTGCATGTGGGAAGGTCGATGGCACTAAAATCCTTGTATGAGTAGTTAAAATGTGTATATTCGTTCCATTTTAAGAAAATAAGTTCCGGATTTTCGAGAAGCCTTCCAAAACTTTTCTTCCCAAAGTCCAGTTTGTTGGAGCTACAGTTTTGGCTATGAGCATTAAAATCGTTCACCAGTAGAAATACTGGTGAGCGATATACCACACTGGTGAGCATAATACTGGTTTGGATAGTTGTCTAACTATATCAATTAATTCCTCACAAGTAATTCCCTCCTATCAGGGAGGTAAATGTTACGTACAAATAGCCAATTTTCTGATGTTATGTGTAACGATTAATGTCAAAGCTTTAAAAGTAGTATTTAAATGTATTTCTATATAATTCTATCAGTTGCTAAAATAAATGGCCACTCCAAGAGCTGGCGTAGGTAACGTCTAACCTAAGCCTAAAAAAAAGTTCTATTTCTTTAATAGGAAGCTATGGTTTCCCTTGGCATTTGTGTCACATTAGAGTAAGATCCAGATTATTAATCAAAAACTGCAAGTGTGTCGATTTGTGGGTAAGATTAAATTGTTAATTTGATGGGTTGTGTTTATGTATAAGAAATTATTCGACAGAATGACTAAATGTGAAAAAAACACTCAATAAATTTTTATTGTTAGATTTGTGTAACATAATAAACGTTGTTCAATGACTAGAAGAGTATATAAGGAAATCAAACGTCAATTGCGGTACAATTTTCTCTCCTCACTTAATAACCACACTTCCGTATCTGAAGTGTAGAGCTAAGTAACCTTATGACTAACTTTGTACGTAATTTAGTTCATAATGATCGTATAATACACTACCTTTATGAGATGTCAAATATATTAGGAGGTAAATTTTCAAAAATTCGAGTGATTTGAACTATAATAATAACTTTCTGCAGATTAAAAATAGCTCTGAATTTAACAGTGACTCTATATTTAAACAGAATACTGACTTTAACCAGTAGCAAAATGCCCCTATAACTTTAAACAAACTACATGACATACTCCAAACATTAAAATGATCAGTCCCTAGGACTGATGGAATCCTATATATATTTACACAACAATTACCAACAAAAGGTTTCGAACGCCTTTTTAACCTATTCAACAAAATATTAACTAAAAGTGCATATCCAAATTGCTAGAGGAAGGCTATTGTGATCCCTGTAGCAAAGCTTTACCAAGATTATACTACAGCAGACAGATACCATCTAATTGCTATAACAAGCTCTCAATGAAAAGTAGTGGACAAGATAATAAACAATAGATTAAAATGGCATCTACAAAAAAAATAAATTTCCCTCCTTGTATTAATACGGATTTCGAAAAAAAAACATTCACATTGCTACCTATAAAAAAATAATTCCCAGTTATCTATATAGACGGATATCTACGAAGCATTCACCTCTAAAGAACATCTTCTTGCAGTAACCTTAGACATTCCCAAAGCCTATTATATGGTTTGGAAAAATGCTCTTTCTGGTTGCTAAATATGAAATAGCTGATGTAATTAATCAGCGAGTAAAAAATATATTTTTGCTAATGATTTCACTTTAACCTGCAGAGGTAAGAAGATTAATACTACTAAGGAGACAATACAAACTTCCTTAAACTTGTTACAAAGGTATACGCTTAACAATCGCTTTAAATTAACGGTGACTAAATCACAATTATAATTTTTTCGAGACAAGAGGAAGGTAAGAAAGATGTCAAATTTTATTAAGGTGAGGATGAGATAAAAAATAGATGGAAAATTAAAATCCTAGGTATGATTCTAGACGGAAAATTGAATTGATCGAACTATATTGAACATTCCAAGGCTGAATTTTTAAAGAGAATTATGATTATCAAACATCATCCAGTGACTGGAATGGAAGTAAAGGCATTATCCTCAAACACGTACAAAAGCATACTATTGTCGAAATCAGATTAAGGATCAGTATTGTACAGTTCTTCGAAGGAAAAGATTAAAGATAATAAAATTAAAGGTGCGTAGGAATTGCAAAAAAATTAAGATTGAAACTTGTGTTAACAAAGTAATACTTTAAAGAAATGAATGAATTATTAAATCAAGATTACTTCTACAAGAATGAGTCACTATTACAAGTTACTGTAAAACTGTTACACATGAATGAAAAAAAAAATTCTTGGGAGTTAAATTAAGGGGTGATAATAAAGTTGATGGATTTATAAATTTAATAACGGTATAACATTGTGATACAGTACGTTTTGTCCCCTAAAAAAGTACCGAGAAACTAAAGTTAGAATTGTCACTCGCTCTTTCTTTCTTATTTTCCCTCTCATTTCGTCTCTTACTAAGCGTGTACGTTTGTGTGCGCATAATGAAGCATACTGCAAGGGTAAGGGTGTTCAAAAGAGACACTATCACGGCAATCATCTTCATTTTATTTCTCGGTGTTGGAAACTAAATTGCGGTATTCCCTTTCCTGCGGGATCGACTGGCCTCGTAACGTTAGTTTTACACCCCACCAGTCGAATTCCTCTCTCTCAAACAGTTACTGTCAAACAAATTATGTTTTACTATACGTTTTAATAAATTTTCTCTGATATCAGATGAAAATGTTCACTTACTTTTTATGTTATTACACAAATAATAGAAAAGATTTCACCACTACGAGTAAATATTATTTTCTTTAGTAATCACAGTTGTAAAATACTCTTTTATCGGTCTCAAACAGTCTTAAATAAAAAACGCTGTACAGATATATTATTCTTAATATTAATTTGGAAATAAATTAATATATTTAACAGTACTTTATAATTTTAAATGTCCGATATTAACTTAAAGAAGTTTTTACTTAATTTTATTTTAACGAGGATGACAGCAATTTTGAACATACGTATTAGAAAATTGTTTACGGAAGGCATTTTTCTTATGTGATGAAATCTAAACCAATCATTTGATCTCAACCGTAAATTAACGCTTTTTTGAGTAGACCCTTCAACACGGTTAGCTGTAGGTAGATAAAATAAGAAATGAAATAAAAGAGATGGTAACAGTTCCCTCTATCTAAATATTTCTATTACTTTTAAAAGAAAGTGATTTTACTTGGTGTAGTGTGATGTTTAAAATTGAGTAGAAGAAACGTTGACCTATTCACTAGATGTTCATTAAGGATTCGGTTAAATTAATTGAAACAGATTTCTGATTTGTTAGGAACTGTTTAATTGTGATGAAGGTCAACGCAGGAGTTTGTGAAATAGTTTACTCTTGTTAAATAACAAACTTGTATTAAATCAACAGTTTTGTTCTACTATTAATTAAGGTTTGAAATATTAGACATTTGTTTTATATGAATAAAATTAAAGTATTTGCAAAATATTTAGCGGGTTTTGACTTTCAGAAAGCAAATTATTAAATGAATAAGACACATTTTTAAATCAAGAACATTTTTATAAAAAAATACGTCAAAAAAAGGTAAAGCAGATAAAAAAATTAAATAACAATGTTTTCAATTCTACTTTGAATTTACGGTCAAATTAAATGCAAGCTACTATTATTATATTACTTTATTTGGCATTGATTTCATAAAGGCGAATTTAAGGTATTGAAAAATTAAATATTATTTTTTATTATTTTACAAAATTTGTTTTTTTTGATTTGTGTTTTTTAATTGATTTTAATAACAATTGTTTTAGATTTATTTTGGGTAATTATAGAAATAGATCTTCAAAGGCATTCCACCGGTATGAAAAATAGCTGGAAAAAACAAAAAAGGCGAGAAACCTAAAAAGTTGATAGAAAGAATACTTCCACTGTGTGTGAACTAATATTTTCTGAATTGATGGGAGATGTATTTTACTTCGCTTCAAGTATTAATGAAATTTTGTGAAAAAATCCGTTGAATATTATAATGCTATCTGAATGCCTTATTCTAAAAAAATCTGGCATGTAATTGAACAATGAAGTACAGAGTGATTCAAAGAAACGGGAAATTTTGAAAGTTGTGTTGGTAGCCGTGGGTGATTGGAACCACTTGATAAGTGACGCCAGCCACTCTAACCTAACCTGGCATTTAGTTGTCATGGATCCTTGGAGTGGTGCGCAACGTGCATTTGCTATCAAAGCGTTTTACAAAAACAATGTTAGTGTGGAGGGAGCGCGTAGAGAATTTCGCTGTCATTTTAATCTGGGACGGCACGACCGTGTTCCATCAGCACATGCAATTAAAACAGGAAATCTAATTTTGAGGAAACTGGTTCGGCAATGAAAAAGAAACCTCCAGGCCGTGAGCGAACCGTCCGTACACCACACAGAATGTTCAAGCTTTACAAGAAGCTGTCACACGAAGTCCACATCGGTCAATCCGTCATCTCTCAGCATCTTTACAATTGCATAGTTCCAAGTGTTCGAAGAATGTTGGTGAAGGACTTGCAATTCTATCTATACAAGTTGCAGATCGTCCAGGAACTGAAACCGAACGATGCAGTTGTGCGAGCACAATTCTGTAATATAATGCTTCAGAAGATAAATGATAACGAAGAATTTGTTCACGAACTATGGATGTCAGACGAAGCGCATTTCCACCTCAGTGGATTTGTTAACAAGCAAAATTTCAGATACTGGGCACAAGAAAATCCTACGCAGCTACACCAGCGTCCGGTGCACAACCAGAAAGTGACCGTGTGGTGTGCTATGTCATCTTACGGTGTTATAGGTCCTTATTTTTTTGAGGATGACAACGGTCTTGCGATTACAGTGACGTCGGCTCGTTACGTAGCCATGCTTGAAATCTTTGTTGTGGAACAACAAAAGAGATTTCCACCAATTCTTAACACAGCCTGGTTTCAATAAGACGGAGCAACGTCACTATTGCACGAATATAGATGGCAGCTGTACGCCGATTGTTTGGACAACGTGTCATTTCACGAAATGGTGACATTAGATGGCCTCCCAGATCGCCTGATCTCTCAGCTTGCGATTACTTTTTGTGGGGTCACCTTAAAAGCAAAGTGTTCAACAGTAGACCTGCTACAACGGAAGAACTGAAGGCAAAGATCCGAGAAGCAATTGCGGAAATTCCAGTTGAGATGTTACGTCAAACCATGAACAATTTAACGAAGAGACTTCGTGAGTGTTTATGTAGAAGAGGAGGTCACCTGCAAGATGTCATCTTTAAAAAATAAACTAAAATGTAAGTATCCTAAAATGGCAACATTTGTACAATTACATGAAATAAAATTCATTTTCTAAAAAAAAAATTTTTCATTAACGTTATTTAATTTTTTTAATTTCCCGTTTCTTTGAATCTTCCTGTATAAAAACAAACAGAAAATCATTTTTAGGTCCTCAAAGTGAGTGTTAAAACTTCGATCAAAAGATCTTCCTTAATTATTTGGAAGAAACCTATATCAGAGCAACCAAAAATATTTCTTTAAAAAGAATTACAAAATTATCAAAACCAGCTACATGATAAAAAGAGTGGTTAATCATGGGAAAAGAAAAAACAATGAGTCCAATTGAAAATACTATCCTTCATAAAAATCAATTAAACAGATATATTTATGTTTCAGTTTGTCTAGAATATTTGCTCAAATTTGAATACTTTAAAGATTATTTGGAAAAAAAAACAGTCATCATGACCCTCAAAGTAGATAACGCTACCTGAATACGCCGAAAAATATTGCTAATAATAGATACCGAAGATAAAGAAACGTCAACGATCCAACTTGCAGCATCATAATGAACTACGCTTCTAACTTGTCTCGCTGAAATTTTTCGACCTTAAATTGAACGTAACTCAAGAACGAGTCAACCAATCTTCATCAATTCTTTCACAAGCACAACTACAGAAACATATCTAAATTTTAATGAAATTCATCTATTAATTTTGAAAAACTTTCGAGCCACAAAATTTTATACATAGACCTACAAAAAAGTAAATATACAAGAAAACCACAATTTAAGTAAATGGTATTTTCTAACTAAAAACATACTTACATACTTAAAAAAGTAAAAAAAATCATTTTCACCCCACCAATCTCACCATGCGACCGAAAGTTACTCTGTACTTTCTTCAAAAAGTTGGTAAAAATTGTAGTTGAAATAGTATTTCACTGATATTTATCATTTAAATAAATTTTTAAATTCCCAGTTTACCTTTATAAATCTGTGGAGTACAGAATATTGTTGGAATGAAAATAAAATAATTACAAATAATGAAATCTATCGCAATAAACTATATTAAAATTTAATGTAATATAACTCGTAATTATTACTGAATAGATAAACCTACTGCATGAAAAAATATTAATAATAAAATAATTGAACAATATTAAAATTAAAAATATTTTTTTTTCTCTTTATCAGTTTCAGTGCCATCAGATTTATGTTTCATAAAATTATAAAATTACCAGATTAGTTCCTTTTATTTATTATATGTTTCTTTCAAATTTTTTCTAAAATTTTATCGAGTTTTCTTAGATATTTATTTCACCCAAAATATCCTAATTTTACGCAATATTTTGTTATCTGTGAATGGTCTTTCTTTTTCCTGTTTAGCCTCCGGTAACTACCGTTTAGATAATTCTTCAGAGGATGAATGAGGATGATATGTATGAGTGTAAATGAAGTGTTAGTCTTGTACATTCTCAGTTCGACCATTCCTAAGATGTGTGGTTAATTGAAACCCAACCACCAAAGAACACCGGTATCCACGATCTAGTATTCAATTCCATGTAAAAATATCTGGCTTTACTAGGACTTGAACGCTGTAACTCACGACTCCCAAATCAGCTGATTTGGGAAGACGCGTTAACCACTAGACCAACCCGGTGGGTTAGTGAATGGTCTGATTTGCTCTTAAAATAATTTTGATCGTATACCTTCTCACGGCGTTTAATTTCATAGTAATATTTTTTTCAACACCTTTTGTTCAGTTTTTTTCTTCAGTCATTTGACTGGTTTGATGCAGCTCTTCAAGATTCCCTATTTAGTGCTAGTCGTTTTGTTCAGTATACGTATAATACTCATCATTCTGCCAGTCTTATATCCATGATTTCCTTCAATAAATTATTGAAATTGGTACAAGTATTTTTAAATATATATTCCTAATTCCTAAATTAATCATTAATAAAATATCTTCTTTATACTAAATCAAATTTAGTTAAAAGAATTGTTTTTGATATCATTTATCTTCTTATATTGTTGAAACACTATACATCTAATACTCGAACAGCAATATACTTCAAATTCTAATACATTATTTCCTTTAATGTTTGGTATCTACTTCTTTATTATACGCGTATTTCTTTCAGACAAATTTTTATTACGTTTGTTTACATTTTGTTTATTTTACAACTAATTTCTTCCTTAGTAATGAATCCATTACTTAAAATTCCAACATTAAAATTCAATGAAACTAATATCACTACTGAATAAGGTTTTTTTAAATTATATAAGTTAAAACCTATTTAGAGAATATTATTTAAAAAATGGTTCTTATTGGATCTTTTTCAGAATTTTATAATATGATATCGAAAATTATGAAATAAAAATTTCAAGCCACGTAACAGTTGGATTACGTGTTATTGTGTGTAGCTTACAACTGTATAAATAAAAGCTGATCAAAGTATTAAAAAAAAAGCTGGGATATAAAGATCAAAAAGTAATTCGGATTTAAGTTTTTAAGTCTCCATCACTAAAATTATATTTTTTCACTTCATATCTCACACTTTTTAAAAAAATAATTTGTTGCATTTTACTAAGTGTTACGTTGCTGAGAAACTACCATTAGCAGATAACATAACATGTCATCTTTTAATGAAGATAACATACTGTAATTCGACAATGGATTTAAAGAATCATTGTTTTAAATAAATTTTATTTTTATTTTTGAAAAGATGATTTTATTTTTCCTTTATTTACCAGATGATTTTAATTTTATTATTAACATTGGATACGATATTTATTTTTTTATAAAATCTGTTACGTTTATCTATTACAAGGTAACAACACCTAGATATTGATGTTAGATGTGCGTATTCAAATAAGTACTTTAAATAGTATTTTAAAAAAAGAATTTATTAAAGAAAATGATTTTTATTTTGAACTATTTATATACAAAAGCAGTTCTCTAAAGAAAGCACATTTTTTATGTCATCCATAGATATGAGGCTTTAATTAATTTTTATTGGAATCTACTTTGCCAAAGTAATATTTAGATATTCCGATATTTTTAACACTATTATTTTAGCTTTTTATAATATTAGAACTTCGTTTTTTTAAAGAAAGTTACTTTAATTTTAAGAATCTTTTGTCAATTGTATTCATTAGAAATAAATTTAAAATCTGTGAATAGGTTTAAAATAATTCAAATTTCATTTAAAAGTTTTGTGTTTAAAATGATCAGAACTGAATAGAAATGGTACATAAAGCCTTGTTTTAGGTATGGGGTAGATCATTTTTGCCTGCTATTTATGATGTTTTCCAGTTTATAAATGATCCTTGGTGAGAATCCGATGAAGTCCTCATTTTACCAATGAATATTAAGTAAATTTCCATAGCATTTGCGTGCTGTTAGATGAAACGGTATTCGGTACAGCGACATATTTTTGTTGTTAAGACAGACATGGAATAATTTTTATTTTATTAGAAGGACGTGTACGAAAAAGGACTTGAATATGATAATAGATATTTCCAACCCGTTCCTTTATTGCCATTCATAAAATATATCTAAATATTTTTTTTCGGTTCACTATTGTTTTTTAATTGTTTTGTATCATTAGTATCCTTTTTCAAGATGGATTAGTAGGTAAGATAAGAACATTTATCAATAAGTTTAGGCGCTATATCAAGGGATTATGAACGAGATAATCGTGGGCTGTTCTTGTACAATACATAAATTTGTATTTTATTCAGAAATAAAACAAAATGAACTTTGTTTTGTTTAAACTGTTGATATAGATACTAATTCAAGTCAAACAACTCTCCTTTTAGTTGGTTTCAAGAACCAAATCCATTAATGTAACACTTGCACATCACCAGTTTAAACATTTGAACTAGATCAAAGTAATATAATACTGCTATTAAATTAATTCAAGGTAACTATTACCTGACATTTGCCACAACCATTACTGATTAACAGAATCAGAAAATAATATGGCAGTACATAACAAAACCATTTCCGTTTTAGTTATATGAGTATCCAAGATGATACAGATTATTATATTTCTTTAATTTTCTGCATATATTATACTTTTTCCGCATGTTAATGGAAAATAATAAATCTCATAAACAACTGAAATCAAAAACAATATTAGATGTAGATTTTCATCTACGATGAAACTTGATTATTGGACTTATTTTCAATCCAACTAACTTTTTTATTTCATTAGTTCAAGAAAAAATGTGTATGCTTTTATTATTGATTTTAAATTGGAATTGGAATGCGACATCTTAAAAAGAAATTTGAATATCTTAAGTATATGAATTATTACTAACCATTATTGAAATAAAGGCCAGAATGGAGAATGAAACATTAGAAAAAACTGATCTATTTCTAGGGTTTTGGTAGGGAGATATTTTATTATCTTACTGATAAAACTGTAATAATGTCAAGAGGTTTCGATAGAAGAAGTAGTTGAAATAAATGTTGATGATAAAACAATAAAATATTCCTAAAATGATTTCATAAAATATTCCTGATGGTAATTATCATGCTGCTTGTGTAGGTAGTATACTGTAAGTGTATCAGATGTACGCGTATGTCTGATACATGACAGATAAGCATGTATGTGTCATAATTTACCCTTTATAATAAAGCTGCCACGAAGTGCGCTTAAAATAACCAAAGGATTTTATAATAGATAGTGTCTGAAATACAAAAAGACAATTTACTTATGAATGTTGTCAAAACAACACTACTTATCGCATTTAATTCAAACTACTCTCTAAACACAGTAGTCGGTTCAAAATACTCCTAACTTTCTTTCTACTGGTCAGATCGAGAAATCCAATAGCTTCAAATCTTCTCCATACCAAGCGGACCATTTTGCAAAAACCTGCGTGTAAATCGGTCCAGCAGTTTTTACTTTATAGCAGACACACATACGAACATTACCTTTTTTATATATATAGAATAAAAGAGTATGTTTGTATATTTGTTTGTTTCGTAAATATCTCGACACCGGCGCCACAAAGCGGGTATAGTTTTTATTATTTATTATTTTTTTCATGTAACTAATACTCATATATATTCTGAATATGAGCCAAATCGGTCCTTAAATACAATTTTTCTAAATATCTCAACCTCAGTGCCACCTAGGTGGTCCATTTTTTGCAAAAATATTTCTTTTCAAATAACTAATACTCATATACATTCTGAATATGAGCCAAATCGGATCATAAATGCAATTTGTCCAAATATCTCAACCCTAGCTACATCTAGCGGGTCATTTTTGGCAGAGGTATTTCTTTCCGTGTAACACATATTCTGAATATCAGCCAAATCCGACGATAAATAAAATTTTTCGTAATATCTCGACCACCAGCTCTACAAGCGGGTCCAAACTAATTCAGAAACCTTTGCGGGCTTGCGCAAAACAACTCATCAAAGTTTCATCGCAATCGGATGAATGGTATAGGAATACATATGGGACAAACAAACAAAAATTCATTTATATATATATGTCGGAGAGGCGAGGAGATTTGTCAGGGATTCAACGTTTTGTGTTTCACTCACTTTTATTATTACAAGTGGAGAATATATAAGACTATAATAAAGCTCAACCAATAAAAATGAGTAGACAACTCGTACAATGAAACAATTACAAATGATAACTATCACCCATCAATAACTCAGCAGTACACGAATCATAATATAAGATTAATTTAATTTAGAACTCAAACAATACTAAAACAACTTGCGATAGACCGAGGCTCAGGGAAATAACGAATTCGCGATCACCAGGACGTCTGTTCGATGTGGGTTCCAAAGCAAGACTACCCTTTCTCCATATTCTCAAATAATATACCTACTGCATATTTCCTTTTCCTTATTAATTTTATGATACCCCTATCGTCCTGGGATCCCGACTACGTTGACAACCATGTGCCTACCTAGGCCTAAGCCTACCGCAATAAAACAATTTAAACCTTATTTTACAAAATATTACAAGTAATAGTACATTTCTTAAAACTACTAAAAATACCGATATTCTAAAGAATATTCTCATCGTTTTGTCGGAAGATACTCCACTGTACTTTATTCTCCGATATATATATATATATATATATATATATATATATATATAAAACAATATTACATACAATGTAACAATAGTATCATAGAATGAAATAACATCAGAAACATAAATAATCATAAACATAGGTATTTTAATGATGCGCAACTTAAGAAGACAGACCTCGTACTGAGAATCACTACTACGTTCCTAATTCTAACATATATATTTTACTAAAAGAAAATTAGTTATGAAAATAAAATTTTCATAGAATTATCATTTAATTTTGTTGTTTTAGAATTATGGAAAATATATAATTTTATTTAACAAATAATCGCTTAAAAATATGATTTCCAATTTAGAAAGAAAATTTAGTTTTTAATGCATTAAAAAAATAAACGTATATATTAAAATTTATTAAAAGATGTAAGAAAAACGTTTTATAGGCTTAATAAGTATTTAATTGAAATTATTTTTATTAAATGATATTATGGAATCATATTCTAGTAACTGTACATTAAAACAGTGTACTACTTAATTGAGTCGTTGAGCCAGTCGTAGGGTTTTACGAGAAGATGGTCATTAGTTTCAATCTTTCCTTCTTTTCTTTTTTATAAGAATTGTAGCAATTATATCCAATTCAACACTTACGGATATCTAACTTGATAGAATAAAGTTTCTTTCTCTATATAAGTAAAACAATTAAGTCAATCATTTTTGTTATTGTCATTGTCATGTTATAATAAAATTTTATTTTATTATTTTTAATAATAATGATGAGAATTTTCGTAAAGTTAAGTTATATCAATAAAAAATTCAGTATTAATGACAAAATTTTACAAAATAATTAAAAAATATTTTACAAAATATTAAAAAATTTATTTGAATCACACCATGGAAAGATTGTTAAAACACATTAAATAGCAGTTATTAAAATAAAAACTCTTATATAAAATTAAAGATAACAATTAAAAAAAGAAATAAAAATATATTGCGCAATTCTGAGCAAAAAAAAGAAAAAACGATTTTTCGTTATTTTATTTTGTTTCCACATTTCAACTTGCAGCATCATAATGAACTACCGTTCTATCTTCCCAGCTCAAATTATTTTGGCCTTAAATTAAGGGTAACTCAAGAACGACTAAAAAAATGTTCATACAATTTTCACATGTACAATTACAGACACAGTACTACAACACATCTAGATTTCATTAACATTCATTTTCTATATTTGGCGGTTTTTGAGCCACAAAATTTTATACAAAGACCTATAAATAAATAAATAAATATCTAAGGAAACCACAATTTAGGTGAATGGTATTTTCGTATTCTTCATACCTCAAAAGATAATGAAAATTCATTTTCACCCCCTCCACAAACACCATACGACCGAAAGTAATACCGTATTTTTTTCTCGAAAAGTCGGTAAAATAATGTGTAAAAGAAATTCTGTGATGAGAAAAAGAAACGTGATCAAATAAAAGTCAGAATCTATAAACGATAAATATTTTCCAAAAGTATAGTCATTCAATTAATTTCATTACTAGTAAAGATAGATTCCATTATTGTTGTTATATAATTATAATTATTTCAGTTTTATTTTAAATTAATAAAATTTCAGATATAAATACAAAAATAATTAATAATATTGTACTATTTTATTATACTAATAAAGCTTTCAACTTTATTAAAGTGAGGCCTATGATTCTTAATGATGTATCTTGTTTTTCGGCAATTTCAATAACTATACTAATAGTCAATAAGCTAAACTACACGTAATTAAATGAAAATTATATGTTAATAAAATACATCATTGAATAATCTAAAGTAGCATTTTCTAAAACCTGCAATCCAACTGAAAAGTATAAATTCTCAGAACTAATAAAAATTCAACGATTAAAATATAATTATTGTAATGATAAATAAAACCTCTTGCGCAGAACTGAACAAGAAGACCGACTTTTCGTTATCTTGTTTCCTTCTGAAAAAGGATCAACTCATTCTAATGTAAAATTTTGATCCATAAAAAACAGTTACAAGTCAAAAACGCACTGCAATAAAAATTATAATATTGCTAATAATAGATACTGCAGATAAAGAAACGCCATGTTCCAAATTTTTTTTCTGTTTAGCCTCCGGAACCACCTCAAGGTATTACTTCAGAGGACGAATCAGGATGATATGTATCATTGTAAATTAACTGTATTAACTGTGTTTTGTGCAATCACACGTCGACCATTCCTGAGATATGTGGTTAATTGAAATCCAATCAACAAAGAACATTGGTACACACGATCTAGTATTCAAATCCATATAAAAACAACTGCCTTTATTAGGATTTGAACCTTAGAATTCTCGATTCAGCCTGATTTACGATGATGAGTTCACCACTAGACCAACCCAGTGGGATAATGTTCCAACTTGCTGCATCATAACGAACTAAGCTTCTATTTTATGCTCCGTTAAATTTTTTTTATATGTAAATAAACCACAATCTAATTGAATGGTGTTTTCGTACTTCTTATACCACAAAATGTAATGAAAATTCATTTTCACTCCTCCTCCCACACACATTCATCATGCGAACAAAACAATACTGTATTTTCCTTCGAAAAGTCGGTAAAAGATTTGAAAGACAAAGTACCCTGCTAAAAGGGTAATCTGTAAAAAAATCTGAGGAAGAATGAATATTTTTGTTGGTTATTTCTATGTGAAGCAATTAGTACACGTATTCTGTTTATTTTTGAAGAAGCTAAATGGAGTTACATCGAAATTTTACTGTAACACTCAACGAAAACAGAAATATTAGAAAAAAATTACTCTTTTTCTAAACACGTAAAAAGATAATTTTTTTTTAAAACGATTAATAGATTTTTTTTTTTTTTTCATACTAAGTCAATAACAAAAAGTATCTCATCAATCAAACAAGTACCTGTTACTTATCATTTGGTCAGTTAAATAAAGTTATTACACAAGTTGATGACTGAAACAAACAGTTTCGTTTATTTTAGTTTCCATCAAGTTCTAGAGCTTTTTATTCTACTATTAAATCCTTATGAAATTAAACAAATACTAGTTAAACGTATAATTTAATAAAAAGTAATATTCTACTTACCAACTACTGTGAGATTAACTTTTGAATTCCTTGTCTGTGCAATTTTAAAATCCACTCTACATCGATACATTCCAGCATCGGATTCACGCACATTATCCACTCCAAGTTGGGCCGGTCTTCTTTCTGGCATGAAATACGCTCGATTACTAAAAACGTGTTCATCTGACCACTTTTCGGCATGTTTAAAGTCTCGTTCTCTGGCATCCACACTGTAAAAAAAATTCTTAATTAGTTATATTCCAAGTCATTGTTCTAAACTACTGCATTTTCAAATTATTTGGATGTTTTTTTTTTTTTAATTTATATGTGGTAGATTTTAGAGCGAGGTTGGACTGTATATTCATAGGTGATAAATGAAGACAACGACGTGTTGCTTGTTGAATAATGATTTAATGAATTGTCGTCTTGACGCTTAATGATAACATGTAATTGAATATTTAATACATAACTTTACACATATAATTAAACTTAACATATAACTTATACTATTAAACTAATCAATTGTTCATTCGAACATGTCCATCCAGACTGAAAGTGCATACAACCGCTATGGATCAGATTCTGACGTAGAATGCTAGTACCACTTAACTCTCCATTCAGCACTAGCACCCACTAGATCGCAGCACCGGACGGCTCGATGTGGAACGGAACAATATGCTTTTATGAAATAATATCTTAAAATTACATATCAATATTACCTGAAGTTATTTTTGTAAATAATGTAGATATAAAACTTTTGATAATTACATTATATTAACTTAAACTGAAAGTAACAAACTAAAGAAAAATACGTATATCAAATTAAAAATGTTTTGAACGATATTTATGATGAGATCAAAAATGAGACAGGTCAATTTGTGTAAATAACTTTAAAGTATTGATCAGACTAATCGATACGTATCGGTAGGATATCTATTGTCATTTCAGTTGTCAAAACCTAATATTAAGTTGTCAGGTTGATTTTGAACGATGTTGTAAATTAAATTCAATTTAAAGTTGAATTGTACAGTTTACTTTTTAAAGAGTTCCCCTCCAAAACACAAAAAGAGATCCACTAGACTGAAATCTGGAGTATTATCATAGATTTTATTTTATTCACTATTTGTTAAAATTGTTTGGATATCACATTTAATTTCCTGTTTTCCACTATAATTAGTAGAAATTTTTGAAAAGCAATACAGTTTTAAAACTACGAAGGGGATATATGATTGTATATATTGGTTATCTACAGGTTTTTAATGGAAAATGTGCGACTTGACTAAACAGATTAAATTTTGCTATTTGAAATCTCAAGTATTACTTATATGTTGATAAATAATATTCTTATTTGTCTGTCTTGTTAGATGAGAAAAAAAAATATTTCATCGGAAAACAGGTTAATAGCATTATGAAAGAGTTTAAAGAGAGAACGGTTGTTAAACAGACAGATGAAAATTAGATTATTGAATACACAACGAATTTTCATTTGAGTCGTGCTAACTAGAAAATAAATGGAGGTAAGGGTATGTTTTTCTTTGTAAAAATGAAAAAAAGACGATTTTCAAATCGACAAGAATATAAAATCCTTCTCTTACTGCATTGAGCCATCCTTTAAAATGACAAATAAAATTTCCAACTTCTCAATGATCTGTCAATACCAGAGAATATTTTCTACACGCAATTACACAATACTGTACCAATGCATAAGATAAAATTCCTTACAGCTGTAGTACTGTATTAGTCAAAATACGAGATAAGATCGAATTCCAAGAAGTAGCAGAGATCTTCTATTTTTTAATAGTAATTAATACATATATTAGACAAAAAAGTGACAAAAGAGTAATAAATGAATGAAAAATTTTATTTAATAAAAGAAATTAATTTTTATATTATCAAATGAACAACATAAAACAACCAATCATTCTTAGCGTTATTTACACTAACAAAATACAATAATATAGTTGAAATTATAAACTAACCTTTCTTTTAACCTTTAATTTAAAACTATGACACAAATCAATTATTTAATAAAAAAATCTGATGTCGACATCATATGACTCTCTTGTTCGCCTATTAAATTACACATAACATTTTTAAAAGTACATAATTTTTTTTTTTGTCTTCAGTCATTTGACTGGTTTGATGCAGCTCTCCAAGATTCCCTATTTAGTGCTAGTCGTTTCATTTCAGTATACCCTCTTCATCGTACATCCCTAACAACTTGTTTTACATATTCCAAACGTGGCCTGCCTACACAATTTTTTCCTTCTACCTGTCTATTCAATATTCAAGCGACTATTCCAGAATGCCTTAGTATGTGGCCTATAAGTCTGTCTCTTCTTTTAACTATATTTTTCCAAATGCTTCTTTCTTCATCTATTTGTCATAATACCTCTTCGTTTGTCACTTTATCCACCCATCTGATTTTTAACATTTTCCTATAGCACCACATTTCAAAAGCTTCTAATCTTTTCTTCTCAGATACTCCGATTGTCCAAGTTTCACTTCCATATAAAGCGACACTCCAAACATACACTTTCAAAAATCTTTTCCTGACATTTAAATTAATTTTTGATGTAAACAAATTATATTTCTTACCAAAGGCTCGTTTCGCTTGTGCTATTCGGCATTTTATATCGCTCTGCTTCGTCCATCTTTAGTAATTCTACTTCCCAAATAACAAAATTCTTCTTCCTCCATAATCTTTTCTCCTCCTATTTTCACATTCAGTGGTCCATCTTTGTTATTTCTACTACATTTCATTACTTTTGTTTTCTTCTTGTTTATTTTCATGCGATAGTTCTTGCGTAGGACTTCATCTATGCCGTTCATTGTTTCTTCTAAATCCTTTTTACTCTCGGCTAGAATTACTATATCATCAGAAAATCGTAGCATCTTTATCTTTTCACCTTGTACTGCTACTCCGAATCTAAATTGTTCTTTAACATCATTAACTGCTAGATCCATGTAAAGATTAAAAAGTAACGGAGATAGGAAACATCCTTGTCGGACTCCCTTTCTTATTACGGCTTCTTTCTTATGTTCTTCAATTATTACTGTTGCTGTTTGGTTCCTGTACATGTTAGCAATTGTTCTTCTATCTCTGTAGTTGAACCCTAACTTTTTTAAAATGCTGAACATTTTATTCCTGTCTACGTTATCGAATGCCTTTTCTAGGTATAAACGCCAAGTATGTTGGTTTGTTTTTCTTTAATCTTCCTTCTACTATTAATCTGAGGCCTAAAATTGCTTCCCTTGTCCCTATACTTTTCCTGAAACCAAATTGGTCTTCTCCTAACACTTCTTCCACTCTTCTCTCAATTCTTCTGTATAGAATTCTAGTTATGATTTTTGATGCTTGACCAGTTAAACTAACTTTTCTGTATTCTTCACATTTATCTGCCCCTGCTTTCTTTGGTATCATGACTATAATACTTTTTTTGAAGTCTGACGGAAATTCCCCTTTCTCATAAATATTACACACCAGTTTGTATAATCTATCAATCGCTTCCTCACCTGCACTGCGCAGTAATTCTACAGGTATTCCGTCTATTCATAAAATTTTATTTCATTAATAACTTCTGATTTTTTTTTTCATATATATATTTTTTTTATTGATATTATTGAATTATTATTTATCGTTAAATTGTTTTAACAATCAGAGATTAATAAATGTTAATAAATCAATACATTTAAATAAAAAAAAGAAAAAATTAAAAAAAAAAGGAGATGAAGTCTGATTCGAACCAATGTGCCTTCCCCTTGTATTTGGCTATATCTCTGGAACCAATAAAAATAAGTAGGTATAAGTTAAAATTGATAATATAAATCATAGGAAATTTAATAAAATATTTAAAATACTTGAATTAAAAACAACTTATATAACTAATAATAAAATAATAGAATATATAAATAATGACCAATCTTCAGAAGCAATAAAACATGATAATAAATATAATTTAGACAAACAAGGAGTACATAGCCTAAAATGTGAAAACTGCAATCTAAAATATATCGGTATGACTAATCCTTCATTTTCAGTTAGAATAAAAGAACTGTATAAATAAAGGTAATAAAGAACAGTCTAATTTTGCTAAACATATTTCGGAATACAAAATCATGATTATAATCCAAAAGAATTATCGATATATTGGAATATACTAATAATTATAATAAAAGTAATATTTTAGACAAATTTTAAAATTATTACATAATAACAAACTGATGAACGAACAAACTAGATTCGATAGCGATATTCTACTAAAAAAAAATCATAAACAATAATTAATAAATTGGCTAAACTGCTTTCTTTTATACTTCATAACAGTTGAAAATTTCTTACAGAAAGGTGTTTTTATTTAACGTGACTTTATTTACTTTTAATACTTAACAATCAACTGTTATGAATATGCAAATTTTAATAATTTATTTTATTTCATTTTAATTTTTATTCTACTATTTAAATGCAAAACTGTTAATTTTATATTACTCCTGATGATTGACGAATAAAATCCGATAACACTAGAATAATTTAATATTCATTAATATTGGCAAGTTGAACCTTTATTATTTATATAGCTTATATAAAATACCAACGGTGCCATGTTAAGAAAATTCAATATTATACAGTATTACTTTTAAAATTATTTTAATCTTTGTATCTATCAACCCAATTACTTTCGACTACGTAGTTCACATTTACTTACATTTTTTACGATTACATAGCTCATCAAAATTACGATTTAGCTATTTCTTTATTAAGAATTTAGCAGAGTGCAGAGTACTCCTCAAGAAACTAACATTTTTTGTTTATTGAAGCACTTTACTAGTTATTTAATATATTTCTTTATAAGCTTAAGGTGTTAATTATTGGGAATTATCTGATTCCTATAAGCTGAAAGCAAAAATTAGTGGATAAAATCAAATAATTACGGTAATGAATGTTTATAAAAGTTGAATAATATTTTATTAAGCTAGCATGACTAGATCCAAGAATCGAATCGCTATGTATCTCCTGATGAGATATTATATAGAATTGTCTTGCATTAATACACTGAAAAGTATTTAAATTATATATACTATTAGTTGATTAGTTAGGTTTAGTTAGTTAGTAATGTTATAAATTAAAAAATAAGAAGAAATATTAAGTAGATTATTTTATATTTATTATATTTTGTTGTATCCACGAGCACTGCCTTTTTAACTTCGGATAAAAAAATATGGGAGTGGGTAGTTCAAAAGAAAAAAATCAATTAGGAAGTACATTTTCATCGGAAGTACATCGGTTAAGGAAAATAAAATAGTATCATTGTTTATTTTTAAATTTATTTTATAATGTATCATATTCGAATATTATTTTAGGAGTTCGAATTTTATGTTTATATTTATCAGTTGCATAAATTTGTATTTTTTAAAAAAGTACATTCACGAAAATGTAGATCTATAGATTAAGTAATTCTATGCAAATAAAATATAGTAATGAAACTTTTTTACGCAATAATACATAAAACTGAACAACATTCTGTAAGGCTATATCAAACTTTGCAGTATAACATTTTACCTGCTGCGGAGTAAACTATGTTTATCACTATTAGATAGATAAAAAACATAAATCTATATTGTATTATACTTCGGTAAACATCATATAAAATGCAACCAACATAATAAAGCGTGAAATAATATTAAACATAATATAAGAGTGTTAAACATATATAAACAATTTAACGCGTGATAAAGTTTAATATAATTTAGGAAATTTAAACGGTTATACAATACACTGATAGCGACATAAACACTACAGCAGAGATTTAAAATGAAGAAATACGGCACATAATAATTAATAAATGTTAAATACATAACATTAATAAAGTCTGAAAAATTTAAAGATAGACGGTGATAATATTTTGGAATAAGTAAACACTTTTAAACTTCATACATTTATTAAAAAAGCTATAAAACATTATTTAAACAAAAATTCGATCCGGTATATTATAATTTATTGGAAAAAATGCAGCGTATGTAACTTTATAATATTAATTAAAAGATAAATTAGTCAGCAAGTTAACATGTATCGGTAATTATACCCATAAAAATCCGCAGCTTACTTCGTAATCTGACTCTTCAAGATGTCAGGAGAAGTATAATCAACGGGGCAAGGAAGATAGACGTTCAGAAAAAAGTGTGTAATAAAAAAATTGGAAAAGAGAATAGATAATAAATATAAAGAAAATAATCCCCAAAAAGAAACCCATATCTATATATATTAATTATATATATAGTATTATATATATATATTAATTATATATTTTTCTTAATAACTTAAGAAAAATAACTGTTGGAATCAGTCCTAAAGTATAGAAAAAATACCAAAAACTACGGCATGTTGAACTCATCTTAGAAACTAAAATTATATTATGATAGGTTATTAGTTAATTATTGAGAAATCTATAAAATAGTTCTAGTTTAAATTTCTACAGCGAGTTTACTGATAAAGATATTCATTAATTACTTCAAGAATGCTCGGTATTAATCATGTTTCACTCACTATTACAAATATGCATATTAATTAATTACTCCTGAGAGTGCAGTCATTCAGTATCTTTACTATAACTCATAATAATATTGTTACGTTTAATTTTTTTTTTTTCTCTTATTATTTTTAATTTGTTTGTATATAATTATTCTAACCATGGGTATTAATCAAATAGAATACTTTAGTTAAATTCATAGATTTAAATAAAATAAGAAAAAGAAATGTACGGTTCGTAATTCATACGGTTCAGTGGAAAACTGATGATTTACTTTAAATAAAACGTGGTTAAAAGTAATATAACCGTAAAGAAATATTATATAATCAGTAAAAACATGTTAACTAATTAGGTAGATGTGTGTTTACCAGAAACTGGGCTTATTATAACAAGTTTTTAGTTCTTTTCACTGAATCTGAGTGCGAGGTTGTACAACAGTAATATATTGAAAAAGATTGGATTGGTGACTTCACATTCCACGTAAACGCAGTTCAGCTCCTAATGCGGTAAATTAGAACTTCTCTTACATCTTAAAGTTAAAAAACCCTCTTCCTTCTTAATTTTCCAAGAGCTAAAATAGGAAAAATATTCATTATATCCATCTTCATCATACAGGTAAAAATATTCATTTGTTCCCACAAAATCGGAAAAATATAATCATCGACATACAGAAAAATTACAATTAACTTTTATGACCAAAGAATTTTTTGATTATTGTTGTCTAGAAAATACAATAATTTATTTGTAAATTTTGTAAGTTCAAAAAATTAAGAAATATATAGAAATTAACAAAGCATTCTAAAAAATGCAATATTTTGCAGGAAAATGAGGATATTAAAATTTATTTTTAAATACCTGTATTAAAAATATTTTTTAAACACATATGAACTAAAACTGATAATTAAATGTATTAAAGAAATTTAAAATAAAAATTGAGTGACTACAAGCACAGGAACACAATACAGTAAAAAAGAACAAGTAATTACATCTGTAAAATCTATTTACCTATAAAAAAAAAAAAAAACATTTAAGGTTTTAATAATAAAATATAAAAGTTTCAAAGGAATGTGTCTTGAAATATTATTCAAAAACAAATATATAAAAAAATTATCATAGATTTTTGCCAACAGAATATTGTAATTGTAAAATATTCTCTTCTCGTAAGAAGTAAGAATATTTAGATAAGTTTACAGAATTAAATATTAGGTACCGTTATTGAATTCCAGTCATGAGGAATTTTATTATTTAAATTATTTTATCAAGCAGTATCACTAAATTCAGATTTGGGTAAAGTTAAGTAATAATTGTTTAAGATGACAAATAAAATGTACTGATATTAATATTTAATTTTGATTAAATTAGGGTCGCTTGTGTAAGTAAAAGACAGGACCGATAATAAAAAAAAATAATTTTGATTACGGATAGTATGCTTTCGTTAAGTAATGAAATGTATGCTTCATAAAAAGAAAAATGTTAAGAATGCAGTAGTATTTAGTTCAATATGGGTTAATCTATGGGCATATACGCAAAATTAGGCAGAGAAAATATAAAATCCCCCTTAGGGATTTTATTATTCCTAAAGGGATAATCCTGTCCCCCGTGGGGAGATCAGCTTCAAGCTGATCTCCTCACGGGGTTCCTCTTGGTTGATTGAGACATGACGACATCCCTCCCGGTTACCATAGTGACTTTCCCCAAGAGGGCTACCCTTCCCTTCCCTATCATCTAGTCTGGGTCCGGGTATGCACCCCACGCTTACCCTCCCCCCCGAATCGCGCGCCCACCTCACAAACCTCGAGGGTCCACAATGCGTCATCAGAACGTCCTGATCCAGCGATCTGCTGGACCCGAACGCCCTCAGCAAAGAGGCTGCTCCCTGGCCCTGCACTTGCCCACGATTCGACCCCTTGGCGACAAAATCTTTTTCGCCAGTTGCCCCAGAATTTTTTTTTTCAAATTCACATTAGTGGAGTTTGACATCCACGCAGTATATTTTCATTAGCTCCAGTCAGTCAAGATATATGTCATTTCCCTTCAGTGAAATGAGTTATAGCACCTCACTTATACGTGTAGCAAGATTTATTTACCAACACAGTTCAGTATAAATACAACCAAGTCACTTAACATTGCAAAATGGATGAAATACAATTATTAAATTCGTTAAATTAATTATAAATATTTATAATAATGCACCTCTATTAGTAGGACGTACAACACATGTAGTAATGGTACCGATACACTTAAGCTATATTATAGTTTCCCGTAATCACCATTTAGTTACTCATATTTATATTTTATAGATTCATGCACCAATCATCATATTCAATTAAATGAAATATTCGCAGAAAGCATATTATATAGTAATTTTAATCTTTAACATCAAAAACTGATCATCCGAAAATAGATCTTATTCAAAACTTTTTTTTCAAAGTCGAGCTTTACCATATTTCGAAAAATCATAACGACTGGAATTTTTTAAAATATATAATGTAAGTTTTTAAATTAAAATCTCACTAATAATTTCTCATTGTAGTAAATTCTTATTGACCTTCACCACTAGGTAATATTTTACTATATAAAGTAAAACTTTAGACTTTTAGCATAAAAATTTAGAATACAGATTGAAAAATTCCTTAGCTGAACTTCTCACAACTGGATTATCTCATAAGAGAAAAGGAAATGAAATAGAAAAACTCAAAAAAATTCAGAATATTATATCATGAAAGTTTCTTACCATATTATTACGGTTAGTAAGAATCTACTGTAATTTGTGATTAAATACCAGGTGAGAAATTCATCAGCATTACGTGCAACAAAGGCATACACAAAATTACTAACGTAATATTCGACCTCTATGGGGAAGTAGAAGCGTTTCTAACTTTCATAATAGAATTATGTACAAATCCCGGCCACGCTTGGCATTTGTCATATCCTACAAAATTAGACGATTATATATCAGCCTAAGTAGTTTTTAGTTAGAGGATAAATAAATAATTAGAATAAATGAATATTTCCAGATTACGAACTACATAACAAAGAAGACATATTTAATAAATTCATTAGTTAATTAATAAGACGGGAAGTGAATAATCTTGAAATAGATATTTAAAATAATCTATAAGTTATGTGGATTGACGTGGCGTGAATCGTTAATAAAGAGTCTTTGTAAGGATATAAATATCAATGAGGTATCCAAAATAACATTTTGAAATGAATACATTCGTTGTTTTACTTTTGAAGCACAAAAATTATAGCATAGTAAAAGTTATACGTATTTCTTTTCAAATAATTTAAAAATGAAAAACTTTTAAAAACTACTTTTACAATAAATGCACTTATATTAAACGCAAAAAGTAGAAAATAGAATGTAAAAAAAAAAAATTAAAATACCATTCTTAAATTAAACGCACTAAAAGGTAAAAAATAATTTAGGACGGTATTTTAGAATGGATATGACAACAAGCTTTGATGGTGATGTGTAATATTATGTGAAAGTCATCGCTTCAAATAAAAAATTTGACGTTTTTTCCAGTTTTTTTCATATGCGTGATGAATGGCTTCAAAAGTGGGGTGCAAAGATTTTTACTTTGACATGAGCATTCCACTCTTTAGGCCATTCATCACGCATATAAAAAAATTTCAATTTAAATTTACAAATTAAATTTTTTTTTTTTTTAATTTTCAATTTCAAGCTATGAGTTTCACATAATCTTATATATCACTATACAGCTTCTTGTCAAATCCTTTCTGAAATAAAGTCCTAAAACAATTTTTTACCTTTTATTGCGTTTAATTTAAGAGTGGTATTTTATTTATTTTTTTTTTTACATATTTTATTATTTTCTATATTTTAGTAAAGTTAATACAAATTGTTTATAATAACTATTTTTTAAATATATTTATTATCTTTTTAGAATTCATAAGTTTATAATTTTCAGCTGTACTAGCGCACAGGTTTGAGCGTATTTAACGTAAAGATCGGATCGGTACATTTTACGGTGGGTGAGTGCAATCAAAAGATTGGGCTAAACAATTTAATTTTCGGACAAAAATATCAGGTCAATAAAGAGTGCACCCAATGTGTAAAACAGTTAGGGCTTAAACTGTTGATACATACGCCGTTCAAATCGTGAAAATCGGACGAGCTGTTATCGAGATACTACGGTGGTACTCCATAGCACCCTCTCCAAAATTTCCAAGCGGCGCCCCAGTAGAACTTCAAAATATTATCATCCGACGAGTACCACTGGAAGCGGATGGATTATCGTTGATGGGGCAGAAAAAAAATTTTAGAGCATTACCAAACGTTTTCGAGTATTTGCGATTTTCGTCCGAAAATTCGGATCCGGTTAAAAAGTACACAAGTTCCCCAAAACTTCGGTCGTTACTGTACAGAATTTCTAGTAGCAACTGTATATTTCACTTGTTTATAAATTTAATAGAATGTTATCATTTATCTCCAGTCGTTTGTTAACTAGGTAGAACTATACGTTTTGGTAAAATTGTGTTTCAAACGTGTGCGAATTTTAGATCTAAACTTACCGAAACAGGCTGGGTTATCTTTCACTAAGAAAATTTCTTTTGTTAAGAAAATATGCATGTAAACGAGGTTTCATAAATTCAGGGCATTTTTTTCACTTAGAAACGTACGGGCATCTTAGCAACTTGAAAATGTTGCCAAAATTTGCTGTTATTAGGAGCAAACCTGTATGAAAAATTTTAGATTAATGGATAACCGGAAGTGCTTCAAAATTCAACTGAAAGGTTCCTTACCATGAATCTCTCATACATAGTCCAATCTCACATGCATCTCATACACATAGTCCAAGAGCGAGTAAATATAAGAGTGCTAAAAAAACGAGTTCATACTATTATTTACAAAAAGTGGTAACGGTGGTATTGTCGATATAGTGTACTGCATACAGTAATCTGATTCACAAATAAGTAATTTTTAGAAAGGATCAATTTCAGATGTGCAGCTCGGATAATAGACAATCAAACAAAGTCCTTTCTACTATTGTTAAAAAAAAATTAAGAAGTTACATCAGAATGTACCATAAAGTGATTTTTTTTTTAAACTAACTTAGATGGCCAAGAAAATTAAGGTTAAATTTTAAGTCAACTTATGCGTCTTAACTTTACATAAAAATATTAGTATTAGTTTCTCCACTTAAATCATAATAATTTCACAATTATAAATAAAAAAAATATTCATGAAATAAAAGGCACTTGTAAAAATTTTAATACACTTTAGAAATTCTGTACAAAAACAAAAGTCTGAAAGAAAATACTTGAATTCAACGCAGCTACTACTCTTGTAGTAATTAGTAAGGGGTTAAAGAAGAAAATGAAACTTTTTTCATGTAAAAAAGTTAAAACAGCAGTTAGCAAGAAAATATAACGGAATGTTACTTTAAATGTCTAGTTGTAAATGCCTTAACTAAAGTTCTTTTTTCAACTCGTATACGTTTTAAATGAAAGAACCACATTAGAATAAGAATATTCAAAGGTAAGCCTTTTCATTTAATAATAAATTCCCTTTCTTGTTAAAATGAAAGATTGGTTGATGCGTTGAAATGCGCTTCGTTTAATTTCATTCAAGAGAATTATTATTATTATAGAAAAACATAATACAGTTTTAATTGTAAAGTGATAACAGTAATAATAAAAATATAAAAACGCGTGAAACTGTACAAATACAAGAGAGAGATATTTTATTTAAAGAAGGCAGTAGTTGAAAAATTAAATTTTTTGTTCACGTTTAATTTCAGATAAATGAATGGTTTTTTATGAAAGACAAAGGAAAAACTTTTTAAGGAAAATTTATTTTTATTTTGATTCCAATGGCAAAACAACACAATTTTTAAAAATGGATTTCTTCCCAATTCAGGATGTCATTACTAACAACAGAACTTTTTGATGAACAATTATAATAAATTTCCTATAGAGCAAATCTTTTGTTTGGAAATTTTTATAAAATCAAAGAGACTAGCTTCAAAAAAAAATTTTCTATTAAGCTGATTATGATTGCTGTATTTTTCTTGGTTTATCAGTAACTAAATTTAAATATAAAATATTTTTATTGCAAAATATATGCATAAAATAACTACCTGAAACTCTTTAAAAAAGAATAGTTCATGGTATTTATTTTTACTACTTTTAAATATATTTTTTAAATTTCCAAATTATATTTTATTGAACTCGCCTAACTTACGTAATGATTTTTATTATTCTCCTTAAGAATATTCATATATTATTAAAGTTTCTTATTTCTGTTAATATATCTTCAAACTGTACTACGGTGATTATTTATTTAACATATATTTAGATTATTATATTTGCGTCAACAAATATTATCCCATTTAAAACTAAAAGAATTCTTTTGTTATTTACTTATTCAAATATCTGTCTCTCTATTTATGGTTACCATGATATAAATTTACTTTTATGATAATTAAGAAATAAGGCTTTAAAGTTTTTTTCTTTCAGACTAATTAATATAATATCTCCGAAGAGTGGGCGTTATACGCACGATCTCTTTCCAGATGTTGCTGGTTTGCAGGGCGTCTTTAGATAAACTCAAACATGTATATGACTCAATTTCTTTCTGGGCATACTGCCTTCAGGGACAGACTGCAGCGATTCGACTTGGTGGATTTTGGTATGTGTCCGCTATGTGAACAGCCGGACGACGCCTTCCACGTGGTGCATGAATGTACCAAATACGAATTAATGCGCACGGAGACAACTTTTGGGCTCACTATCTTCGAGTCGACGTTGAATTGGAGAATGCGAATTGGAGAAATCAGGCTGAATGAACGATCGTGGAAAATTTTCTTGTTTACTTTGCAAAGGAGAGGATTGCGGAAGGGATCTCGGGTTTTGCCTCGGTTTGCTCTATGTTTTTTTTTTTTGAGTTTTTCCCTCTCTTATGTTTTTGTAATTTGTTTTCGTTTTTATTATGTTTGGTTTTAGTATAGTTTATTGTTGCTTGTTGAATTCACATAATATACACTTGGGTACTAGATAAATTCCTTCGGATATTATCAAAACCAGTCTTCTTCAAGACTTGATGAGAATTGTTATGTTTGTTTATAAGTTCTTTAGGCTCTAGTACACCGATGGTAATGTTACATGTGACATTTGCAATCGCTGGCATCCTGACTGAGGAAAAATCAAGGCTGACAGATGCCTTTTGCTGAGGTTTTGAAGATGACGTCCGGTAAAGTCCATTAGAGCTTGGAACGGAGGGGTTGCATGGCAACCGTACCCGTCAAACCAGGGTATTTTCGCCTATGAGGTCAGGATGTTTGTAATACTTGAAAACTATACGTTTTATAAAATTACATTCACTTCTTACAGAATTAATATTTCTGTACTATTGTCATAGTAGAAAGATTATGTAACGTTTTTGCCTATAAATATTTTACAACTATAAACAAATAAAAAAATTTGATAATTGTATGTATAAAATTCATGATTATAACTGCACACCATTGTTGTTCTGTTTAGTAGACGGTTCTGTACATATTTGTTATTTGTTTGTGTTCCAAATAGATGTCGTGGAAGACCACACAAACAGTTCGATATTATTGTGAAGATGCATTACAAGTTTAAAGAACATTAACGTAAGACAGCTCAGAAACTCCGAATAGAATATTTTGATCGTATCTCGAAATTATAGATAATCAGTCGTAATAGTTACGAAACTGATTAATAACTTTGATGAAACAGGTTCGATTATGGATATCCAATCGACTAGACTACCGTGTGGACGTTCTCGTGTCAATCGATCTCTGAAAAGCATCGCTATCTAGAGAAAAGTATCGATAAACTTGATTAAATCAATTTACTATCGTTATCAACAATTTATCATTCCGAGAAACATAATGAAATTAATTCGTAAAAAAAACGTTCCATCTATGAATTCATAAAAAATTCAACTGGTACAAGAATTCAAGCGAACAAACCTTTTGAAGCGTTGAGAATTTACCAATTAGGTGTAGCAAAACAAATAAATAGACAATGGTTTGTTTAAAGAAAATGGTTTTAATGATGAGGTGTGCTTTCAATTAACCAAGTGTACAACAAATATGGCCGGACTCCGTGGCGCGAATGATAGCGTCTCGGTCTTTCATCCGGAGATCCCGGATTCGAATACCGATGTGGCATGGCATTTTCACACACGCTAAAAATCATTCATCTCATAATCTGAAGAATGCCTAACGGTGAATTGTAATATTTCAATCTTTTTTTAGAAACTAGGTCTTAATTACACATAATTAATAGCGAATGTTAAACAACATGATAGAGCTTTTGAGGCCTTACTCATACGGTGTGGGTATGAAAGATTGCAAAATAGCATACTTTTTGGTGAGAAAAATTTCTTGACAGTTTCATTTAACGCAGTGGCAACCAGAACTGACGGTCAAGGTCTTATGAACTGACAACCATGCGACTCCTTCCTCAGGGAGTTTGTGAAATTTCATGTTTATGTTAACAAACATAAGTGATTCTTTAGACCAAGATTTATTTATTTAAAGGGAAACAGAGCAGAAAAGATGAGGAAAGACCATCAAACAATTATTCGAAATAGGAGGAATGACTGAAATAAGTAAAATGATCTTTGTATATAAAAACAAAAACTTGTAATTTTGTTTTTTTAATAAATAATATATTAAAACATTAAATGTTGAGTTTTTTATGAAATACTCTATATTTTAAGTCTCAATAATTTAAAATCACAGTATAATCAAAAATATTTTTTATGGTAGATAAAACTTAAATTAGATAAAGTGATTAAATTACTATATATATATATATATATATATATATAATATGTATATATATATATACATAATTTTCAATAGATTGGGATTGCAAAATTATTATTTTTATTTCCATAGTTCATGGGACAAAGATTAACTCTGATCAAAATAGTAGAATAAGACAAAATAAAGATTTCCATAAAAATATAATCTAAAACTTGATTGAAAAAGTAATTCTTTTACCTTAAAAATTAATCCAACCATTAAAATGATAAATAACAAGAAAACATCTCTATTATAATATTTTAAGCATATTTCACGTCTTCAATGGGTTTTTGTTGTATTTTGAAGACAGCTCATTTACCTAATCCTTTCACAAATTGTACACTATATGCAGGCCTCAAAACGCAAAAATCATAATATTCCTTCTTTCCCATCATTTGAAATTGAGGGGAGATTAAGAAATTTGAGATAAAATTGTTCCAAGTATTCAACAATATTCGGCATTTTTTGGTTCAAAGAAGAGAACCAAGAGAACCACAAAATGCTAAACGATGTTTTAGTCCTACCTTATTGTTCTTGGCACCATTAGCTAAATCGAGCTGCATTATTCTCTTTGGATTTTCCCCAAAAAACCGGTCTATATCATTAAAAAATTGTATAAAACAGTCACTTACCAAAATAATAATAGCAGAATATCATTTACCATTTCGTACACAAAGCAGAAACAATAACATTACGTAACTATTTTCACAAAGATTGGTTGGGGAAGAAGCGCAGCCTCCATTATTTTAATTGAATTAGAACAAGAGTCTCCGATCGCAAAATAGATGAAAAGCTTTGTTGTATATGAAGAAAACAATAAAAAAAGGCGTAAATCCTTCAAAGGGTAGCTTTATAAAACCTTTTTTTAAGATGGGATGATCTTTAAAAAGTATAAATTGTAACACAATAAAATTCCTTGGAGCGAAGAAAGGAAATGAATTTACTAATAACTCATTATATAAATCAAACATGAAAATTAAAAAAAAAAAAAAAATGAATCGGTACTAAAGCTATACTGTATCGCAGCGAGAAATAGCAAATTACTTTTCTTGGTTCAAATTTTTTTAATTCACAAACTATTAATGAAAAATACCTCAGCACTTTCTGGGAGATGTAGCGCTAATAATATTTGTCCTGCAAAAACTGAAGGAAAAAATATTGTAGAAGTTTTACACGTCGCATAAACCGAAGAATAGAATTAAAGATTTAGGGTAAAACCCACTGAGAAAGCCTATCCCCCAAACACATTTTAAGTAATAAAAATGAGTTATTTATGCCAAAAAATATCAGAAAATGCTTTTCAATTTAATTTTTAATGAAATATAGAACTAAAAAAAACCTCAAATGGAAGTTATTCAATGCTGTATGACAGTCGTAACGTCAATTAATCTGTTCTGAAATAGTTTAACGTATAATATATATTTAGTTTAATAATATATTATCTTTCCTAGCGTAAAACTATGCAATGTACATGGAACAATGTTCATCGAACGTAAATTAGTATATATTGATATATGTTGAATCTTAAATAGGATTTAGAATTAAGATATTTTTATATACTTGGTCAATATTAAAATTTTACTTAAAAAATAACTGCAATATATCCTAAGTAGTAATATTTGATGTGGTACTGTGGTAACTAACAATTCCAAAACATTATAGAATAGATGACACTTTGTATGATCCCTGCCCCAAAACTTGGATGAATTTAAACAAAAATATTTCAAAAACAAAACCTTGTACATGTAACAAAAAAAAATGGATATATGTAATTTGTTCTTTATGATTGTTATAAATATGGTACAAAATAAAATAAACTTTTCAGCAATATAATAACTGTTAAAATAAGTGCCTAAATTGTTCACAGAAATTCGGTTTCTGTAATATTAAGTATGAATAATTAAAATGTTCAGTAAAAAAGTAGCTACAATTTTGTGCCAAACTATAAATATTTTCAAGAGATATACATTGTATAAATTAAAATAAAATTCAACGTTTTCAATTATACTAATAAACATTTGAGAAATATTTTTGCAGTAGTAGGGATGTTGACTACCGCAAAGGATAGTAAAGTTATGAATTAAAGATATGCATTTAAGAAGAAAAAGATTAATCCTTTTATTTCATTATTACATTTCTGATTTCTGCCACCATGGCAAAGAAATAAGTTATGAATTTTTCTTCGTCAGAGGTGTGGGCACCTTTGATATTCTGTTTTATGTAATTTAATTTCCGTTTCATGTTTCCATAAAGCCTACTTTAAGTTTAAAGCTTACTTAAAGTTTACTTCAACAAGAAAATGACAATCAAAGCGAGCACTGCGGCACTAGGGTAGGTCCCGTGGTCCGGGAGGTCCTGAGAAACCCCTGAGCTCCAGGGCTTGGCTGGACTGACCTGGGCGCCAAGGATCCAAGATGTAGCTAGACTATGGCTGGAATCTATGCAACATATTTACTTAAAGATTGTTTTTACATTGATGGGAGGGGGGTATACATTACAAAGTACTGATTTATTTTAATTCATTGTTTGTTATTTGTCATCGTAATGTTTAAAAAGTATTCAAATAATATTAAACATCATAAAGTAATATTTTATTAGTTCTACTGCAATTTATTTGTGTTTAAAATATATTCTGGATAAATCTACCCTTTACCGAGTTGGAAAAAACTTGTAATAATTGGTTTAATATAATACTGAATAGTATATAAACAGTTGAGTAAATAGGAATATTAAAAGACACTGTATACACAAATACATTAGTAAAATTTGCAAATAAAATATTACGTTTGTGAATGATAAAAGCTTATTTTTTTTTGTTTCAAATTCACCTTCCTAGGGGTACATTAGATCAAGCTATTTCTGTATGTGGAGTTTCTTTTTTCTTCTTCCAATAGTCTTTTATTCTCTCTGAAATGACTTTTCTGAGTTTTTCAAATCTTAGGTCTTCAATTTTCAGTGTCGTGATCTTTTGTCTAACGGTGTTGATGGTTTAGCAGATCATTATTTCTTTCGTGTCTTCTGAAGCGAGTTATAAAGCAGATTAGTAAAAATTAATTCAAAACAGTAATCCGTGATTTTCATAAAATGCAATATTTTAGTGTTTTATTTTAAAATACATGATATATCCGATATTGATACCTTTTACTTTTACGAAATAAAATTGGCCGTATTATAATTATTATCACTTCAAACATTGTAAACTGTTCATAATTAAATTTTTTAAACACAATAAAAATGTGTACCAAACTTTTATTCATGAATTTTTTTTAATTTAAGTTTTTTGCTAGCAACAAAATCGTATATTTAATCATTTTTCCTTTTCCGATTCAAATTAAATACTTTGAGATATTACCGTTATTTGAATCTAAACAATCGAATTTTACAATTCATGCGATTAACAAATTAGCAATGCCATTAACTCCCAGTTGTATTTATTTAACAAAATAATTTAAAATATTTAAAATATATTTTCATTTTTGTATTACAAGAGTTGAACTTTGGTACTTCAGCATCATCGAAAAATTGTAGCCTGCAAACATTTTTGTTTAATTTGATAATGCACAGCTTTTAAATTATAAAATACAGATATAAATATATATACTTTGATAATCTTTATATATATATTTCTTGTGTGCGTGTGTATGAAAGTGAACTCCTCCTAAACGGCTGGACTGATTTAGATGAAATTTTGTGTGTGTGTTCAAGGGGATTCGAGAATGATTTAGATTCACAAGTTGGTCCACTGGAAAATGTTTTTTAAATTATTTTTTTATTTATAAATAGTTGTTGATTTTGGAATGTTTTACATTGGATCCGGCAGACTGCACTGCCATCGCTGTATCGAATATTCAATAATATTATATTTTAATTTTAGTTTGTCCCGACAGTTGCACGCACCACTGCGATCGCGTTTAGAATTGTGTGCGTATTGAAAAATATTATATTATTATTTATTGAAATAACGTTTCAAAGTGTAATTAAAAAATATACATTGTGCAAATTTGTAAGGTACAGTATTGAAGTGAAAATGTTTTTTTAATTTATTTATGTGTTGTTGATCTTGGGATGGTTAAGGTTCACAATTGTGTCCGGTAGGCAGAGCTGGGATCGCGTTTTAGAAGTTTTTTTAATTTTTGGTTTATCAGTCAAACCCGGTAGTTGGTGCTGCGATCGGATTCTAGGAATTTTTTTTATTTTGTTGCTTTTTCGCACATCAGTTACTTGCGTTGTAGCTTAGTGTTGTTCTTACATTAAAATTCGTATTTAGAGAATAGTTTGAATTAAATCCGATAGGTAGTAGTACTATTCTGACAATTGCATTTATTTACATTCTGAATTTTATAAAGTTAAAGGTGAAATTTTGTTAAGGTTCCGTAATGTTTTGTAAGTTTCTTAATGTTCAGTATTAATTGTAATGATTTTGCAGCCACAATACTTTTCGTTAAAAAATTATTTTCCACCGAATACTGTGATTAGATAGTGGTGAGAATTAAATCCGATAGGTAGTGCTGTTGTTCTGCCATTTGGATTTATTTACATTCTGACTTTTATAAAGTGAAAGGTTAAATTTTGTTAAATTGCTAATTTCAGTTTTTTAAGGTTTTATGAAAGTTTCAATTGTTGTCATTTAATCTGTATGTATACTCAGATCTAGCAATAGCGAAGCATTACCGAGTCTGCTAGAATTGCGCGCTTATTGAGAATATTATATTATATTATATTATTATTTATTGAAATAACGTTTAAAGTTTAATTAAAAAATGTACATTGTGCAAATTTGAAAGGTGCAGTATTGACGTGAGTATTTTACATGATATTTCATGAATTGTAATGATGTATACACGTGCATTCAATAACAATCAACTTAACCTAAAAATTTAAATTGTCAGTTCTCATTTGATTCTATGCAACTTATGAAATATTGAACGGCTCTCTGAAAATAAAAATTTAAGTTTGTAAAATAAATGATAACATTTATAAAATTAAAATATAAGTTACTTATAATATAGTTTAAAGTATATTTAAAAAATTGAATTTATAGTTTTAGCTGATTAATTTTATAAAAAGTTTTCTAAAATTATTTTTAATTTACAATTATCTAAAATTTGGTAAAATAGATGTTAAAATAAAGAATGAGAAAAATTTCTACTAAAATTTTAACTACGTTGCTTTTTTACAGTGCTTTAATTTTTTTATTAATTTATTAATTAAGCTGTTATATGGTTATGAAACATCAAAATTATTAAATAAAAAAATAATACGTAGGAGGTACTTTTTTAGAATGATGTTAAGTGAAAATTAGTAGTAATGTGGATGAAAATTTATTAATTACACTAATTATTAATTTTACGACGTTTAGATTTGTTAATTCAATTTTCATCGGACATCTCAATATTTAATGAAAATAAATATTAACCATATTACACATAATTAATCAATAAACCCATTACAATAATACAACAATCACAAACTGATAATATCATACTAATAGTCATTTTAATGAAATTTAGAACACATTCCTGCTAATTTTAAGTTACTTATATTTATGTATGTGCATTTATTACAGAATAATGCCGCGTCAGGACAACGTCTGTCGGGTCCGCTAGTATATATATTTTGTTTCTAACTATAGCTCAAAATACATATAGAATTTTTTAATTTCTTTGCAACTTTTTTCTTTATCATAAATATAAAAAAGGAAATAATTTATTTTTTTAGTAATAAAATTAGTCTTTAATCTAGCACGGTAGTAGCAAATTACTGTGGTGAATGATGTCTTAATATTTGCAGGAAATTGAATTACTATCTAATATCCGATCTTTATTTTCCGTTTTTCCCTTCAAATTTCCCTCCACGTAATGTACGTCACATAATAATTTAAAAAAATAAGGGTTTATTCTTCGGTCATAATCTCTAATTTATTTATTTCTTTTAAATAAAATAAAAGAAAGTTTAGGCAATAACAAAACGTAAAAATATATGGAAAATAATGTAGGTTATTTTAAATATTACGTTACCTAGAATTTTTTACTGACCTTTTGAAGAAAAGTCTATGGTATTTCTTTTGGTTGCACAGTGAGATTACGAGGTGAAATTGAATTTTTTACATTTTGGGATATAAGGTATACGAAAATACTACTCACTTAAAATGTATTTTCCTTATATATATTATATATATATACAGAGAGAGAGAGAGATAGAGAGAGAGAGAGAGAGAGACCTTTGTATAAAATTTGTAGCTCGAAAACCTTCAAAAATACTAAATCAATTTTATTCTAATTTAGATGTGCTGTAATATTTTATCTGAAAATGTGCTTGTGAAAATCGTTTGAGGTGTTATTAAATTACGCTCAATTTAATGTCAACAACAGACAACAAAACCTCAATTGGAGATGTGTTACTCGTACTTTCAGCCGGGTCTTAGTGGGTGAAAATGAACTTTCTCTACGTTTTGAGATAACAAGGAGTTCGAAAATACCATTCGTGCATAAAATATGTGACTAAAAAATTTCCAAAACTACCAAATCAATTTCATTGAAATGTAGATATGATGTAGTAGTGGATCGGACGTTGTGCGTGTAAAATTTTGATGATGATTGGTTTAATCGTTCTTCATTTACGTTCAATTTAAGGTCGAGAGCAATATAACTTCAATCTGAAGTAATGTTGACTGTGTAGGGTGTATTTTTAATACGCGCCTATGCAGTGAGTCACAGTGATGAGTTAGCTGAAACTCGATGGTTATGTACAGAGTCTACTCGTTAATCAAACGCATGTAGTGCGATGTACTTCGAAAATTAATGCGCTTCTGACTGCGAAATAGTTACGGCATGCGAAATGAAAAGTCAGTCTTCTTATGCAGAACTTCGCAAGAGTTTTCAAATACTTCTCATTATAACTGATATTAATTTTCTTGTTGAAATAATAAAATTAAAAAGAAAAAGGTTATCAAATTCTATCAAAGTGGAAAAACAAAATTTTTTATGACTTTCTGTTTATGTCGCTTTAATACCTGAAGCGTACTAGAACTCTAACAAGTTTAGCAGAAGAGACTGATGAATTATAAATTCTGTAAAAAAATTATAATATTTAAGCATTATCACATAAGTTAGTATAAATTAGAAATAAAAAAAAATATATCAATAAATTCTTCAAATAATCTAATTTAAATTATAAAATAGTTTTAAAAATCTATTCAGTTTACTCAAATATTACACAATATTTCATGTACAGCTTAACTAGCATTTACTTTTCTATGATTATCTGAATAAACAACGTCAATCAATGTTAATCAATATTATTATCAATAATATTTCAGCAAGAGTTAAAAATATAATAATCAAATTTGGTTAGAATTCGTGTTTGGTATGGATCCATTATAGTTTCTGTTAAAAAAAATCGAATCTAGAAAGTTGGAAATATTGTAATGATAACAATTACCTTAATTGGAGTAAAATTTGGAGTTAAATTTCATTTAACTTTGAAAAATGATTTTAACATATGAAAACAAACAAATTATTACTATTTTAATTACGGTTAAAAAATATTCAGTTACATCACTTGCGACTTTAATTTTATACATTTTTACAAATTTTCTTGCTTATTTCTCTTAAACTGAAAAATAAGTTTTTATTAAAAAATAATCATCATTGAATTTCACTTCGCGTTGGTAACACTAGAGACACAAATATAATGGTAAGGTATTCATTATTTCAAGGCTTTTAAGGATAAAAGTTTGTTGACTCGTCTAACAGAACACACTCAAAATCTTATGAAAATCTATGAGAATCATAAAATTTTGTATGGATTAGATCACCGTGGAATCGTGAGAAAATACTCTTACTTAGAGAATTATTTATCAAAATTTACAAGATTCCACCTTATCAGCACCATATAAATGCAGATTCATAATCTGACAACATTGAAATTATTTTCGCAAAATATACAAATAAAAGTATTTACAGTTTTTAACAGAAAAAAAATTGTGGCACCAGAGTAGTACATAATATATCAATCATTATGTATTCAATGTATACAATGAGGTTTATTTATTTATTATTATTATTATTTATTTACACATATACACATTTTTCTTCTTTTTTTATAAATTAAAACTATCAGTATGGGAATCATTACAATATTTATCGTAGAAATTAGGAATTCTTTATTCAAATAGATCTGAAAAAATTCATTTTCGAAAATCCTACAGTTGGATTAAAGGTTCGGCACAAATTCCCTTTAAGAATCAGTAATTTATATGCCTCATGATTTTTATAAAACAATATATGAGTTAATACAAATCTATAGCTGCCAGTTTTCCAAGTGAAAGTACACGTACAGGTATCAATATCAGTACATAAGCGTGCTGTCAAGAGCTGTCGTTTTGTAAACGGTTTTGGAATTGACAGTGGCAAAAACAAACATTTGCTTTTTTGTAAATAATGAATATTGATCGTGTCAATCAGCAAACCCTCATTACTCATTACTTACCTTTGTTTTAGTAATTAAAAATGAAATTGGAAATTTAATTTACATTAAACAGATTTTTGTACTTGAATCAGTTAAATATTTTTCTTTATTTCAATAATAAATCAAATACATTTGTGTTTCTATAACGAGTGTTTTATTGTTTTTCATGACTTCGAAATTATTATTTTTTTTTTTCATGTAATAAAATAAAGTGAAAGGTGATGATGCTAAACAATTAATAAATGAAAAAATAAAATTGGTAATAAAATATGCATGTGAACTTGATATAAATATGAATATATAGTAATTTATAAACAAAAAAACTCTCCTTCATGATAAAAAACGAATTATTGAAATGTAGTTATTAAATAAACTACACATGAAGTATATTTTTATTTCCTTTTATTTACAATCAGATTCCTAGATAACAGAACTATAATCAATTCGTAAAAAGCAACAATGTCCTGAAAGAGAATATCCTTTAGTGATATTTCCGAAGAGAATTCGGTAGAAGTCTGAACAAAGCAAAATACAATTAAAAGTACAAAGAATAAAATATAACTAACAATATACACAAGATACACATAAATCAACAACTAATGAAACAGAGAAAAAATGATAAATGGTATATATCAGTTAAATTATCAATAAAATATAAAAAAGGACCTAACAACAGACTAAGATCCAATATACACAACTTTTCAGTCTTCTCCATCCTACCAGTTATCCTACAGGTTAACAGCCAGCTGTTTTTCACGCGCGTTAAGCTTAAGTATATAATTTAACCTTAATCGGTAAATTTCTTCACGAATAGATTGCATCGCTATGTAATCGTAGATTTCCTTGTTCTTCGCAAACCATGGAGGCCCCGATATGTTCCTAAACAATTTACTCTGCAACCTTTGCATGGTGTCGATGTTGTTACTGCTTGCCGTACCACAAAGTTATATCCCCTAGGCCGAAATTGGATTTAATAACTCTTTACACATAACAGTTTGTTACTTAACGACAACACGCACGTCCTTCTTAGTAACCAGTTCAACCGCCTAACCTTAATACTTAATTACTTTCTCTTCTCTCTCACGTGATTTTTCCATGTTAGGCGGTGGTTAAAATAAGATCCTAGTTATCATACGTTGTCCGAATGAGGAACGTGAACTCCATCTTCGCAGACTCATGGACAGCTCCCCTCCTCGTAGCAAACATTACGACTAGATTTTGATGTATTATCATGTACTTTCCATTAACCTAGCCAGTCACTGTGAAGGTCTAATTCTGATTGCAATTTCCCCAATGTTATGTTAATCCAATGCATTCCTCCCATGCAAATTGGTATTTTCCGTGCTAGGAAGATCAGAAGTGTTTATTGAATACAAAACCGGGCCAGAATGAAGTGGGCTACCTAAAAGATTTGATGGATCTTATTGCTGCAAAAAGGAGGTTTAGGAGATTATGGCAATACTAAAGGACTAAAAATAAGACATTCTTGACCTGGACAACCTGCAGATTGAAACGACTACTTAAATCTATTAAAAACGAGTCATTCAGAAACGTCTCTAGAAGTACTAGAGAACCTAAAAAAAACAATTAGGTGTTAGATTATTAGGTCTCAGTTTTCATGAAGGGAAAATTCTGAAATTCACTTTCCCGTGATAACGAGGGGACTAGGATTGTACACATTAAAGTTGGTTGGTATATACAAGCGATATCAAATAAAGAAACCCAACAGCTTCCGAGATAAGGAGACGTACCCGTACACGTGCCATTGGACCTTTTGGAGGTCGGATGAGTGGTAGAGTTTTGAGGCACACTATTGTCCCGGGGATGAGAAGTCGCACCAAAAAACGAAAGAAACTTCTATAGGAAGTCAACGGCATTATTTTACAAAAGATCACAGATACCAAATATTTTCTAGTCAGGCACCAAGTTGATATCTTCTTTTGTTAAATATTTAAAAGGGAAAATGAATTCCCATTCGGATCTCCGGGAAAAGGAGTGACATAGAAAAGAGTACATGGAATGTAAAAACATTGTTATCGTCAGCTAAGTTGGAAAACTGTAAGAAAGAGACAGACATAAATAAAATGATGGATATAGTGAGAATAAGCGAGGTTAGATGGGAGGGATGAGGTGTTAAAGAAAAATTGTGTTTAGAATTATGCTGCATTATTTTAAGTAACAAAATTTAAAAAATTACCGAATTAAAATCGTAATTGAACTTCTACACGCTACAACAAAATGTAATGCTCTAAAAAGCTTTTTGTTTCTGAAGAAATAACACAATTTTCTAACCGTAAAAATGCTTGGCTGCCCATTGATCGAAGACATTTCTAAGATATTATTTTAATAATTATGTGAACTGTAATGATTGTACCATCATACAATCATTACAGTGATAAGTAGCCTTTTTGATGGCTAGGTTGGATTACGCGAATTAATGCCACAATATTTATAATAAATGTCAAACTTAATTTAAAATCGTACTTATTTTTATACCAGTTACTTTACTTAAAATTTTATTTCATTTAAGTAAATTACTTCACTTAAAATTTAAATTTTTACTTAAAAGTAATTTTACTTAATAACATCTAACATCACAATAAATTAAACAATTAACGACAAATGAATTCAAAATTAGAGAAGTGTAAAATGCACGCTTATCTGCCTCCATACTCATGAAGAAAAATCAAAAAATTATAATGTCCATAAAATTTAAAACGGCATTAAAAAAAAAATAATATCTCTAACAATATATAGCTATAAGAAAACTTTCTGCAGTAAATAATAAAATCGATGTTTTTGACACCAAAAAATCTATTCAAAAATTCATATGGGTAATGTATACCGCTACGTGTATTCATGGGGCCCAAGGAGCAACGAGTATTTATGAATTAGGTATTACGTATGCTATAAACTTTGAACTTTATTTAATATAATAGTTTTAGGTTAACTGAAATGATAATGACAACTTTTTAGATATTAAATGAAGAAAGCAAAAACATATAAAGATAGGTTAGTATGAAATTTAAGTATCCTTATTTACTTATATATCTTTAAAAAAAATAAAATGGGTATATTCGTCGATTTTTAATTCGATAAAACTACACAAAATAAAATAAATTAAAATGAATGAAGTAGGTATAACAAAAAATAAGAAAAAAAGTACTGCGGAAAATCTTCTCGTATCAAGTTATACAGCAACAACACTTAATTGAAGACCTGCCCAGAAAGCGTGAGATGAAAGTGCGTTTCATTCCTTTTCCCTTTTCCCATGAGGGAGAGAAAAGCGCAGTAGAAGGAAAAGGGGTTGCGGTACTAAAAGGAGAAAGATGGACATTTTACGGTTCAGTTCAGTATGACCGCGTCAGAGAGCCTGGTAAAGCTGGTAATGACTTCTGTTTAGCATTAATGTACCATTACCAGTACAACTATGCAAATCTCACCACATTATAGATAGATATCATTAGTAACTTAGAAATACACTCACCACTTAGTAACTACTCCAGACTACTAACACCGGCTAGTGGTTGAACGTCTTAATGGTTTCAGAGATCTTTTTTTAATTAAACCACTAAAAACTATTTGTACATGTACATTTGAAACGATCGTTTTAGCTTTTTATATGCTTTTTAGTCAGGGATATAAAGATTATAACATTTATAAGCATTTAGAAGGTAATGCTTTATAGATAACATAGTAATAGATAATTATATTTAACCTAAATACTTTTAATTATCAAATACTGAAGAAGATATCAGTTCAAATAAAACAGAATGGTGTTAGAAAAATAATTATAGTTGCGAAATAATTTTTTTCGATGAATAAATAAATGAAGTAAAAATCTGAAATTAATAACAACTAAACTTTGAAAAACTCCTGAACTGTAAATCTTTTAAATTATAAATATTCAAATACAAAAGAAAAAGTAAAAAATGCTTAGTCAACAAAAAAAAATATAACATTTCTAACTGGAAAATTCTTTAGATTGGAGATGGACTTCAGTAGCAGTTTATGAATCGTTTCTAATAGTGACCTTATAAATACAGATTTGATTAAGATTAAAGATTGTGCAAGTCAATCGCAAATTTTACTACGATTACTAACCTTCTTAATACATCACTACGTATACGTATTGGAAAATAAAGACTATAAAAATTTCTTCAGAAAAATAAACAATACTCATAAATTTCCCATGTAAACTGGAAAGATTTTGAAATTAATAATAGAACTACAAGATTTAACGCATGTAGTAAGAATAAAAAAAGAAATATTTTCATAGGTTTTGTTTTTTCTAAGGGCTCATTACCGGAAAAATGTATTAGCTTTCGCTAATTTACAACGTTACCTTCGAAATATTAATTCTTTATTTCTCAGGTAATGATAAAAATTGATTTATTTTTTTCACAACTTTTACAATAATTTGTGGTGTTTTAAATAGATCTCCAACAGATGTTCTATAATTGCACATTGAAATTTATCGTACAGTTGAAATCATATTTTAGAAAAAATAATTATATGGTTTTTACAAGTTAAATTGAAAAACACTTTTTTATTTTAGCCAATTTATCAAATATTAATATTATTGAGAAAATATGGGAAATTATTTTTTCTTACTTTTTAATTTGAAATATATTTCTCTAAGATTCGGTGTTTCTTACTTTTATTTTACTATTCATAGCGACATAGAAAATAGAAAAAAATCTGATGTGGACACCACATGACTTTCATGTACGCCTATTAAATAACAAATACGTATTTTAAAAAAAATTAAAAGGACATAAAATTTTATTTCAGTAACTTTTGATATTTTCTCTTTTTTTCTGTTATTGTTATTGGTGAATTATAATTCATTGTAAAAATCTTTTTACAATCGGGGGTTAACAATTATTAATAAATCAATATACAAATTTAAAAAAAAGTTAAAAAAAAGGAGGTGAAGTCGGGTTTGAACTTATTTCATTTATTAAAATTTTATTTGGCTATAACTCTGGAACCAATGAAAATAAGTACCACTTGTGATTTATCGCTGAAAAACTCTCAATGAAGGCTTGTTTCTGCAGTTAAGAACAAATACAAAATTCAAATTTTTTGGATTATGGGGTTTTTGACACATTTGATTAGTCGATTGCAAACAAAAGGCGAGACGTACAAACTAGATGTTATAGCAGTCCTAAATCCAAAATTTCAACATCCTAGGGGTACTCATTTTCTATATATACGTACATACGTCACGCCGAAACTAGTCAAACTGGATTCAGGGGTGGTAAAAATTGGTATTCCGATAAAATCTGAAAACCGAGAGTTTTAGAATCATAAGAGTGCCTTTACTTCGTATAAGGAAGTAAAAAATTAATTAGTGACTACAAAATCCTCTGACAAAAAAGGGTTTTATCAGTTTAGGCTTAAGTGAAATGTAAAATCGAAATATTTTCCGTTTGTTTAAATACAGTTAAAATTAGAAGCAAAATTAGAATTAGGAATTAAAATTCGAGTATTTAATTCATAGAAATGACCCCACAAAAAATAATTTTCGTAATATTGATCGTGAGAATAATTAAGAGGGGTAAGTACAGTACTGGACTCCTTTGTAAACTGCTCACAGTTTATATATTAGTGGCCTTAAACACAA
Source organism: Lycorma delicatula (assembly GCF_047948215.1). Lineage (NCBI taxonomy): Eukaryota > Metazoa > Arthropoda > Insecta > Hemiptera > Fulgoridae > Lycorma > Lycorma delicatula. The sequence goes on from NC_134459.1 coordinate 121,702,865, forward strand.
GAAGCAACGGTGGTTTTGCGATGTTGTCAATTAAGTGTATGCCAGATACAGATATCCAAAGTTTTTACAGAAAATTTAATCTTCCTCTACTCGAATGAGTAACTTCACGGAATACATTTTTTTTTATGATATGCAAATTTCACGGACCAGGAGAGTTTCATCACTACTTTGTTCAATCGCCAATTATTCGGCCTCATGAAAAGTGCTGAAACGATAAGAAGTGATTTCATAGAGTCCTCGACGATCAGTTCACATGCTATTCGCTATCGTTAAAGATAGCGAATGCAAAAGAACTGTCTTATATTAAAATGAAAATATTTACTTTGTATTCCTGTGAAAGAGATTGAAAGCTATTTAAAAATCAATGGATTTTGACCATCACGTATAAATTTTATTAAAGAATAACTTATTCTTTTCTGGGCTTATATTTTATCTCCATACATGTACTACATCAATAATCCCTAATTATCTATGTTCCTCGAATCTTTTATTTTTTCTTCAGGTTCTCCTTATATAATCTGTTAACTAAATCTGAACGGTAATGTGTGGTTCGTCTTTATACTCGTACAATATTCTGTTACAGATACCTCTCCTGTCTTCTTTCTCTAACAAAAAGAATATTTCCATTTTTATCAACTCACTTAGTTTCAATTGCAAGTAATATAAATCGACTTCATTCTTTTGCACTGAAAATACTTTACTGCATTACAATAAAAGTATTTTACTCGTCCATTCCTTCAAATATTATTCATATATATATATATATATATATATTTTTTTTTTTTTTTTTCTAAATCTTAGGTTTATATTTGATGCTACCAAATTTATTTTCTTCATGAAAGCTTTTTTTAATTTTCTCCTGATGTCTGTATTATTTGTTTTACATTTGGTAAAATAAATTAAACGTTTCTCTATATCTGTTTACTTCCTATATATTTAATTTAATTATTTAATTCCTTACCGTTCCTACCTTCCTTCTCATTTCATTATCTGTGTTTTAAACTTGTATTTTAAACCAAATTTTTTTCATAACAAAATATATGTAATAAAAGTTTTCTAAAGTAAAAAAAAAACATATATTTTTTAGAATTGATTAAGTAATTAAAAACAATTATTTAGCAGTGTTATTCTAAAGAACTGTTTTTATAAGTTAAAAGAGAATAATGAATATAAATTTCACTGAGTGAGTCCTATCAAATTTAGATGATTTATTTACGTTGATGAATTTTTACGTTGGAAATATCTTTTGTGTATCTTTTCTTTCATTAGGCTTGAAAAATATTATTAATTTTTAAAATATTCACCTAAGTATTTGGCGAATTCATTGGGAACATAATAATAGTAATTACTAGTTAATGAAGAGTGCAATCCTTACAAAAATATTCATTTCTTCAAACCATAAAGTTCTTCACAAGTCTACACATTTCTTTTAGGTATTTTTTCCAAATGAAATCATATTATTAAAACATATTCATTTTCATAATTTTAATTTTAATCCGTTTTAGTCAATATTTTTCGGATCTTTTTCAATTTTCAATTCTGTTGTCTCTCGCCTACATCATATTCTTTTTCTAAATTTTCCTTGATATTTTCATTACATCGATTAATTTTCTTATTTTTTTCAAGAAATAATTGTTGTTTATTATAACCGATATATATATAACGTGCGTTATATATTAATTTAAAAATTCGTCATATCTTTCATTTATGCTTGATCACACGTTACATTGATTTTAAAATTATTTTTATTAACAGTATATTAATCAATTATATTAAAATAAGCTGATACTCTTTTAAGAATAAATCTAGATAATACTGAATCATGATTTACGATGTATAAGTGTAACAGTAAACAAATTTAAAGAAAAATGTATATAGCTTGTACGGTTTTAAAAAAAATGTATAGGCTATATACGTATAATATGTGTATCCAGCCATCAAAATCAGAAACGGATATCCTTTTATATAAGCAGATATAAAACACGTAGTCTATAAATTTATTACATTACGATGACTCTTTAACATGTTGTATAAGGAAGCTATGTAGGTTTCGTATATTTGTGTGGGAGGTTTGGTTAGAGGTGACCTCTCAGTAATGCATAACTCCCTTTACAACTATTACTATTATTATTGTTATAATAACAAGCATCGCTAATGGCCTTTAAGCAATTTCCCTAAAATTTCTCTGGTGCTGTTAAAATATGCTGCTTGCTAGAACTGGGCTTTGCCGTTAAGAGCTTTGTCGCAGATACATTTATTTCAGAAGGCCGGGTGCGGTATACGAAATTCAACTCATACCACTTTCTTTATCACCCGAAAAAACTTAAAAACACATTCACGGCTAAATTTTATACAGAATTTCTATTACTTATATAACTTAATTTATTCACCTTTTTGCTTAATCATTTAAAATGATAAATATATTCTACATCCATTAAATTAAATAAACACTTACATTTACAACGAAGGCGTAACTAACTGTCACATTTATATTTTTGAAATAAAACTGGAGATAAATGTTTTTAAAAAATGAATATGTAAAAAGCTTTATGTAAATTAAAAATAAGTTTTTATACGGGCTAACAAAAATATGAACATAAAAAAAAGTAACACTAATTTTGACCAACAAAAAAGTGAATATTTTTTTTAAATATGATACAACAGCAGTGTTAACATACTACATAAAAAGGTATTTAAAAAAAATTATTTGAATAGATTTTTAAATATAAAATCAACGGGTGATGAAATATAAATATTTTATTTTTTTTTTTGCAAGAGAGAACCGGTTGTTAAAATAGTCAAACAAATTATTTATTTTAGACATTATTACAAAGAGATGAGAATTTTTTTTTAATTTTGGACATTTCTATTTATTTATTTATTTTTTTTTTTATATTGGATAAACCTTTAACGAATATATCCATGAATAAAATTTACGAAACACCTGTGCAGGTATTTCAAAACTGTTTCATTATAAAATTATTTTGTCTAATTTAAAATATATATGTAATTTCATTATTTTTTATATTTATTCCTTAATGTGTACATTGCTATCTCTTCAACCAATGAACGATAAGCAACCTCCACCTTACGGCCTAATGACATGAGGATGATATATAAGACATGTAAATAAATTGTAGTCTTGTACAGACCCAGGCCGACCATTCCTGAGATGTGCGATTAATTGAACGCTAACCAACAGAGAACACCGGTATTTCAACACTGTTAGATATTGAGATTGAAATATACATAAACAATAGTAAACAATGTTATAGAAGCATCACTTCAATACACATACATATATATATATAATACACAATTTATTATATAAAGTTTAAGAAATTTTGTGTTAACAGTAATACCAATAAATTAGATTTGAAGGTCTTAACTTTAAAAAATCCACAGATCATTTATCAGCATTTGAATATAGCTAAGTAGAATGAAAAAAAGTAACAAACGCAAACAACAAAAATATAGAAGTACTTAAAATGTTGTAAGAATTTCGCTTATAACATAAGTATACTTTTGAAACTTCATTTTTTTATAATAATAATTATAACGCACGTGGGTGATTTATAAGGTAAACCTAAAATAAATCTCCGCAATAGAATGGGTAATAAATAATTTTTTCGATCTATATTAATCAAAGTAAAAAATGTTTTCATAAAAAAACGTGAATGTGTTTTTATTGGTTTAATTTTAATAAACTTTCTTATTCTGATTAGATAGTTACCGAAGTAATGTATAATAGCGGTGAATGTTAAGTGAAATCTGAGAAAATGAAGAATGAATCTGTGTTGGGATTGCTTTAATTTTTATAGATTTTCCTATTGTGAGTAAAAAGCTATTTATATCTGCTTATATAAAAGGATATCCGTTTCTGATTTTGATGGCTATATCCACATATTATATCATGTTATATATATATATATATATATATATATATATATATGACTATACATTTTTTTTAAAGAAAAACATGTAGGCTATAAACATTTTTCTTTAAATTTGTTTACTATTACACTTATACATCGTAAATCATAATTCAGTATTATCTAGATTTATTCTTAAAAGAGTATCAGCTTATTTTAATATAATTAACATACTGTTAATAAAAATAATTTTAAAATCAATGTAATGTGTGATCAAGCATAAATGAAAGATGTGACGAAGTTTTAAATTAATTATGCGTTATATATATATATATATATATATATATATATATATATATATAAATAGGTTGTAATAAATAAAAATTATTTTTTGATAAAAAAAAGAAAATTAATCGATGTAATGAAAATATGAAAGAAAATTTAAAAAAAAAAGGATATAGGCGAGAGACTACAGAATTGAAAATTGAAATAAATCAGAAAAATATCTACTGAAACGAATTAAAATTATGAAAATAAATATGTTTTAATAAAATTAATTTATTCGGAAAAAACACCTAAAAGAAATAATGTGCAGACTGGTGAAGAAATTTTTGGTTTGAAGAAATGAAGTTTTGTAAGGATTGCACTCTTCATTAACTAGTAATTACTATTATTATGTTCCCAATGAATTCGCCAAATACTTAGGTGAATATTTTAAAAATTAATAATATTTTGCAAGCGTAATAAAAGAAAAGATACACAAAAATTATTTCTAACATAAAAATTCATCAAACTGATAAGTATTTATGTAAATAAATCATCTAAATTTGATAGGACTCATTCAGTGAAACTTATACTTTTTTTTTACCTTAAAAAAACAGATCATTAGAAAAAAAACTACATAATTGGTTTTTTAATTACTTAATCAATACTAAAAAATATATGTTTTTTTTTTGCTTTAGAAAACTTTTATTACATATTTTTTGTTAGGAAAAAAAATTGGTTTAAAATACAAGTGTAAAACACAGATAATGAAATGAGAAAGAAGGTAGGAACAGTAAGGGATTAAATATTGAAATTAAATATATCACAAGTAAAAGGATTTTACTATATAGGGAAACTTATAATTTATTTTAAAAAGGTAAACAAAATATTACAGACATCAGGAGCAAATTAAAAAAAGCTTTCATGAAGAAAAAAATTTCCTAGCATCAAAGATAAACCTAAGATGTAGAAAATAAAAAAAAATTATTAATAGTAAAAAGCATCTCCTACTGTCGGAGTACAGGAGCAACGACATACTGGAAATCACAAATGAGATTCTTTACTAGATTGATCTTAAGATTATCTATGATCTACTTCTTTCCGCTTTAATATCAAGGGTGACTTGTTCTGTGAATTATATTTTACGTTGGGTACTCGTTTTATAGCAGGATATGATTGGAATGTCGAGCATCATAACTTCATAACTGGGGTTCCGGGCTCAATACTACTCGAGGTACTCGAAGAAGTATTTTAAGTAACTGCATTACTAATATTTGGCTGAATGTCATCTTTGAGATGCAACGCACGTACTGGCCATCGGATCTGACGAAGGTCCCTGACTAATTAGATTTTTTATCATCTCAGTTATTTCGCCGATGTGCATTGAAATTCATCAATCGGCTGTCCTTATTATCAGTACGATAGTGGTAAAAAAAAAACAAACTGTCTATCTACACAATAACAAGAGCGACTACGGCTTCTATGACAGGTCGATTGAGGACAAGCTAAGTGTGCCTGTTTGGTTGAAAAGTAGTGTTATAGATAATGGGAACCCTTTACTTGATAGAAATCGAGCAAGAATTATCTTCACGTATTAGGTGGACGACTCGTACGCGGAGCCGGCGGCAATCCGCACTTGCGGGTTATCGTTCATTCGTTGATAAGGCCTGCGCGACTCCTTAAGGTCTGCGTTCACCAGGCCCTTCTACTGGTCCATTACTGTGATCCGTGATGGCAGTAGTATGTCCCTGGAAATGCCTTCGTGACGGGTACCGGGGTATGTTGTTATTAGAGGGAGTTTTTTAGCGAGTCCTTTCTTAGTGAGCTTTTGGCGGAAAACCACATACACCAAGTATTACGGGCTGCTGGGTGTCGAGACAGTAGATTTATCCTCCTCCAGAAAAAAAAAAATCCAAAAAGAAGAAGCTTAGTGGTGACTCCACAGGATAGACGTGGAGGACAGGGAGGCAAGAACTATCCAAGGTTGGTTTTGGATGTTATTTCTACCATGATGAGACTTAGAAAGAGGTAACAATATTACAGAAAGCCTGAGGATAAACATTTTTAAACTGGGCTGCTCGTAAATTAAAACAGTTGTTGAGGTCTATTAATAAAGACAATCAAAAACTTTCTTGAGAATCTATCTCATTTGCAAAAGGATAATTTGTCCCTATGGAACGTCACGTAGGACTTGACCATCGATCCCACTTTTGAGAACGATGGATGGGTCATCGGGGTAGAAGTTACAGTGTGAAAGAGACGTATTGCAAGACATTTTAATAATGTCTTTCATCCTTTTGACATTCAAGGGGCTGGTAAAGAAGAAATAATCGAATTCCTGAGTTGTTCAATTGCTGTCTTCCTCTTTTTTCTGTTTAGTCTTCATAACCGCCGTAAGGTATTACTTCAAAGGATGAAGTAATACCTTATATGAATACTTTATATGAATGTAAATGAAGCATAGTCTTGTACAGTCTCAGGTCGACCATTCCTGAGATGAGTGGTTAATTTAGATCCAACCTCCAATGAACACCGCTATCCACGGTGTTCAAATCCCAATAAAAACAACTCCCTTTACTAGGATTTAAACCTGAACACTCTCAACTTTGAAATCAGCTGATTTGCGATGATGAACTCTCCACTAGACCAACCGGTAGGTTCCTATGTGTCTTTCTGTGAAACCTTATCGTCCATAGAGGTTTTGTGAGTAATCAGAGAGAAGATAATTGAAAGAAAGCCCTCGGGTATGAGTTGATGTATAATAAAATTAATTTTATGTTTCCATTTAAGGCCATCCAATACATAGCACACTCTTTAATGGCATTCTTCAAACTAAAAGCTTTTGAAGGTGCCGCAAATGGTAATGGTTCCGAAACAGAGTAAGCTTACCATCATATAGCTTCATTTTGGCCGATAAGCCTGTTGTATATTCTTTAGAAGGTATTTTAAAAGACTACCTCTTGTGAGACTACTGCAGATTTTGAGGAAGGTCGTGTTACTTCTGACCAGCATTTCGGCTTCACACGTAATTATTCAACAATCAAACAAACACACAGGAATGTCAACATTGTCTGCAAGTGCGTAGAAGAGACTTATTTTTCGGCTGTTTTTTTGAACATGCGACAGACCTTCGATAAGGACTGGCTTCCTGGACCACTCTATAAACTTAAAGAGAGACATGCTCAATCATATTACTGATACTATACAATTATCGGGACAGAGTTTTCCCAGGTAAAGAACAATTAAGGCTTGTCGGTACTTTTATACTGTGCAGGGTGTTTCTCATAGCTGAAGTCTGGGCCCGGTTCTGTTCTATGCCTTGACTACGGACCTCCCGAATCCACAGGACATCACAGTAGTATCGTTTGTGGATGAAACGCGATCTCAGATGTGGATGCTTACCCTACCTAAGTTTCTGCTAAACTGTATTGGATCTGATTAACGAGTAACTAGCTAGGTGGAAGATAAATAGTTATCCGGTTTAGTCTGCGAATATTAGATAAAGGGGGTGACTGCCCGCTAATTCAACTTAATAGGGTTTTTATCGTCCGTGATATTATTGTGCGATACCTAGGACTACACTTGGATCGTATCAAGATCGCCATCTGAGTCGTTATGTAAGGGAGAAAAGGACATAGCTTTACATTAAGTTTATGGAGACTTACTGATTGCTAGGAGGGGGTCGTAACTACTATTACTAACAAGCAACTGTTGTACTCAACAGTCCTGATACCGTTTTGGACCTTTAGAATCCAACCGTGAAGTATCGACTAGTGAAAGTAATGTCGAAGACGTAAAACGATTCTAAAACTAAATATTGAGAAAAGTATTAGGCGGTAGTTTTTTCTGTCAAACCGCCGGGTTGATCTAGTGGTGAACGCGTCTTCGCAAATCAGCTGATTTCTAAGTCGAGATTACCAAGTTCAAATCCTAGTAAAGGTAGTTACTTTATACGAATTTGAATAGTAGTTGTGGATACCGGTGTTCTTTGGTGGTTGAATTTCAACTAACAACACATCTTATAAATGATAGACCTGATACTATATAAGACTACACTTTACTTACACTCATACATATCATCCTCATTCATCCTCCGAAGTAAAATTAACGGTGATCCAGGAGGCTAACAGGAAAAGAAAAGAAAAGTTGTTTCTGCCATCAAATCCAAGATAGCGGGGGGTCAAGTGACATGATGGTGGACATATTGTCCGCAGTAATTCTGCCGTCACTGAGATTATGTTCCTGCAACACTAACACCGCAGCGAATTCGACTGGAACAAAAGTAGACGTTAGCGGTGGATGAGATATGAACTAGATCATTGATTCTCAAACGTTTTCGCTAATCACCAACATTGCAATCAAAAAATTGTCTAGCGCTCCCCCAAAATTTTTAACCTTACCACCTATGAAAAATAATTACTGCAATTGCTGTTTTTAAGATGCGCTCTTAAAAACAGCAATTGCAATTATTGTTTTTAAACGTGGCGTATCCTACTTCTGAGTAGAAAATTACATTTTAAATGAGAGTAATTAAAACGTACATTTAATCATATTTCGAAATATTTTTCCATATTTATTTGTATTAATACGTTGCTTAGATCGGGAAATATGCAACATTAAAGTCTAAAGTGGCCTTTTTCTTTATCTTTAAGGTGAATTATTTAGGTTCAGAAAAATCGCAGAGACGTACAAAAAAAAAATTAAAACTGAAGTCTTAATCTTTAAAAGATTTTAATGCAGCTTAGTGAAAAAAAAAGTATTTTCCGACATGCGCTCGAACACGAAGAAACACTTTAAAATCTTTAAAACATCTCTTTTGATAATTTTTGAAATCTGCTGTCAAAAAAGAGTATTTAAGCTTTAAGTTTACTTTTTATTCGTCTATCTCAGACCGTTTATGTCGGGTTTATAGATTTCGTTGTCGTATTGTGTTACCGCATGTGGAGAAATGATTTCCTCGACGTTAAGTGAATTAATATTTCAAAGGTTGGCAGCTGCCCAAAATATGAATTAATAAAAACAAAAAAAAGAAGAAAGAGAGAGAGAGAGAAATTGTGTATAAATAAAAAGGTCACACCGTATCAAACATTGTCAAAACAGGAGAGGTACGAAGTACTGCTTCTGTTTATTTTATGGGAAGCGCCGTGGTTTGCAAAATATACTTAAATATACGATTATCTGGGATTGCCAACCGTTCTAGAGGAGAAGGCGATTTGGTAGAAGATACAAAATGAGACTGAAAATACACGCGAACTGGCTCGTGGTTAACCTGGATAACACAAAGAATATTAGGTTCAATAGCGACTGTATATTTAGAAATGTAAATTCTCCGAGATTTGAAGTGAATCAACTATCCTAGGGTATTGTTCATTGTATAAATTCATTTCATTTCGCTACTTACTTTTGTTTGTTCTTCAATTTGTTTCATTTTATTTGTTTCGTTATTCTTTGGGTGACAAAGAAAACAATTTTTTTGGTGTTTTCTATGCTTTTTATGTTCTAAGATGATCAACGTTCTTTATTATTATCCTGGATTTTAAGCTGAAGAATTTTATTAATATTATAAATTCTCATTAATAATATAGTCTAACCAAATTACAATTCTACAAAAATTTTAGATTTTTGTATGAACTACAACTTTTTATTGATAACCTTTCCCAACCCCCCAACATCCAAATAACTCCTTCACCGCCCGCTTATACATTTATGTTTTTTTACATTTATTATAAGCCTCTTTACAATTTCCACTTATAAAAGTCCAGGTAACAATTTTTTCCTCCTCTTAATGAGTTATTTCAATCGGTCTAATTGTAATCCAAGACTTTACGAAGATAAATAAGTTTAATAGCAAAGTACAGGTGTGCGGATTAAATCAATTTATAACATAAAAAGCTGACAAGAACGTTGTTATATTTCCTTGCATTAGTTATATATTCTTAAATAGTGGAAAAATAATGATAAATGAAAATAGTTTAAAAAATCTGATGTGGAAACCAGATGACTTCCTTTTACCCCTAATAAATTACATATATCTTTTTTATATTTATGTTTTTATTACATTTTTTCATACTTTTTTTTTATTATTGAATTATTATTTATTGTAAAATTATTTTAAAATCAGAGATTAATAATTATTAATAAATAACTATATTTAAATTTAAAAAAAAGGTTAAAAAAAAGAAGAGAAGTCGGATTCGAACCGATGTGCCTTCCCCTTGTAAGATCCAAGTGTTTCATTAATTAAAATTTCATTGGGCTATAACTTTGGAATCAATGAAAATAAGTACCACTTATGATATATCGTTGAAAAGCTCTCAATGACACCTTACTATACTTTCTATACTGCCTATAGAAAAAGTCCGAAAACCAATTTTTGTTTTTGGATTTTAGGCTTGTTTTGATATTTTGGTTCAGTCGACTGCAATCAGAAGAGAGGTGCTCAAGTAGAAGTTACAACAGTCCTAAATTCAATATTCTACAGCTAATAGCTTTTGAGTTATGCGAGATATATACATAATTACGTACGTACAGATGTTACGCCGAAACTAGTCAAAATGGATTCAGGGATGGGCAAAATGGATATTTCCGTTGAAATCTAATAACCGAGATTTTTGCGATTACAATACTTACTTCCTTGTACTCGTACAAGGTAGGAAAATACAAAAAATAGAAGAAATATCTTTTTAGTTTTTTTTTTTGCTATCCGACCCTCAAAATCACTTCCCAAAAACGTTTTTTTGATTTGTCTATGTTTACTATGCAAAATGGAAGAAACTAGAAAAATTTCCACTGAAAAATTTACAAACGATAAATAGTTATCTAAGATTTTTTTTTTGACGGGTGGAGGGAATTATCATGAAATTTTATTGTAATATTATTATAAGTTTTAAATTTTTATGAATTTTTATGTAATATTAAAGTGAAAAGTTTAAACAGAAAAAGATTTAAAAAATTCAAAAAAGTCAAAAATTTTATCTTTGATCGGCGACCCTACTCGAAATATTGTCCAAAATTATTTTTTTGGTCCACTAGTACTACTTCTGTGCTTAGAAAGACAAAACATTCAGTTAAAAAATATGTAATATATAAAAAGATACATCTTTTTCGTTTTTTAGGGAAATGAGAAAGTATTTGAAAGAAATTTTTTTAAATTGTAAGATAATCATGTACGCAAGTATTTAGCTTAATATAAAGTCAGGTAATGATATAAAAATTTTGAGAAAACTGACCCCAAAAATTATCAACCTCATCTCTAGAGATACTGATCCCACCGTTTTCCCAACAAATTGCTCTATATATACGAGTCTCTGTGCCAAATTTCATGAAAATCGGTTAATCTAGTCAAACATTATTAAGCTTCAAACACGCCAACACACGTACGTACTAACATTATCCCCCTTTTTTCGTTTTCTTGGGTCCCTGGATCATGAAACTTCTAGAAATGCAAAAAAGTTTAGTTCTAGAGCTATGATGTTAGGAAAGTAAAAATAATATTACACTAATAAAGTATGAAAATATTTTATACATTTAACAATATTGCGCTAAACATGGATTTATAAATAAATAATTCAAGGTGTATTAAAAGAAATTAAACTAGTGTATTATAAAAACCTGAAGGATTAACTAAATAATATATATATATATATATATTTATAAAAAAAATTATGGCAAGGTTGAAGTCTATAAAATACTTAAAGGTTGATATCAAAAAAGTTGTGCTATTTATATTGAAAAATTAGAATAATTTCAAAGCCTTAAATCTAATGCTAGATACCATTTTGTTTGTTATAAGTTATCATCAGTACACGCAAAGGAATTAGTTTAATAATAAAAATAACAATAATAAAACTTTTAATTAATATGTTATTAGTACTTGTTATTAGTCCATTATAAATAATTATTTATTACCTCCTAATGATGGTTACTCAACAATTGAAAAGGCCATCTCCTTTTAGGTTTTAATTAAAATCTTTTGTAAGCGTCTTTTTATTGTTTTTTTTTTCAGGTGTACTTAATCGTTTTTCACAGCTCTTTGTTTAAATACGAAACAATTATTGCTCATTTTACAATAGGCATAATAAATAAAAAATTTAATTTTACAATTAATCTGTATTCTATTTCTTTTAATTATTTAAACATAGCAGCATGTTAATTTAAAGAAATGTTAAAGTGTTCGTTCAAAAAGATTAAATAATATAAACCAATCTAAACTTCGGTTTATATTTATTTATTTTATATTTATTATACATCTTAATAATTACGAAAAATCATTTCCATCAATGAAATTATAAAATAGAATTATACTTTAAAAATCAAAAGAAATTAAAAGTATTTGGTATACAAATATATACAAGTTTAGGCAGAACAGATATAAACATTTATGCAAAAAAAAAGTAAACCCAAGTTAATCTGTTTTGTTTTTTTTTTTTATTTTCAATTATGTATTGAATAATATTACTTATCAACTTTTGAAATAAATAACCTCCACCCAGGTTTTTCATATGCTTGAAGGAAAGATATACAATGATTGCATTTAGTTTCAGGTATTGTATAAATTTATGGCTGTATGTAAACATATTTTATCAATATCTAATTATATAATAACAGCTAATAAAAAAAAGGAAGATATATTTATATTTCTAATGATTCTACTTATGTTAGCTGTCTGTAAGCTGATATGATGCATTAATAAATTGTGATTTGATGTAGTTTTGAAAAGTAATGGAAGAAATTAACCAATCAGAAAGTGTCATTTTGTAAATTCCTGTGTTCTGCCATCACTATTTTCATTTGTAAAGTAATAAAGTATTTCGCTGCTTATATCTTATTAATGAAATTTATACAGCAATGAAATTAATTATTAAATTTATTTAATTATTAATGAAAGTATACATTAAAATATTGGTATGTATAAGCAGCCTGAAAAATTTATAAACTGGTGAAATACTTATTCATCTCAATATAAATTTGGCGATTTAAAGATTTTTTTTATACAAAAATGTAAGCGGTATATATTTATTATCTCATTTTTAGGATTCAGCTGAAAATTTTATAGTAATACTTGCCTTCCTCTACTTTTGCTATCGTGCAAAAAAAAATCGTTTTTTGTAGTTAAATTAATTTTGTTACATGAAATATACACCTAACATACAAATATATAGAAATTATTACATAATTATGAACTTATTATAACTTCTAATCTGCCAAACCCAAAAATATGTGAATATTTTATCCATCTATTTTATATACCATCAGATAAAAAAATGAAAAACAAAAAATCATATTAATTTTTATCTGGGTAATATAAAGTACTAACACAGGAGGGATTTTGAATTCCCAAGAGCAAATGGTAGGAGTTTTAAAATTTTGAAACTGTTTTTTACTGTGGTTAAAAAATCTATTAATTGCATTTACCATTACAATACAAGAATTTTTATGTTTTTTTTTTTGTATATAGCCACGTATATTTTGCCAGTACATTTAACAGTTTAAAAAAAAGTTCCCCATTTAGCATCTTTTATAGTATTATAAAACAAATTATACATAGATAGCGATCATTTACCGATTAAAATTTTTAACAAAAAATCAAACTCTTGATACGTTTTTGTTAAAACTTACATTTATATGTAATTTAGTGTTATATTTCAAGATTTTTCTCTAAAAAAAAAAAAAATCTATAATCGACTAGAACTCGGACACAATAAATATAAAGAATAAATATATCCAACTAAAATGGTCAAAAAGAATGTGAATAGGCTACTCCTTTACTTTTATGTGGTTAGTGTAAGCAGAACTCATTAATGGAAAGGCGTTTACTTTCATTAATCAAATAAGTGTCTCGACTGTCAGAAGGCATAACAATGCGTCATTAAAAGTGATGGAGGAGCCCCTGTAAATAATTACTCCTCTTCTTCTTCCATTACAATGTAGAGGAGACTTTAAACCCTATTTTGACTGCATGAGCTTCTCTAGCTTTTACATTTACTTTACTCAAACGTATCTTATTTTACAAATTATATTCTAAATTCAAGAAAATGAGAAGAATTAAATTTGAAGTTTCAATTTAGAAAAGTCATTAAACTATGTCATTAAAGCAACATTATTAAGATTTGAGTGTTTCTTTCTTCAGAATTGTATTAATTTTGCTTAATTAATTTAAATATGGAATATTAAAGTTATTTTAATGGTTAAGTATTTGAGAATTTATAAAAAAAAGTCTTAATTATTTTTTTTATAAAAAAAATTAACTCGTTCTCTGTAATATTCCGTTATGTATACTAAAAAAAGATCTTATAATTGTAATAAAAATAAATATTTAAATGACGGCAAAAAATATGGTTGAATTTAATCTCTAAGTTAATAATTGTACTAGTTTGTAATGCATTATCTTAAATAAAAGTTATAGTATATAAATGTAAATAATAAACTAGGTAAATACAATAAATAATTCTATATATTTAAAATCTTGTTTAAGCCCGAAAGATTAGATAATATATTTGATATAAATAACAATTGGGAAAAAATGTATCGACTTAAAAGTAAAAATAAAAATCACAGTTTCTATAAAGCGCCTTAGCTTTTTAAGTTTGATTAAATATAACTGATGTTGAATTAAAATATTTTAAGCTTCCTACGCGGTTTAAATTAAAGAGAGAAAAAAATCACTAAACTTTACAATTTATAAGTTAATGCGTAAGTTTACCTAACAAGATTTTAAGAAACAAATAGAAATATCACACCTTTTAACCTAAAAATAGATGTATTACATGAAACAAGAAGGCGTATTGCTGAAGTGATTTATTACAGAGGAGTGTAATTACGTTTTGTTTATTCAGACGAAGTCAAGTTGACAAAACGGCTATGCCGTCTAGAGAGTCTGAACTTAATTTTCCGACTTACCTTTGCAGGCAGAGAGCAGTGTATTGAAGGAGGTGGCTTATTTCTGAGACCGCATCCATATCTCAGAGAACGTGCTTAATTCACTGCGGAACAGTACTATTCTCTACCTTACCGCCTTACTTCGCCTTTGTCACTCGTAAATCCAAATTTTCCCTACTAGTATTTCCCCCATCTCTCTCACTTATTTTAGCTTTTGTTCTTCCACTATTCCATTTCCCTAGCCATTTCTATCCAGTTTTATACTCTATCAATTAATTCTACTGTTTTACCCGAGATGAATTAATCTAGGAGCGAAAAGTTATTATACATAATGATTAAATAATTCATTAATATTTAAGTTTTAATTACCGTTTCGTAAAGTGGAATTAATAGACTGCATAGTCAATATTGAAGTTATTCTAAATAAATTATGTAATGTCAAAACGTTTTGTGTTACTGTTTTAAAAGGGATTATACGAGTAATTTATATTTAAGCTCAAATCCAGACTAATATTTTTATTCTATATAGAATAATTAATATAAAAAACTGGCAACGAATAATGAAATTAAAAAAAAATAGATTTTTAAAAAGGAATCTACAATTAATATTTTTATATCAATATTAAAAACAAAAATTTTAAATCCAAAACCCGTTAATAAGCAACATACAATTTTCGATATCAAACCTCAATAAAACGACATGATTTACAGATTCCACTGTGAATCAGATATCATCCGAACTTACCGTATTATTAAACCAACACGAGTTCATAAATTTATGAACTATATAAGAAGTAACAAACAGATTACAAAATTTAGCATCAAATATGAAGGAAGAAAAAACTACGAAAATCAAACGGTGATAAATATCCTAATAACAGTGAACATTATCAAGTGCTGAAATAAATTCATCTTACGGACTTATTTAAGTAACTGTAGTAACTGTAGAAGTCTTATAGATCCAAGTCATTCTCCGCCTACGTTAATATTAGAGACTTATAAATGAGAATAATATTAATCGAAAAACGATTTATTCAATAAAATACAAAACTAAAATTTAATAATACCAAACCGACAATCAAATTAAAAACAAAGAAAACCAAAATTTATATATATATATATATATATATATATATACTGTATACAGAGTGTATCACGAAGTTCTCCTGGGACTTTTATAACCTTCTCTACTCATGAAAATAATGGAAAAAGTACATATAAACATATGTTCTGAAATAATTCGTTTGCGAGTTACGGCTAGTGAAAGGTTTTGCTCGAATTTCAGCTAATCCGGTGAAATGAGGTCGTACTGAAATTTTTAAGATAGTAATTAAGGATCAGAATTAGTGGTTTCTTATTGCTTTTAACCTGAAAATCGAATAAATGATTGCAAATCCCAGAACCGTATCTGCAATTGTTTTTGAGAAATCTGGGGTAAAAACCAACAAATTTGGGTAAAACCCCTGTTGTTTATATTTGACATACAATACCTTTGTTAAATGGGTAAGAAGCACAAAAATACTTTCAAAAAAAACAAAATGGGGGAAGGCAAGTTGAGTTAAAGGCAGAAAAATTGTTTAATATATTTACAAACAGGACACTACACCAAACTGCCGCATCCATAATGCGGACAATTAATCTCTCACGAGAATATATTTTTGTTTTGTATACAATATCTTTTATCCATCACTATACGTAAAAATTTAATAGTGTTATATCAGACAATCTTGGTTGCCAAGATTGTGGACCTCCACGTTCGATCCATTTCTCAGGGAAATGATGATTTAAGTAAGTGGAAACGGCAAAAGAGAAGTGGGGAAAGCCCGCCATCGTGCTGGAAGTTTACTTTCCGTTTCAGCACTACAGGAACGTCTTCAAGCAGCTGCGACAGTTATTGTTGAAGAAAGTGCAAGTAGACCTCTGAATTTAACTGGGAAGATAATATGAACGGTCCAAACAGCTGATTTTGATGAAGGCCGGGCCATAATTTGACGCTAAATCGGCGTTGAAAATGCTTTCCTCCGGTTCATTAGAATTTACTTCTGCCTATGTATGTTTATTGCTTAAGTAGTTCATGCCAACTCAAGTGAAATTTTCTTCGTAGGTAAACAAAGCATACTTGTAGAGTTGTCAATTCGTATTCTTCAGTTGCAGAACTCCAAACGAAGTGGGTGAAGATGTTAAACTAGCTGTTTATGATAAGGATAAAACCATTTTTGTTTAAGTGTCCTCTAAACCATCGAATGAGAAACTCCAATCTACCTAGAAAGACGTCATGTACTAAAGGCTGGACTGCGCCGAA
The DNA here is from genome assembly GCF_047948215.1 of Lycorma delicatula. NCBI lineage: Eukaryota > Metazoa > Arthropoda > Insecta > Hemiptera > Fulgoridae > Lycorma > Lycorma delicatula. The sequence continues at coordinate 121,720,181 of NC_134459.1, forward strand.
CTTCATCGATGATAATTTCATTAACAGCCGAATACTCTTAATGAAAGAAGCTAGTTTAAAAAAAAAAAAACATTTAATTGTCAAATAAAAAATACATTAAAATGTTCATCTTGATATCGGATTGGACAGATCGTTCGTAGCTGGTATGAATAATAGGTAGTGAACCTGTTTCCCGAAGATCGCGAAAAGTCGAGTTTATTTTAGGATCTATAAATCTGGTGATTGGGAAAACGTGTTTCAAATTCTACTGTTGCAGCTGTAGCATTACCATTACACACACGCAAAATGAATACAACGTCAGCGTATTCCTCTGTTGTAAATAGCTACGTCATTATTTCAATGGCAAACCGATCACGTTCAAATTAAAATTCACAGAAAATCTTCACTAATGTCAGCATAGTTCACCGGTTCACCGTAGCCGATATAGTTAATGTACAACACTGAAGTAAATTTAGGATTTGGAATCTTTTCAATAGTAAGTGTAATAGCTGTGCGCGTGTGTGTGTGTGTGTGTGAGGGTGCACGCGCGCGCGAGGGTATAGGCGTTTGCACACAATAGTACGAAGTGAATGTACGTACCCAGAGAAGCCGTCTCTTTTAAAATAGAGCGATATAGTGGTTGTTTACTTTTCCTTAAATATATAAAACAATAAATTAATAATATGTTAATACTAATTCTGATTTTGGTTTGAGGAAAATATAGGACTGATTAATTACTAAATCCTAATTCTTATATAACTCATCAAAATAATATAACTAAAATTTTCCAACAATAAAAACATCAAAAATAGATTAATTTTGTTGCTACAGAAACGCTGATAATAAATTCTCATTTCTATAATAGGAATTACAGATGTAACACGTAGAACTGCTTTTGTCTTTGGATTATTGAGTTTTAAGTTGTCTTTGTTAAGGATACCTTCTCTCTCTCCGATCCTATTGTTATGCCAGACACATAAACATAAACTCACGAAGACGGGGTGGGGATTTTTCACGTTTTCTAAATATTTTCATTTTACGAAATGTACTTATAGCCTCGAGTTAACTTCGCTCACCTTTCTGTTTTAAGTATATCGATCACGTTTCTATATATACACCGATATAATAGGCACGCGTTGATGAGTGGGGTTTTTAATCCTAGATCATAAAATAATCATTTTAAGCGTGCACTTCGGTAAGGAATAGAAAGAAAGGCAAAAGGTACGAAGACGCTCTGCATGACTTTGAACCACAAGATATGTATCACGTCTCGCCCGTCTTATAAACGAAGATTAACACATTTCACTATGCAAAGAATCCAGAGTTAAAATTACACTAAAGTTCCACAGTCTCGCGAGATGTGTGTGAGTATCGTACGTAACGTACACTTATATAGTGAAATACAGTAACACTTAAACCCAAGTAGAAACTCACACGTAGGGGCTCGCCTGTCAAATGAATGTAGGTACCAAGTGTGTATTAACAGGAAGAAGTGAACGTATCCCTCACAGTAATATAAACTTGTGTTTTGTTTCTTTTGTTTTGTTTCAGTTACTTTTGAAAAACACACTGATGTAGTATAATATTATTAATGTTATTATAGAGTATATAATAATATTATTAATATTATTATAGGAGTATATAATTTTTATCACAACAAGCGCTTATCTCTCACAGTCAAACTTGTATTTTCTTTCGGCGCACAGTACAAATATTTATTTTCCTACGAAAGTTTTTATGTTCATTAATAAAAAAATATATATATTGGTGCTTCGTGTTTATATTACTTTTTTTTTACATTAAGGAACATGTTTCATGTAAAAAAAAAGAAAAGTGGATTAACTGCATGTTCTACATTCAATAAATGAGGTACATGTAAAATGAAATACAAATTGCATTTAATAATACTAGGTAACCTTCAATGACTGCCTAAACATTAATTGCGTATTATTTAATTGTTATAAATACTTATTTATAATAAAGTCATGTCATACGTTTTTTTTCCGCAGAAATCTCATCTATTTGTTTATACGTTACAAAGTTTTATCCTGGATGAAAAAGCTTTGTAAGATGTTGCTCAAGAATGTGTTGATCTAAAGAACACTTTATCGTATGTTCATATAAACGCACGGTGTTTATGGTTAATGCTATAAACCATATATACTGGTGTAACTTGCCTGCCGAAAGGTGGTAAAAAATGCACGTTGTATATTTATTTGTATGCGAAGTTTACTACGATAAACATAGGTTTTATTACGATAAAGTGAAATAGCTACTTTTCCAGATTTATCTTAAAATAAGTAAGAACTTTTAAACTTTGCGTATTATTCAGCATTTCAAGGAGTAAATTATCTATAATTTGTTTTCAATCAGATTAGGTTTATTTCTAACAGGGTACCAAACCCTGCTTCATTGTTGAATTTTATGAATAAAACCTATATTGGATATTGATAAAAAAAAAAATTAACCCGTTCAACAATGTCCTGATAAAGATTTTTACTTTACCTACAAAAATTCAAACTTGACCGACTTTTCGTTTCCAACGCCCTAACTATTCGCAATAAGCATAGCCCTGATTTTTAGAGGATAATCCTCTACAAACATTCGTTTGACGCGTAGACCCTACGTACAAGCATCATGTTTGAACTCATACATCACTGGTACTTACTGCAAAAGCGTGTAAAAAAATACGACACTACACATTCAACATAACCTCAATATAAAGTAAAGTTGCCTGTTGTCGACCTTAAATTGAGTGTAACTCAAGAACGACTCAACTAATCTTCATACAAATTTCACATGCGTAACTTCAGATAATGTACAACATCATATCTAAATTTTATTGAAATTCATCTATTATTTTTTGATATTTTTGAGCCACAAAATTTTATACATGAATGGTATTTTCATAATACTAATAGAGCAAAAACAATGATAGGATACCTGAAGAAATTATCTCCCAATACATATTCATGCCAACATATAGAAAGCCATAATTTTAGAAACAACTGCAATAGTACAATAGAAAAATATATGACTTGGTAGACTCCTGTCACATGATCTGAATAACCACTACGGTAAGAAATCTCAAAAAAATAATAATAATCGGAACATATCTTCTATTTAGAATATTAAAAATTATTTTTTTAACACCAATTTATGTGTTTTTTTTTGTTGTTTTTTTGTATATTTAGGATTTTTATATTTTTAACCAAGCTACTAACAGTAAATTAGCCTTCATTCTTAAAATCCATATTTTGAATAAAAACTAAAAATATATTTCCTAACCTAATCGTAAAAAAATGATCAATGAATCTCAATTTCTCACAGAACAGGAAAGTACTATTTGATCAAATGAAAAAAAAAACTATCCAACAAGAGCCAGTATTCATTTATTTTATACATTATGAGAGTTGAAAACTACGTATGTAATTAAGTCTAATAGTATGAGGTAAGCGTCAAATTTTCCATTACATACTGACGTTTATATATGACCTGTAATGCATCATGTTTGTTTATAATCCAATTTATGATTTTTTTCCTCTGTAAATACAAGTGTAATAAGTTTATCCATCAAACAACCGAGCTTCATTCAGAGAAGTTAGGAACTGGTTTTATGCATTTCTCCTTTCCATGGTATTCTATGCTTATTTATTTATAGATAATAATATTTTCGTTATGTATTATTAATTATATTAATTAATTAATATAATTAATAATATATTATATAAGAAATATATATATATATTTCCTATATATACTCGCCTTCATCGTACATCATCAATTACTTATTTTTATATATTACTTATTTTTTATATATTTAGTTTTTCTTTTTAGTTTAACCATAATTACACTTTCTGTGTGTGTGTTTTTTCTTTACATTAACGAACTCTTATGTCAATAATGATTCATTTAATTAACTGTTAGGTTTCCTTAAAAATTACGAAAAATCAATAATCATAACTTCCAATACCTTTTATAGCGTACAACTCATTGCAGGAAACACGCTGTATTACAAATAGATTGCTTTGAAAATGCAAATTCTATCACCTGCTTTTTATTTCAAGAAAAATTATAAACTATATACAGCTGTTTAATAGACATCTCCACTTCTTAATTCTCCCACATTATACCAGTAATAAATGGTACGTGATATTTAATGCTTTCCAGTCTCCATAGGCCCATTCAGTATAAAATTATAAATGAAAACTGAAAAAACATTTCAAGAGAGCAGAGAAAACAGACTAATAATACGAATGACTTTAAAAGGTAAATAAATAAATATTTAATGTGAATGAATAAATAAATCAAATAATATTAAACTGATACATAAATTATGGCTTGCTACGGAATTTTACTTATTTTTCAAATATTGATTACTGTAGTAATCAATACCTTTACTTGTAATTGATTACCTTTTGAAGGTAATCAATAATACCATTTACAATATTTAAGGATATTACAAGTATTAATTTTAACCTCCGAACTGAAGGTTTGGTATTCCGTGAAGGGTCGGTTCAAGTATTAGTTAAAGCTATGACGTAATGAGAAGTTGTTCTCAAACACAATTAAGAAGGGATATGTAGTGTATATATATTAAAAACAAAATAAAATAGAACATTTATATATACATATATAATTTCAAGACATATTTTACTTAAAAATATTATCTTTATTAAGCTCTTAGGTTAACCAATCAACTGTAAAAACTTATAAATTAAATTCATTACGTTTCACTTTTTTTTATTATTCGTTATTTTTGTTTACTCCGGCAAAGGGAGCCAGATACACAATAAAGTATAAACTCAGCGCCGGGGGGTGCCATTGCCTCAAATTACCTTGGCAGGAATCCCGAGTCCGGCTAGGCCGTTCCCAAGGTCCCACGAAACAGCCGGGACTCGGTTTTTTAATTCCAAGGGACCCCCAAAGAGATCTCCTCACCGGGATTTCGGTCTTTATACATCGCCTCTAATGGGGAACCTTCTAGGGATCCCCCACCGGGGCTATGGTGGGGGATCCCATCGTAGTCCCGGTGGACACAGGGCACTCCAGGGAGTCCCCGTTCAATCATAGAAGGTGGGACCTGATCATCCCACCTCTTCTGAATGGGACTTTCCCAATCCTAAGCCACACTGATCCCCGGAATGCAGGCACGCGGCACTCAAGTCCTGCGCTTGGCCCTGCAGCCACGGCCCCCGAGCGAGCGTCCCCGCACATTGCACATTATCATGTAGAGGACAAGTACACTTGCGCTCCACCAGACAGTCCTTCCGTAAGCGACCAGTGACCCCTCAATTGAAGCATTGGTCCCTCCTGTCGGGACCGTTGCAGGACCCAGTCTGGTACCCCACTCCCCAAAACCAAAAAAACTGCTTTTCGGTGGATCTCTTTGTCACCCAATAGACAATACAAATACGATCAGGTTTCAGTAATTCATCTGCCAAAATAGGCGACACCACCACCGTCACCACTTGTGTTGCCCCAAACGACGACCGCAGGAAGAGAACTTCTATAGTCACCGACTCCTCGGATATCTTACGTGTATCATGCACCAATTCTTCTTCAGTGGTGAGGGCGTCAACATCGTTCACCAGTAGATGGACCCTCCGAACACTCCTATCGGTTGTCACCGTGGTGCCTTCAACCTTCTCAATAATCTGCTGCCTGAGCCAATCTTCAGTGCCCCCAAATCGTATACAAGAATATATAGGTCCTCACCCTGGCCCTGGCGATCAGAGAGATCCCTGCCTCTCCCGGCGACACAGTGCTCTTGAGAAGGTCCGATTATGACCGACCCGCCACCTTCAGCAGGACCGTTGCAGTGGGTAGCTCCACTGGCCTCCTCGCTGGAGTACGACTCTCTGCGATTCCCATCGGCCCAGTTCGGATCGACCCACTTCGTTCCGGCTGGACGTCTCCACTACCAATGAACTCGTAATCGTCCGCTCGCGGCTTCTTCTGCTTTTCCACAGCCGGGGAAGAAAGCCTCAGCCTCCCCTTCGACGACCTCCACACCGGAATGAAACTAGGTTTCACTTTCTTTCTTTTTCTGTTTAGCCTCTGGAACCAACCGTAAGGTATTCTTCTTCAAAGGTTAAATGAGGATGATATATATATATATATTAATGTAAATCTCGGGTCGTCTATTCCTTAGATGTCTGGTTAATATAAACCCAATCACCAAAGAACACCGGTATTCACGATGTAGTATTCAAATTCGTATAAAATGTAACTGCCTTAATTAGGATTTGAACTTTACAACTCTCGAATTCAAAATCAGCTGATTTGCGATGACGAGTTAACTAGTAGACCAGCCTGGGCTAACTACGTTTCACTTAGAATTCTCTAAGCTTCGTCAGGTAACAATGACTTTCATACACACGTAACACTCGCACAAAATTCTCTTACATACTAAGAAATTAACTGGTCTAATCATCCTAAATAACAATATTTTATTCCCACCCTTGTTGTAATAGATTCCTCTACTCATACATGACTATTTTATCTTTAGATAATTATATGTATTTATATAACCTGATTGTTATTTCCTGTGTATGGAAACTTTTGCAATGCGCATATTTTTCTCAAAAATTACAAACATTAAATATTCATTTCCTTAAAACTAAATTTACAATATAAATATGATTTTTTAAATTAAAATAACATATATGTTGCTTAATCCGGCTATTCCGTTTTATTGTTGACAGCGCTTATATTTTTTTTTTTATGAATTTCATTTCTAGGGTGGTCGTTTTATATGTATTTTGTTCTTTGTTTAATATTTTGGTGCTGTTTAAATCGAACGAGTGTTTATGTTCGATTTTATGTTTTGTGAGCGCTGTCACTTCCTTTTTTCTATATTTATGGGCTTCTATTCTTTATTTACGGCATTGAGATGTTTATCTAATGTACAACGCGTTACAATTTTTACACGAGTGCTGTATACTACGTAAGCTTGTACATTTTTTCTATCGGCGATTTTAATTTAGAAAACATACTATTCAGTTTGTTGTAATTTTGATGGGCAATTGCAAATTGTTTTTGTAGCAATTTTCTAATCTTTTCTGACAAATCTGAGACTTATGGTAATGCAACGTAAATCTCACTCTTATTATTTTTATTAGGATGGTTAGATGATATATTATTATAGTGTTTATGAAATGTATTTTTAAATATTTTATTTATGATATTTTCCGGTTAATTATTATTTATGAATAGATCTTTTGCCTTTTTTTTTGTATATACATATAATATTCTTGTCTTACAAACCCCGAAGATAGACCACAAAATATAGGTTTTAGAACTGATTTTGGTTTTAAAATTTATACATTGAACATTATAAAAAATATTTCATAGTACCTCTAAGAAATATTTTTAAATTTATCTGTTATAGTTCAAATTCCACCACTACCTCCATCAATGTCTATTTACCTAAATATATTAATAATAACAAAAAGAGACCGTGGGTGGGCATGGTAACAGCTTTTCTCATAACCTGATAACTTTTTCTTTCTCGAAGCCTCTCAGGATCGGACCAGCATTTAAACATAACTCAACCCTGGGAGGTGTCACGCATCTAACCCCCAGAGCAAGCATTCTACCAGGCTCGGCGTTGCCGACCCGGCCACCCTGCCCCAGGAGCCGTGACTCGTCCTTTTAGTGCCTGCTTCCAACAGGGACAACCCTAGAGTTGCCCCCGCAACTAGTGCCTGCCTCTAACAGAAAGTCCCAAAAGTCGCCCCGGCCAGAACTCGGTATTAACTTTTGCAAGATGCCAGAGTCACCGGATAACCTAAACTCATGATAATCTGATAACCTTAAATCAGAATAATGAACGGATAATATACCCAACAAGACCCTTTTATATTGCAAACGAAGGACGTTTTTTAATATTACTTTTACTTTTTATTAATGTATAATATTCTAAATATACCTAGTTTAAATAAATAATTTTGTAGTTTTAATAAAAATTAAACTAAAAATAATAAATACGATTTTTATACTACAAATGAGAAATAAACGTGTAAAGAGAGCTTAAGTAGTAAATTGAGTTAGATATATATTATATTTAAACATGCTTGTATGACTTTAGCATGATGGTTTGCAATATTTACATTAGAATGAAGAGAATGAAATTTCCCTTCAGGATAAGCTTTCCTACGTTCATACAAAGCCAGGCTTTCTAAAATAAACGTTAACCCTTTAGATTAAAGTCCCAAGTATATTTAAATTAAATTCGATATTCAGATGATGGAATAATATCGTTTGGTCGTGGACATTAAAATTCATGTTCAACGCCATAAACCTGTTTTTATCATTACACTCATTTTAAAATATTGAATAAGATTTCTTGCGATTACATGAAAAGAAAAAAAAATGTGTAAACCTCCACAAAAAAGAATCGCTTAAGCCATATTTATTTTTTTTGTACTAAAAACAATAGTTTTAATTTTTGTTCAGTAAATATAATAAAAACCATTATACATTAATTAAAATTACTAAATATATATATTTTAGAATTCATTAAGTATTCATCTGCTTTTACTGCATTAGAGTTTACTTGTTATAAATTTTACAGACTTGCTGGGAAACAAATGTGGGATCTTCGGTGTATCAAGAAAGGATACTACTGTTCGATGCATTCAATATTACATTAAAGATTGCTTAATTATAATTATTTATTAACTGTGTTTTCGTCTAAAATTTGTGAGTTTTAATCCGATTTTTTTTTCCTTTCAATAAATAAAAATAGCAATGGAAAACAGTCTGTATCTGTAAAAACAACTGATAAAACAAATTAAAAATTACAAAATGTATTACATTTAACATTTTTAATTACTGGACAGTAGGAAAACCAAAATGATAATAAAGACCTTTAAAAAAAAAGAGAAACCTATTATGAATTATATCCCAATTATTATTTTCACCTAGCATTCCTGCCCGAGGTTAAAGATATGTAGAACTTCGAAAAGTGAAAATAGTTTTTTTAATAATTATATGTACACTGTTCGCTGCATGCAACGTTCCGGATAAAATAGATAATTTGGATTAATTACAATTTTTAAGTTGTTAAATCTGAGAATAGCTGTCGTTCCCTTCAATTATATTATGAAAATAATTTTTTTTTAAATACCTTTATTTATAGTCGCATAAACAATTAAAATCATTACCTACTAAGTAAAATGTGTAGCCTTGAATAAACTCAGGCCGATCATTCCTGAGATGTGTGGTTAATTAAATACAAACACCAAAGAACACCGGAATCCACGACCTAGTATTCAAATCCAAATAAAAGCGACTAGCTTTATTTGGATTTGTACCTGAAAATTCTCGTCTTCGAGAGTCATCAGGAAGGATCTGCTAGAAGGCAACAGTTTAATGATCTACGCAGACGATTTAGCAGCAGTAATTAATGACAAGACAGTAAATGGACTGCCCCCGTAGGGGAAGACACCTTTCTCCCCCTCACCTTTCCGAGTCCTTATGGACTTTACCCGAGGTCATCTTCGAAACCTCGGCTTTTGACATATTCAAGTCCACCTAGGCCAGGATGACATCGATGCGAACGCCACGATTGATATTACTATCGGTGTACTACTAATTAATGAGATCAAAACACATCTCACCGAGTCTTAAGCAAGACTGAAAATACCTTAATAACAAATGAATTGGACTACCTAGCTGTAGAAGATAAAAGAGAGTTCAACACACAACACGGAACATAAAAATATTACATGGAACAATAACAACACAGTAACATTGAAACAAAACAAGAACAACAAAAAACTAATTCATAAAACAAAACATCAACAAACATAGAATAAAAGAGAAATCCAAACAGAGCTGTAGATCCTCTCAGTAATCCTTTCCTTTGCTAAGTACACGACAAAAAACTCCACTATTGCCCGTTCGACCTGGTTGCTCCAGTTTTCACGGAGACCCAACGCCGATCCGATAAGATCAAGCCGACGGATGGTCTCCGTACGCATTAACTCATATTTCGAGCACTCATAAAGAACATGGTAGGTGTCGTCCAATTGTCCACACTGAGGACACATCTACCAGGCCAAATTAGGGGCAGTCTGTCCCTAAAAGAACCGTGGTCGGAAAGAAATTGCGTCACGTATTTATTAGGGTGCATCCAAGAGGCGTCCCGCAAACCAACAAAATATGGAGAGAGATCATGCGTATAACGCCCACTATCTTTCTCATCTCATCTGGCCTGCCACAAGGCATTGCCATGTTGTTCAATTTCTCGAACATTATCCGAAGTCAACTCACCGGACTTCTTAGTAACAAACCGCTGCTGCTTCTCAGAAGCAATCAAGTCTATCGGTTTCACGCCTGCAATTACCAAGACTGCCTCCCATGCAATAGTACGGTAACCACCCGTTACCATTAACGTAAGGCGTTGAGACCTTAATAATATGTCCTGATAACTTTTATATTTTAGCATGTCCGCCCTAATAGACGCTACGTATAGCATAATAGCCTTTCACATGAAACACATGATACAGGATACTCATCCTGTGTATATATATATATATATATATTTTTTTTTTTTTTAAATTAAATTTAATAGGTAATATGGTATTATAGGTAATAGGTATAATATTTAAATTAAATATTATATTATTAAATTATATTAAACGTATCATTTAAATTCATTTTTCACTAAATCCACCACTTTCTATTATAATAAAACTTTGTTACAAATATATTTACCATTTAAGACGTATTTTGCTTTCTTTATTAATGAGTCTTCTGCTTGATAATTTATTTTATTTGATGATTTATTAAATAACATTGTCTACAACGTTACGACTGCCCTTAATTTCGTCAATCATACTCGAATAGCAATTTAAATGGAATTATTTAGTTTTATTTTAGTGAAAATATCTATCAATACACTTTCACTTTAAGAGATGGAAATGCTAAAATGGCTTATAAATACTTATTTTTTATTTATACAAGACTCTCGGCTTTTTACTTAAATAAAACTTTATTAATAAAACTTTAGTTTTTTACTTTAATAAATTTATTTATTAAACGTTTGAATTTAATTAAAAAGCTTTTATTATAAAAAAATGAACTACTTAATAAATTGAAAGTGAATTTTGCATTCTGATGTTTTTAAACATGAGAAGATAACAATAGAAAATTAAGCGGATTGGTCGCTTAGTTTGACGTCACAACGTTAAGTGGTTTTATATATCAGTTAGTTTTTAGCTAGCAGTGAACGGATCTTATTTTCAAATATAGCTGCACAAAAATAATCAGTTTTTTCTAACCATAAATTTATGCCCATTAAAAATTTTAAAAATGACTTATTTTTAAAATCATTTGGTCATATGTTACATAATAAAGAAATTTTATATCAAGCAACCACAATCAATAACTCCATAACTATTTCATTACGATGAAATAGTACATCGTATAAAAAAATGTAATTAATTATTTGGCAACTGTACAAATATATAATTTAACACTCAATACAGAAGGCGGATTTACTTTCTACAGTTTTATGCAAATAATTATAGTTTCTAAATTTATAATTATTATTTTAATTGATACCTGCTGCAATTTATTATAAAATATATAATAAATTCATGAAGGTATTAAATATCTTAAGATGCTGATACTGTTTAATTTTGTAGCAGTTTATTCCTTTGAGAATACAGTAACCGCTATTTGGTAGATCTCCCTTACGGCGCTAACATACATCCTTTAAACAGGAGGGATGATCTGAATAATAAATGTACACTCCTGGACTAACAACAGTAACGGAAACAACAACACCCACGACGAGGAGGACAATGCTGCTGTGAACAAGATAGGGGAAGTCTGTTTTACGTTACATCCCTTCTAACAGAAAGTAAAAATAACAAAAAGGAAGTTGGTAAAAGGCATAAGAAAACAGGATTGGAATGGAAAGAGAAGTATGTCCCTACTTAAAAGGGGGAAAATATCAAACAGTGAAATAAAAAAGCAATTTCAAGATATAAACTGTGACACAAAAAACAGTGAAATATTTTTCTTTGAAAGAAAAATAGGGATTTAACTTAACATTCAAACATCACCAAGATTAAAATATTCTAACAAAATATTATTAACCTAAGAATGAAATGTCTATTTATTTATAAGTAGAAGAGGAATATTAATAAATTATAAAATACGTAGTAAAACAAAAACTACTAAAATGAAGTTAGTAATTACTAACTTCATTTTAATTTTTAAATTTAATTATTGAAATTTAATTAAATGAAAATAGTAACACTTTTATTTTTTATTTTTTAATTATTTAGCATAAATTTATCACTTAATTTTTTTCATTAAATTTTGAACTCATATCAGTAGATTAAATAATTTATGCTGCCCATTTCTTCCGATCATTAAATCGAACTTCTTTTAAAACACGTTCACGATAATAATACAATTTTAAGCTTAATTCTGAATGCAACTAACAGTTGAAAGGGAAGGAACCTGCTATAATTTAGTAGATCTTTTCCAAATATCCCTTTCTAGTGCTATGTGGATAATATATAATAGTAGCGTTGACATTAAAGTACAATTTGGACGGATAATCTAAAAAGAACATGTTTTTGTTTGTTAACTTTCATTTCAGTTCGGACTATATGGATAATAAATAGTTCAAGTGAACACTTGAACTATTTATTATCCATATATTTATTATCACTTTCACTCACCACAAAATTGGGTGAATGAGCAAGAGATTTTTATTCGGAAGTTTGAGCGTATAATCGAATGATACATTAATATTTGGAAAAAATGAATCTTTTACACCTCCCATCAACTACCAACTCATATCATAATCCTTTAAATCATTGATTTGTAATGTGCTACTCCCACTTATGATAATGCGATTTAAGCTATTTGATAATGCGAAGCGGTAATAAACTTCATCCTGCAGGAGGCTGCTTACCTATGATTAAACATGAGAATGGATGAACATGGATGAAAGAAGACCACCAAAGGAAATGCTACGAAAAGTAGACTTAAGAGGAGGTGACAATGTTACAGGAGACTTGATGATAGGGAATTTCTGAACAGAACTGCTCGTAAGTTAAAACGGGTACTGAAAAATAATAAAAACGAGACATCTAAATATTACCTTAAAAGCCTATCGCCTTTATGAAGAGACAGTTACTATTTTTGTAGGGCCACGGGGAACTTCCAACGACTTTCACCCTCACATATAGTGTCTTCAGCTGCGAGTGCTGTGCATTCTTCTCAATTTTTATTTTTAAATTTATTGCATATTTTTCCTTTTTATTGTTTCATTGATTTTCTTACTATTTGTGATTTATTTTATTTCGCGTACTCTTCTTCGACTGTTAGGTATTAATTTTTTTTCATTATGTGCTTGCCACATAAGGTCTTTATAATACTGGTGTGTAATTTTTGAGGTGGTTTGCTGAAAATTCCCTATCATGCGATTGAGATTGTCATCCAGTTTACTTAAGTTTTATTTAAATATAGCCGATTGTATATAAACATTGAAAAAAACAAATTATCGGAACATTCAAAACGTAACAGGTTAGTTGATCATAAAAATTCTACACATTACATTTTTTAAGTAAATTACAAAGAAAGAATTAACGAAAAAGCAAAATAAAATGCAAAGAAACGTAATATTTGATTTTTGTTTTTAAATAGATATAAAATGAGTATTATAGCTTAAAAATGAAAGAAGTCTAAAATAATGAAGTGAAATAAAGTATCTTTATAAAAGATATAATGTTGTTAATGTATATATATACATAATCTTTAGAGAATTGTTTATTTTTATCAATTTAATTTTTTTATACTTATAAAAAAAAACTAAAAATATTTTCAGATATTAATATAATTAATAACTTATAGTAAGTGGCACATAATTTTAATTAAATTTAAAGGAAGTCTTGTAAGAAGTTGGATTCATCAATTCTAGAAAAGCTTGTACGATAACAAATATGCTAAAATATTCTACGGTTGCGCTTTGAAATTCAACATATTAGTATTCAAGACGTCTTATACTGTACAACATACGTACTACATAAGAGATAACAGACCAAACGCATGTTTTAACTTATCATATCATGAACTTTCATTACATTATAACATTAATAATTAATAAGTTGCATGTGTAGTGGTTATTTCATGTTATACACTTATTTTGAAAATAAAAACTACTAAAGAAAACTATACGTTTTTACTTATTTTTTATACAAAAAAAAAAATATATAAATATATATTGTTTTTTTGTGAAGAAAATAAATTTTATTTTATAACATAAGAAAAGATTTCATATTAAATTAGTAGAACGTAACATAATAAACAATTTTCAATTGGAAGTAAAAATTACATAGAATTCTTTCACAGTGTAAAGAAGAAATTTAAAAAAAATATATAGTAAAAGCAAGATTTATTAAAGAGAAACTAAATTTCCTTGCATTAAACTTACATAGAGAAACAGAAAGAAATTAAAATAAAAATGTTTACGCTTTGTAGAGCTTTAAATCAATAAGAGAAAATCACGGACAGATGGTAAGTTTGATATATAAAGTTGAGACTACAGTGATTTATAGAAAAATTATGAAAATTACCTGGTTTGATAAAGTTTATAATGAGAAATTTCTGAGAGGAATTGACGACACCAAAAGGCTCTGCGATTATTATTATTATAAAAACAACTAATTAACTTTTCTAATTAGTTCTACTAAAATTAATTGTTTTAATAACTTCATTAACATGAAGGTTAATATAGTAGTTCATATATGAAATCATTATGTTTTACCTATTTAATATTGAAAGTAGGTGTAGCAGATAAATAGATAAAGAACTGTACAATTTATAAAACTATTAGAATTAATAAAACATGTAAATGCAACGTAAGATATAAAAAAATACCTTTTAATTTAAGATTAGAAGAGTATAGGAAGAAATAAAAGAGATCAAATAATCAAGCGAATGATTAACTAAAGTAAAAAAAATAATAAAATAAGAAGTTTCACAAATTTTTATTAACCGTTTACGTATATATTAAATTTTAATTCTTCCCTGGTGTTAATATTGAAAGTTTTAACATAATAAAAATATTCGAATAAAATTTTTATTAGTCCATCATCCTTTTGAGGTACATCATTTCCATATCACCTGATCTCTCAATGGATATTTTCAAAAATTTTATAATTCCAATGAACATGCTAAAAAAACCATAATGATTGCTGTTTGACCTTGTCTTAGATAAGAAACAAAATATTTGCCAAAACACATATCAAACTTTACGACTAGTTATTTATGTTTTTAAACTAAGGCAGCATAAAATTTCAAGTAAAATTAAAATCGAATTACGAAATCCTTTAGACAGATAGCAATGAGTTACATAACTTGGATTTTTACACAAAATTTTTTATTACAGAAACCTTAAAATTAATTTGAATACAATGAACAACGTATTACAATATAAAAATTGCAAATATTATTAAAATTTAGACAATGGAATTATTATCAGCATTGTTTTTAATTAAAGTTTTAGTAATATCAGTAATAAATAAAAATGCTTCTTTATAGTATTCTGCATTAAATTTGTATATCTCGCATTTAAAGACGCTCTAAATTTGTTTTACCCTAATTTTAAAACATCAATTAATTAGATTTCATTTTACTACATTATATTACATTACCCGGTTAGGGATCGGGCCCTGGAACCCTCTGCATTCATTACGAATTACTTATAAAAATAATAATGATAAAAATGAAAACCTATTCAATTTATAAAAACTATCATTCCACTGTAATTTCTTCAGAGCCACAGGTTGGTCAATACAGGATCAGAAACTTTGAGTGATCTGAAAAATGAGGGTTTCAAAATAGTCGGCCTCCATATTATAAGTAGTTGTTACAGCTGATTACTAGTCTTTCATACGGTAAATATTTATTTTGCCCGGTTATTAGCGTTACCGGACAAACAACACTGGGAGGTAACCGCATTTCGTTTCTCATGTTATTTTCGTATTTCATGTTACTGGTGCAATCAATCGCTATGTCGGTTAAGCCTCAGCACTGTACATCATCCCAACCCTTAAAAAATTGATATTAAAAAACCCGAAAATGATTTGTAGATATTTATCTGAAGAATATCTGCAAGCGAGTTAATAAATCGTTTAGTATAAACCGGAAATCATTGTTCAAAAGTTTTACATTTCTTCACCCCTTTCAAGATCGAATTTCAAAAAAATTTAGGAATTGGTTTTTAGACATTCACATCATAAATAAAACTGATATCTTCATTTGTTACTGAAAAATTGAATAAATAAATTTATTTGTACTTCTATTTTAATCCTTTAAACTCAGAATTAAAAAAAAAATCCTTTTTTTCGTTTGCAATTACACCGTGAGAAGAATATGTATACAAATTTTATCAATTTATTTTCAGGAGTTTTTTCTGGGCGTTGAACATAAATATATCAGGACATGTTTTTTCATAATGCATACATATACATACACATATAATATGGTAGAATTTAAAGCTAGTGTGGACTGTATTTTTTGATGAGATGGTAGATAATGAAATGAAGCAACGTCATGTTCTTCTTGAATCGTTATATTTAATTGTTTGTTGTCCTTGACATTTTGATAACGTGTAATTGAACATTTAATACATAACTTTACACATAAACTTAATAACAACTAATGAGCTAATCGTTCATCCGAACATCGTACGCACTTTCAGTTCATCCGGGCTGAAAGTGCATACGACCGCTCTGGATCGGATTCTGACGTAGAATATAACTAACACTAATTGTCCATCCGGACGAAATGAATAATGTGACTGCACTGGGCGGAATTCTAACGTAGAATCCTAGTACGGCTTCACTTTCCGGTTAGCGCTAGCATCTACTAGATCGCAGCACCGGACGGCTCGACGTGGAACGGACCAAATAACAAGACACATATTACTTAAAAATGTTACCTTTATTAAACTCTCGGGTTAACCAATCAACTATACAAATTTATAAATTAAATGCACATTTCACTTAGAACTTCTTTTCTGTAGAGAGTTTTGACTACTCCGACAACCAGTGATTGAAATAAAAAAGACGGAAGTTAAAAAGTTTGATTTAGGGAGGTTTGACTGTATATACATATATAAAATAATAACTGAACTCTATTCTTTGATTAGACAAATATAAAAAAACTAAATTAGTTAGAAAATTATTCAGAATAATAGAAAATTTTCTAATGCAATTCATTAGGTCAACAACCAGACAAACAATATAACAAAATTAAAAGGAGAAAACCTCGACGTTTCGTCCAAAATGTAGGACTTTATCAAGACAAACTGCAAATGACACAAAACAACACCAGGAAACACCTATAAACCCCCCATCAACTAATCTAATAAAATTGAAAACCCCAACTACTAAAAATGTTATCATTTTCATAGATACGCCCACCACCATTCCAATGATAACATTAAGTTACAACCCAAACAAAAAATACTAATCCTAAATTAATAAACCTAAACTACAAAAACAAAAATTTATTTAGCTTATGGCACCAAGACTCAACACCAATTACAGTCAAAAATTACAAACAAACATTTAACAAATTAATATAAGCTACTGATTCTGGAGTCACCATCAGGAAATCTTCAGGAGTCCCTTCATAAGCTGTCCTAGGGCAAATTTCTGTGATGTGTTTAACAGTTTGATTTTCACCACTCTCGCAAATGGCCGTCGGTGTTTTACCCCATTTATACAGGAGATAGGCATACCTACCATGCGGAGTTCGTATTCTGTTTAGCGTTAACCATGTCTTACGTGGCAAGTCAAAACCCGGCGGCTTTTGAGTAATACATGGGATTTGGTTATTCTGAGTTAAATAAATAAATAAACTACGAAAGAATACTAACTTACAATACACATCGTTCAACAGAATATTACATATCTCATTGAAATCAGTGTAACATAACTAAAAGATACACTACTAACAAAGACGTTTTATTAAAACTGTTGCTTCCCTTAAAGGGTGTAGGAAATATTTCTAGTTTCCTGGTATTACAACTTTTGCTATTTTGCTATTAAGCGCAATATTTTAATGTATGCTGGTCTTACATTTAAAAAAAGTACCCCCCCCCCTTTTTTCTCTCTTTTCCAAAAATCGAAAAAAGCTATCTTTTTATCTGTTACCTACCCTTTAACCGAATTTTTTTTTATTCCTAAGAGTAGTAGTATTAGAAGTAACCCAAACAAATATTTTAGGGCAATACTGGGGTGGGGGAGTTTAAAGGTTAAAAATATCTATTTTAATTTTTTTCATTTTACTACTGTATAAAAATAAATAACCAATGCCTGGAAAGTATAACCACTTTGTTTTCAGCTTTTTCCTTTACTTTAATTATTATGAATATAACGAAAGTTTTAAGTTTTTAAGAGAAAAATATTTCTTATACAACCAGTCCGTGTGGTGAATTGAAAATGTCAATTATAGAGCCAAATACCTGCATTTTAATGGGCTTGGTAAGCCGATATGGTACAATATATTCCTTTTAGTGGAAAAAAAAAGAAGAAAATCCAATTATTTCTTTCTTTACATATTAGCCTGTGAGGAGTAGCTATTGTTATTAACAGTCACAACGTTTTCAATCGTATCATTTCCGGAAGTTTACAACTCTTACAGTTAGGACGTTATAATAAAAAAAAATTATGACTTATTCACACAAAAATCTTTTCAAGTAACTCAAAAACTGAAATAACATTTAATATAAATATTTAACTAATAAAAACTCGTCATTTACTAACATTTGATAAAAATGACTTTATTTGTTCCATTATGCATTAATCTTTTGAAAATCGTAATACGTTTATTTATACTGACTGAACTGTGTAAAAATGTTTGAAAAAGTATTGCTTGTTTGTTTGTAGCTACATTATTACTTTTAAAGTATTACAATGTACAGTTCAGAACATTTATTTCGTTCCGGTAACTTTGTAAAGGAAATGGATAATCGTGCTGCGTTCTTTAAATATTAAGCTTATATTGAGATTTCTTCTGTTTGACAAAAAATTGAATTCATAACAAATGAAAGCCAATGGCAAACTATAGATTATATTTGCTTAATGTACTCTTGCTCATTATTATACATATACATATATGTATATATATTAATCTATATATATATGTATGTATGTACATATATATATATATATATATGTATACATATTAATCTATATATATATATATATATAGATTATATTTGCTTAACGTACTCTTGTTCACATTATACATATACTTATATATGTATAATGTGAATTATAAATTTGTTCCTGTAATGATATATATATATATCTTTGCAGGAACTGTAACATATAATGTTTTTTAGAAAAAAAAAGGTTAACCAGTAAATATATTATTAACAATACGAGGAATCAGTCCATAAAAAAAAATAAATAATCTGGTGAATATAACGCTAATTATTTTAATTTTATTAAATAACATAGCGTATTATAAAGCTATACATTACCTTATGTCAGTTAAATTTGTCAAATCAGAGATAATTAATACTTTCAACTGGATCTAACCGATATAAATGTAGTCTAATCAAATTTTTTTCAATAAGAAATCTGATGTGGACACCACATGACTTCCTTGTATGTCTATTAAATTACATTAAACATTTTTTAAATGAAATAAAATCCAATTTTACTAATATCTTCTGATTTCTTTTCATACTCAATTTTTTATCTTTTTTATAAATGAATTATTATTTATTGAAACATTTTGTTACAATCAGAGGTTAATAAATCAATATATTTTAACTGAAAAAAAATTTTAAAAAAAGAAAGGAAATGAAGTCGGATTCGAACCGATATGTCTTTCCCTTTTAAGATCCAAATATTTCATTTATTGAAGCTTTATTTAACTATAACTCTGGAAACAATGAAAATAAATACCACTTATGATATATATATCGTTGAAAAGCTCTCATGAGGGCTTATTACCACAGATAAGAAAAAGTCCAACACTTAATTTTTTTGGATTTTGGGTTTTTTTTTTACACTTTTGGTCAGTTGCAATCAAAAGGGGAGCTGCACAACTAGATGTTACAACATTCCTAAATCCAGAATTTTAACATTGTAGGGCTAATCGGTTTTGAGTAATGCGAGATACATACGTTCGTACGTATAAACATCACGCCGAAAATATTCAAAATAAATTCGGGGATGGTAAAAATGGATATTTCCGTTGAAATGCGAAAACCGAAATTTTTCGAGATCATAATAATACTTCCTTTACTTCGTACAAGGAAGTAAAAAAGGATGGTGCGCGAGTATGTTTGTTTGTTGTATGTGTTCACCTAAATATTGTAACTGCTGTTGGCGCAGAGCGGACCAATGGTGGTGGACCTCTTGATAGAGCGGACTGCTGGTGGCGCCGGGCGCCTGCGCGCAGCGCACGAGCCATTCATTCGTTCGAACGATTTATATAAAGTTATATTTTTTTTTTGGGGTTAAAAAAGAAAAACACTGGGGGTTAGAGCTGTGTTAAAATATCACAACTCAAGAAACAGTCACAAATGTTCGGGATTTTGAAGCTTTTCGTCCTAAAAGTTTTTATTGTTGTTAGTACGCTAAATTCATGAACATTATTTCGTTACAATTGGCAAAAACATTTAACAAAATCATCTGTTGAAACATAAACCATGTAAAATTTTCGCAGCGGGCCGTACGCCTGCTTTTTCTTTCTTAAAACATAAATATAACTTTCTACCACTGTATGTGTCTTGTATTATTTAAAAATCATAAATGTAAGTGTAGCTAACATTGTAGATTACTAAGAAATTGTTCTTACATAGTACTGACTATATATTGAACAACCCTATAGGTTGAAAAAAAAATTAATTATTCACAATACTCAAAAAACTATATATATATATATATATATATATATATATATATACAATGTATATTAGGGCGATTTCGTATTATGATTTAATTCCTTCATTATCTATTGATCTAATACATTTATTGTCGTGCGTGGTACATGAGAATTCGTAGATAATTTAGTAAAGATTTTAACTAATATGAAGACTAAATGTAACACCTAATAAAGAGGCGATATCTTTTCATCTACCAACACATTATTTCTTAATGTATTACGTTAAATATTTATATAACCAAACAGGATGTGAACCCATCCACTAAGAATTAATCTTTATTACCTTAACGGATTACTTAAAAATAGAGTAGTCATATTTTTAAATTTTACATTAAAAGGTGAACTCCAACTGATTAAATAGCAAAATAAAATTGAAGGATTCTTTGATAGATTGATTAATGTGAACTGCCGTTTTTCATCAATGTATTTTGGTATTAAATTAAACCAGTTTTCGGTGTAATGAAGTTATCTAATAAAGAGAATTCATTTTAAATTACAAAATTCATAAAATTATTTTCACTGCAGATATTCTAATAGTTGCGAACATGTTTATTTTTTCTGTGTAAATTATGAATAATGATAGTGTGGGGATCCTCGAACAGCACAAAAAAAGGATTTTTAAATTTTAAATAGGTTATTAAGATGATAAATGGAATCTCATGATATCCATGTAAAGATTTATTCAAACAATGGAAGAAGGCGTCGCTTTTATTTATATTCATGAGTTAATTAGATACAGACTCAAAAATAAATTACATACCGTCGACGCTAGCAATATTTATGTCTCAAGATATCAGGAAATTTTAAAACTTGAGTAGTACACAGCTGCTTCTGTACGGGAGTATTTGAATCTACTCTAAAGTAGATTATACATTTTAAATAAAATGGTAAAGAAACAGGTAATAAATCAGAATTATTGCAGAAGCGTTTTAAACTTACATATTAACTTTCCATTACTATTTTTAATAATATTTCCAAATATAATTTTTTTCAAGAAAATCATTTTTAAAAATGTATTCAATACATTTAGAACTGATGATTATAAAGTAATAGCTACTGACATGTTGCTGCAAGAAATAAATAAATAAATGTAACTTGACCAGAAGATGAAATGTACAAAAACAACAAACCAGTTGATGATTTTTGCCCTCTGAAGGTTATAAACGTCCTCTATCTTTCGCCTTTTCTGTGATTTTCTTTTCATTCGTAAATTTGCTTTTCCTATTACCGAATAAATCCATCACGTCATTCTCCCTCATCCTTTTTTATATTCCAGTCTTTATCTGAAAAACACCTTTTAAAACACCTTGTATATGTTAAGTATAATTATTATTTAACATATACAATACCTTAGTTAAATGTAGACCTAGTCGAAAATTACGCAGATTATCTATATGTACACACAAATGGGTTGAAATCCAAAAAAAAGAAACAAGCTACAATGTAACTATGTTAGAAATGAATTTTTTATTAAAACTTTCAGATGATGTTTCTATCTTCAACAGCAAAGGTTTTGTGGAAGCATTAAAACACATTGTGCGAAATGATATAGAAAAAGTAATAATCACCACAGATTCCAATAGTCCAATAACAGTAATAGAAAATAAATTAACGGACAACACCATAATTAAAAAAAGAAACGAAACTTAAAACCTAATCAAAGCCAAAAGACCTTCCGAAAACATCAAACTCAGTTTGATGCCATCCCACTTAGGCATCAAACCGATTGAAGAAGCAGAAAAATTGGCTAAAGAAGCTGCTGTATCTCACAAACATTTTCTGCAATTGAACATTTTGCCGACGCTTAAAGAAGCTCAAAAAGTATTCAAAAACGAAGGAAAATATGTATAGATGGAACGAAAGCAGTAGATCAAACCTCACAAACTTCATCAAAAACGATAAAGTACTTACGAAGAAAATCGTGCATGCTCATTTCCCAGTAAACAAATGCCATTGTAATTCGATTTAAGATATGTCACGATAAATTCTGTCACGTACATATCACATTGAAAACGGAACGAAATCTATATGAATATTACCAGGGTTATCTATCAGTAAAACACGTTATTACCGACTATCCACACTACCTGGAAAGAATGATCAAGAAACGTCAAGATCTAGAAGTACTTAAATAATTTGAAAACTCTTAATTTTTTGAAGAACTTGAATTTTCACCTTTATTTATAAATGTGAATTATAAGTAACAATTTTTAATAGACACGTGTCTTCTAAATCTGTGTAAAACTATGAATTGTAATTACTGCTTCAAGCATCATTCTGTAATTTAATATTCTATACACCTGACCCAGTAGGTTTCGTTAATGGCAGATAAGAGACAGATGTGGCATTAAATAAATTAAAAGATATTATTAAATAAATTAATAACTATTAATTTTAAACTTTTATTAAAAAAAAATTAATTATAAATTTAAATTTATTTTAAATTACCGTTATTTTAAATTTTCTGACCACCCCCATTAATAAACTTTTGATTATTATCTTACTATAATATATATCGATTTTATAACAAAACAACGTTCTTAAAAGTAAGAGATTTCATACATTTATTGTTCAGCTATACTATTCATTAAAAATACAATTTTTTTTTCTTAATAACAAAATTATAATGAAATTTTGCAACTACAGGATCAGAATAATAATAATCTAAAAAAACAGTTATAAAGTCAATCAATAAAATAGGATTTATTTTTAAATAATTCAAGATATTCCCGATAACTAAATTATCCTACGACATTGAAAACTTTCTTTAACTCTTAAGATAAATCATTTACTGGTAAATAAAACATTGGAAATATCAGATTAAAATTATTTTAATTAAAATCAATTTATTAAACTATTTAATACTAAGAAATCGGGTTATAACAAATATATGTTAAAATAAAAAAAAAGTATCACAGTTATATTCGTTATTACAAATTTTTGAGAAAAACCCCTTTGTTAATGTCTGAGATCATAATATAGGTAATTTTCAAAAGAATGTATACTGTAAGTGTTTTAATTTTTAAAAAACACATTCAATTTCTTTTTTTTGCTTCTATGAGTGGGTAAACACAAAACGAAGTATTATGTAATCAATATTTTTCACGTTGATGATCGAAATTCAGGAATAAAATTTTTATTAAACCACAATATTCTATCTTATGTATTAAATTCTGCATTCGACGTGTTTGAAACTATTTATATGGCTTCATTTGAAATAACCTAATATTTAAACTAACGAGAAATTAATTCATAATTTTTTCAAAAAAACGTTTACTGCCACAAAAGATAATAAATTACCTGTATCTTATTTATATACTAAAATAATTAAGGAAATTATAAATTTAGATCATACTGAAAAATATAGTATCATACGTTTTGATAAAATTTAAAAAATGGAAATATTGAGAAGCAAATAAGATTTTTATAAGAATTTGATAAGATTTAATACTTAATCTTAACAAGATCTTACAAGATTTTTTATATACTTATTTTTTTAACATAAAAAAAGTTATATTAAAAAATTTGTTATATTTAAACCAGTAGAAATTAATACGCTGGCCTCCGTGGCGCGAGTGGTAGCGTCTGTGCCTTTCGCCCGGAGGTCCTGGGATTGAATCCCGGTCAGGCGTGGCATTTTTCATACACGCTACAAAGCATTCATCTCATCCTCTGCGGAAAAAATTTGCTTAAAAAAAAGATAGAAATTAATACAAATTCATTCTAACAATAATAAAATTGGGTTCAATCTATCAAATATATATAGTAAAACATTTTAAAACCACATTTTAAACCTTTTTTAATAAAAATTAGGTATGAAAGAAATTTAGTTATTTTCCCCTCTACTTCTACGATAACGTTAAAAAGTTATTTTCAAATGGATATCATATCATTCAGAAAAAATTATGTACGATTATTTCAAGACATTATACTTTGTAACTGTAAAACGTTTTATACAACTCACAATACAAATATAATTCTCCTTAAAACTCTGATAGTTTAATTCTCTTCCCAAAATTATAAAGTTTCATTCAGTAAAAAATTAATATAAATATTTGTTTTCAGTCAAATATTGAGAAAGCCAAAACGCAGAAAAAAATTATTAGAATAAAGCCGTTAGATGATTTTATTAAAAATATCTTAAAACGTTTTTCACTGGGTTAACCCATTTCTGATTATATTAAATTTTATAAGCTTAGTTACTCAAGAGTAAAAAAATTTAAAAACGTTCTAATAATTTAAACCCTCTTCAAAATATAACACTTCATACCTGCACACCTCTAAAATTGATCTAAAAAAGAAATAAAGAGAAAAATTCCCATAAAACGCAAGCAATCTTCCCAGTTTTTACGATTTTAAATGAACCTTCTTCTGAGATATAAAGTCAAACAGAGTTCAAAACTGAGCATATTAACATGAATGTATATAGTTTTTTCCAAATCATGACAGAAACATATTTTTCACACCAAATATTTTAATATTAATTTTCTAATTTTGTTTGTGTAAAAATTTTATTAAATTTTTATTTTTCAGAAATGGATTAATTATTTTATTAACACCCAGTATTTTATGATTTGGCTTTACATTAATATTTTTGTAATATTCATTACGTAAAAATTGTCTTGCAAAATCAACATAAATATTTTTTACGTTCAATATTCTTAGCTAATTTTTATTTAAAAGTTTTTTATTAAAAAATTTTATGTTATTAAAAATAATATGTCTTTAATATTCTACTGTAACATCACTTCAATCAACATTTTTCTTAATTAAAAATATCTTTTAAATAATTATATTCCTTAAAAAACAAATGTAATTTATGTAAAATAAGTATAGGTCTTTTAAAACGGTTTTAGAGTTTACGATTAAAATTCCTGACGTTGAATGTTAAGTTGTGAACTAACTATATTTGCGGTAGATTCGTCTAGTGTTGATTAGGGAGATTTTCATTGAAGGAAGTTAGACGAGACAAGAGCCTGTTGGGTCACTTATTTACAACCGACAAGAACAGAGAGTACCGAACTCAGATGTCTGATTGAGAACTGAACCTTATCTTCGATGCCCGTTGGCAAGGTTGCTCGGCGCTGATTGCGAAGTAGAAGGAAAAGGGATGAGTACTGGTTGAAAACGCTTCAGGGATGTCGATAAAGGGAGGAGGTGAGTTTGAATCCGTATTACTGATTGGCCCATCAGCTTTCAAGTGGAAGTCTGGGATAGGGTGATGAAAGACGGAAGGTTAGTAGATAAGACGGGTAGAGGTATGACTGATTTTCCGGTATTTCCCGTCTCTGTGCATATTCCAAGATATGAAATGAGTAACTTGTCACTGCTAGCACCTTGAAATGGAGGCAGAGAGATATTGACTAAATTCTGCTCATTACCCCACCGACATAAGCAGTTTCGATCTTTCTTTACGGAATTTCGCTTATTCATAGGATTTTAAGAATTTCTTTCAAAGTGATATTTTGCAGCTAAGTAACCATTTATTTCACGAGTGCGTATTTTAATGAAAAGAATGAAATGTATTTTCAATAGCGTAATAACAATAGTGATGTTATTTTAAAAACTGAAAACATCATTTCAATAATCAATTTTTTTACATCCATCGTTATTAAATCAGTATATTTTTTAAACCTTTTTCGAAAAGATATTATTAAATTTACTTATCTTGTAGGTAGGAAACATTTATAAATATTTTCTTATAAAATATATTAAAAATTTCATTCATACATTTCTACATAGAAATTAATCTAAAAATAAATTTAAATGAATAATATTCAATATTCTGTTTTACAATATACTTTAAGTATAAATTAAATAAACTAACATACAAAAAAATAAAAAATAAAAATAATTTTTGTAAACACAAGAAGACAGATTATTCTTTTTTTTAATTTTCTTTTTTCTATTTTATTCTTTCTGGAAAGTTGTAATAAATTAATAAAAAATTTTAAATAATTTTATGTATAAAAAACAAGCAACTAGTTATTATAAGTAAAACGTGAAATGAAAAAACAAAACTTAAAATTCATGGAAGTAATACTAAATTAAAAGGATTAAAAAAAAAATAAAATTTATAAAGATTCTTTAAATATCGAGGTTAATAAAAGAAATTGCTTTTATCCTTGTGTTTTTTTTTCATACTATACTTGTTATTAGGAATGAAAAATAATAAATTTGAAATTCGTAGGAGATTAAAAGGTAATTTCATAAAAATAACTATATAGTCTACCTATTAACATTTAAGCAAAAACATTAATCACTGTTTGTAATGTTATAATAATTTGAAAAAAATAACATTTTAGATACAAAGTGATTGATTATTTTCTGTACAGTGGTAGGAACGGGCTAAAAGTACAATGATATATATCTATTTAATAAATAGAATAGAAAGTTTTTTGTTTAATTTAAAAAAATGACATTTGAATAGTTTAAAAAAAAATCAATGACTGATTAACCTGACAGGAAAGAAGGAGAATTTAGATTTACGAGGCGACTTGAATGACAAGGTCACTCAATGAATGATATTATGAATGTTTATAGAAAGCGATGAATCGAACACTTTAGAAAAATGCGTGCAAAAAAGAATTCCACGATTAAGTGAAAGGTATCAAAACCAGAAAAAAGGAGTTTGAGGTGTCCAAATAAAAGAGAAAGGATCAGTCTCAAGATTTAATGGTGTAACAGGTTTTTGCTTTATTCTTACAAAGGGGAAAAATTGACACTCCTACTGTAATAAATAAAGACAAACCATAATAGCTCCCATAATAATCCTGTTAGTAAGATCGAAGATACTTATTAAATATATTATTAACATTGTTAAGGTGATGTTTACGTTTCTTTTTTTTACGATTTACCGAAAATGGAAATAAAGTGTTATTACTAAATAGTATTTAGTCATCAAATAATTAGCCTATAATTTAGTGCGTACTGTTATTTCTACTGCGGTTTATAAGTCGCTTAATATAATAATAACTGCTGGGCTTCATATTTACACGCAATATTAAATTACAAAATTATTTCATTACGACAAAAGAAACAATTTATAAATACGCCTATTGTGAAGAAGATTAAATAGGCATTAGCCGGTTACTACAAATAATGGACATCGCATACGTTACGTTCTATTATTCTTCCTTACTGTAGACAGTAGTTACATATTTACATGTTATTGAAGATATTAACAGAGTAGAGACGGAAGCACCAGAAGTTGTTCAAGTGGTTGAGAATCCTACCAGAGTAACACAGCACCAGTCAGACACCAAACAATAACATAGAAATGGAACAATTGCATTCTCCAGTTCAGCTAGCCTTTGTCTGCCACTCCTTTGATCCTAGGCATTAATTCAACTCTGTTACTCTTCCTCCTTTCTATTTATGTCTAACTCTATCTCTGTTACATCATTCTTCTTCAAATTTCTCTTTCTTTGTTACTCTTTTATCCTTCTATTGTATAAATGAGACTTTATGAGAAACACTACTGCTTCTTCTTAATGTACTTTAATACCACTTCTCTCAAAAACAAACATTAATATTATGTATTCATGTCAGATGGTGTTGATAGTACTATATTTTCAAATAACAAATTATTCTTGCATAAATCATATTTAAGATTATAAAAACATCTTCATAATTCATTTCATTAAGAATATGTATAAAATTTTAAATAAAAATAAAAAACAATGTCGGTGATGTATTCAAAGGTCATGTTGATAACGTTTCTTAAGAAATAAGTTTCTTTAGTTCACCAATTGGTAGCATTATGGGAAAAAATTATCATTAGTATGAAATTTCACAATAACTTCTCTACATTTAGTATTATTTTAAATTTAATTAGATATCCTTACAAAAAACTACTTAAAATTTAAAAGTATATCTTCTGGTTTTTATTTCACTAAAATCTATTTAAAATAAAAGAATATAATATGGATATATTAAATTGTAAATTTTACGTTTTAAAAAATAAAGTCTAAAGGTTAATTACTGAAAAATAAAATTGTAGGATTTAGAAAACATTCTAATAGATTTATATTTATATACAATTATTTTTTGTGCACATATTTTTCGTATCTGCAAACAATTTCATACAAGGAAGTATTCGCGAAAAATCTGTTTTCAGATTTAAACGGAAATATCCATTCTGATCATCCCTGAATCCATTTTGACTAGTTTCGGCGTGACTCAAAAACGATTAGCCGTAAAATGTTGAAATTTTAGATTTAGGACTATTACATCCACTTGTGAATCTCCCTTTTGGATTGCAATTTTTTTTTTTTTGTTTGGGGGCGAAAAACGCCTGTGCGTTATCATCGCCTGGAATTTTCTTTAATAAAACTGTAAAATAAATCGTAAATAATAAAACTTATAATAATTATAAATCATATAATAAAAATTTATTAAAAAAAAGTCAAAAAGTGAAATAAAACTCAAAACTAACATCGCAGACGGAGTCTTTAAAATATAAAAGTTAAAATAATAGAAAAAAGAAACTATATAAAACTTACTAATTCTGATAGGTCGTGCAAAAGGCTCCCTTCTCGGATAATAACATTAAAGACATAGAACCAAAAAAATTAAAATTGAAAGTAAAGGAAAAAATTATCAAATTATCGATTGGATTGCAATCGACTGGACCAAAAATGTTCAAAAAACAGCACAAAAATCCAAAAAATTTGGATTTTGGACTTTTTCTTAACTGTAGTAATAAGCTCTCATTGAGTGCTTTTCAACGATATATAATACTGTAACCTGTACTTATTTTCATTGGTTCCAGAGTTATAAAAAAATAGAATTTCAATTAAAGAAATATTTGTCTCTTAAAATTCGTAGGGATATCGGTTTGAATCCGACTTAATTTCCTTTTCTTTTTTTTTTAATTTAAATATATTGATTTATTAATAATCATCAACATCAATTGCAAAAGAAAATTTATAATAAATAATAATGCAATCATAACAATAAAAATAAAAAAAAATGTGAAAAATCAGAAGTTATCAGTGAAATAAAATTTTATGTTCTTTTCATTTTAAAAAAATGTGTATATGTAATCTTATAGGCATACAAGAAAGTCATGTGGTATACACATCAGATTTTTTTCTATATAAATTATTTTACATTATCGGTTACCATTTTCTAAAAAATGTTTTAAGAGGTGAATATTTATGCAACATCCAGTTTCTTTTTTATCATCAATTACAAAATTTAGTTTCATCATTTTAAAAACCTGTAGATTTGATTATTTTTGATCAACTATAACTACTTATTAACGACTTTATTTTTCATAGGTTTACTTTTATTTTTTTGTATATGATTAAGACTTACTTATACAAATTTTGATTATTATTTATTTTATAAAGCACGTTTTACTGGTCATAAAAAGGTTTTGCCGAATTACTGCAATGAATGATTTTTTGTTAAAACAAAAATTATTTAATGACCAGTTTTTACATTTAATTTTCTAAATTTCCTGTTGTCTTTATTGTTAGTTATTGATTGATACAGCTTAATAATACGTTTATACAAGGGAAAACAATTTTTGTATTTATATTAAAATTTGAGAAAAAACCTAGAGAAGTTATTAAATTCATACTATAACAGTAATTCTTAGCTCACAATCAGTAAATATCATTTTGCTTTGTTTTTATAAACTCACTGTGTTATTTACATGAAGACCCCGGTTGATGTTTTGTATTGAATATCGAATTTTTTATACCGGGCAGCACGTATCTAGGACTTTAATTTACATAAAAATAAAGTTAAAAAAGTATAATATTTTTTTATAGTTTTTCAAATCAACTGTTATTATATTGTAAAAAGTTCCATTTTTGAGAATTTCATGATTATAACACCTACTGTTTTTAAAAAGTGGTCTTTAACCAATCAAACAAGTAGTTATTTTATTTTACCGAAATTTAATTTGCAGATTAAAATATATTTTTTTTTGTTTTTTGAAAAATAAATCAAAATATTGTTATTACAAGTGTTTAGGAAAGTATGTTGCATGATTTAATATATAATTTTTCTCAACCACCCTATTGGATTTAACTTTTCTTTCAACAAGAAAACACATTATATAGCTTATTTTAATAAAATTAAAATAATAAAGTTAAATAATAATTTTAAAATAGTAAAGAATAATAGCGTCAACCAGGATCTGAACGCCCCTTTCATTTTTGAGTGAATTACGAGATCTACTTGCACGTCTAAAGTCTTTTCTGGCCCTGGACCTGATGGAATATGGACCTTCATACGGAAACTCTTTAATGAGGGTCTTCGCACCTATTATACCTGTTCAACATTAAATTGGAGGAAAGAGTGTTTCCGGACGTCTGGAGGGAGGCTGTAGTAAGCCCAATCGTGACACCGCTTCAGCAGATAACTACCGTCCGATTGCTTTAACGTGCACTATTTGCAAGGTGATGGAGAAGATGATGAATAACAGACTCATACGGCATCTGGAGAGAATTAAATTATTCTCCTAATACCAATAAAGATTGAGAGAAAAGAGATCTACCATGGACCACCATGGTTTAATATCTATACAGACAGATGTATGTGAGGTATTCGCCTCCAAGGAGCATCTCCTAGCTGTGACCTTAGACACTGAAGAGGAATTGTACTATTAATATGAATCTTATTATGTCATTACCATTTTCAAAAAAAGAAAATTTCAAACAAACTCATTTAACCATATGAAATGGGTTGGTGAGAGAGGATAATTGCTACCTTGTTACACAACGATGTTGCGCTTTATAGCTAATTTTTTTGAGTAAACAGACAATCCGTGTTAGAGTTAATGGAGTACTTTCAAAGGTCTTTGAAATTGAAAACGGAGCGCCCCAGGTATCTGTCCTACTTGTAAAGCTCTTCTTGGTGGCTATCAAAGGGGTGGCTGATGTGATCACTCTACCAGTTAAGAAATGTATCTTCGCTGATGATATCACTATTACTTACAGAGGTAAGAAAATTGGAATTATAAGGGAAATAATGCAGAATTCGTTGAATTCGGTGCACAGATTGGCAAAATGTAATGGCTTCAAATTGTCAGTAACCAAATCTAAATTTATTGTTTTCTCTAGGTAACCAGTCGGATACAAAGACATGGTCACCATGTCTTATGCATGTCACATTGCATTTAGGTGAAGATGAGATAAAGGGAACAAACGAGATTAGGCTTCTTGGTGTGACGTTTGACGATAAACTGATCTTTTTGAGCCACATTAAGTACACCAAGGCTGAATGTTTAAGGAGAATGAATATCCTTAAACTCATTTCATGGTGCAACTGGGGTGCGGATCCATAATTCTGAACACGTAGAGAAGCATTGTTCTTTTGAAGCTAGAATACAGGTCTGTACTATATGACTCAGCGAAAGAGATAATGAAGGACATACTTCACCAGTTGCACAATACCTGCATTCGCATGTCAGTAGGGGCGTTTGCCACTTTCCCTAAATCAGACTTGCTAGTGGAATCCGAGTCCCATTGCATTACAGGAGGAAATACAAGACTATCAAACACGCGATCAATTGCTCACGGCAAATGACTAGACACGCTCACGCTTCAATACTTGAAGAAAGGACGTCCTTACCGCAGTCTTTCAGCCTCAGGCTGCGTTACTATCTCCAAGAACTAAATCTGCCTGCCACGAAGAACCTTGAAAAGGAAATGGATGCGGTGCCCCTTGGTTACGCGCGTCTCCAGAGATCGTATACTTAAAATAAACCGGAAAGAAGGTATAAAATGTCTGTTGCGGTTCCTCTACTAAATTGAAATGAGGAATATAAATTAGTGGTTTTGTCTGATTTATGAGTTTTAATTTGTGTTTGAAGTTACTTGTCTTTGTTTATTCTTTATTGTTCCTGTTTCTTTATTGTTTATTTTTGTTATTTATGATCATGTAATGTTACTTTAGTCGCTAAACACTGTAAATAAAGGCATTAAAAAAATAAAGTAATTATTGAATCTGCACTATTATATAAACAGAAAGAGGGGTTTGTTTGTTCGTGATGAATAAAGAAATATTCGATTAATCGCCACCAGAAATTTACCCATGATTCTATAAACTACCGAGAAGTTTTTTTAGATGTATTTCATCTGAAAATATCTCGAAAAAAGTTATATATATATATATACATATTGTAGTGGAGATTTGCTGGTTGAAAATATAATTTACTATATTATGGATAATATAATTACTATAGTGGCTAATGGAAATATAATATAATGACTTGAATTAATGAAATGTGAACTGTAAGTCTCTATCACTGTGTGAGCTGGATTTGAACTCAATGATTCGAATCAATCGATTGAATAATATTACAAAAATCATACAATTCAATTTACATTAAATAAAATGAATGAACATTAAATTAAATAAACTTAACAAATTTCTATTTAAAAATAATGGATTTCCCGTGGAGACTGCGTGTGAGGCTATTGTGGTGAGGCCTGTGAGCATCTCGTGGGACATTAGACCAATCATCACCATCAACTGGTAACAAACGGGGTGCCCCTATCCCATCCTGTTTTCGGATGTTCAATAGGGAACTCTTATAATATCTCTGCAAACAATCGTCTGATTTTTAAAATTCAAACAGCATATTTGTTAGTAGGTTGAAGGCTAACTTTTTCATGCATCAGTTACAATCTTAACCTAACAGATAACGATTATTCCGAAATGTTATATTTTCGCAAAAAATGTTCCGATTTTAAAATTTCAAACGGGTTGTTTGCTAGATATTTTATAGATATATATTTATAAATATAGAGTTTGTATGTTTTTTCTCGCATCAGGCGAGAACAAATCAATTGCTTTCCAATTTGCAGGATATATTCTTGCTATTCCAGGGAAGGTTTTATTCATAGACTGAAGGTCTAGCTAAGTATGATGAAGTTATGAATTAAAGATATCCATTAAGGAAAAAAAAACGATTAATCATTTTACTTCATTCTGTAGTTCTACCATCACGGAGAAGAAATAATTTATGATTATTTTTCTTCGAAGGTGTGCTTTATTTACCATAGTTACAATTATTTATAAATACAATTATTACAATTATTTAGTTACAATTATTTATTATTTATACCATAGTTACAATAATTTCTGAACCGCTCGTCCTACATCCCTCATCCCAAGTTATAAATCCATCCCAAAAAGTTTCCTACCCACTGTCCCCCAACCCCCCCCAAAATTTTGGACCCTATTTTTGGGTTAATACATTTTACCGAACCCCCCGACCCCCTCCCAATTTTCTTTTGGGGCTCCCATCCCCAAGTGGGTACTCGTTGGACTCGGGATCGTCCCCATATTCCAACAGCGCTAATATGAGACGAAGAGGATCACTCCCCTTAGAGGGATCATTGCAGGGAGCTTCTAGCTCACAAAAGGTTACCATTACTAAGAAAACGGAGGGTAAATGTAAAAAGAGACCCCGACATGGGTCCTCAGAAGAAGAAGAAGGACCGCCGGAGAGCCTTAGCAATCTGGTTTACCAATTGGGATTAACTATGGTGGCGTTGAGACAGCATATGGGACCGGGTCTCTCAAAATACATAAGTACACATTAAGCCAAAGGCATATATGCCTTTGGCTTAATGCCTTGACGCAAGTCTCGTCCCCTTTATCAGTTGTTACACAGGCTACTCAGACGGACCCTATAATTGTGGAAGTTGAGATGGAGCAAATTCTTACTAAGGAGCTGACAGATGAGCAAATAATAGATCTACTGCCCAAAAGGTGGCCAAATAGTTTGCGGAACAAAATTAGTTTGATTAACGAGTTGCCTTCTGAGGTGGTGGACTCTTGTACTGTTAGTGATTTACTTAAATCAAGTCAAGGGGATGAAAAAGAAGGTATTAGTACCAAATACAAAGTAGGCGACATTCGTAAAGATGTACAATCAATTCTTGGAGACTGTGACGACATTAAGAAAAGTAAATACAAAATCTACTATGATGGTAATGCTACTGAGAAGAGCACAATGGGAGCTATATTGAGGGCTTTAAGGAAGATTATTCCTCAGGCTGGTAATTTAGTTTTTGTCGTCCCCAATAATAATATTGGAAACTATATGAAGAAATTAATATCTTATTTGCGGAGAGACGAGGAAGTAGCGGTTAAAGTGGTTACGATCCCAGTTGAAGGTAAAGCTATACCAGGCAAGTCTGGACAAGCCCATATTAAAAAGTAGACACCACCGGCAGTTGACAGTCGTACTGTGGTTATCAAAGCAGCTGGAAAATCCTATTCTGATTTACTTAAAACGATGAAGTCTGCAGTAAGTAGCGAAGATGCAAAAGAGGTCATCTCCTTACGTAAGGGCAGGAATGAAGAACTCCACATGAGAATTCAGGGAGCGCAGGAAGCTGCTGAGTTTACAAGTAACCTACGAGATAAGGTGGCAGATTTGCACGTTGACCTGCGTACAAGAGCGGGAAGGCGCACAATAGTTCACATCAGAGCTGTAGAATATGACACCACTGAGACAGAAATTTTTGCTGCCATTACTCCAAGAGTAGGTACTGATGAGGACATCAAGATATCGTTAATTAGAAAAGAGTACGCCGAGACCCAAAATGTTACAGTTATCACCTCGTATAGGGCTGCCTGTAAGCTGGTGGAACAAAGGTTGAGGATTGGCTGGGTAAATTGTCGGGCATATATTAGGGAATCAGAGGAAAAGTGCTTCAGATGCTGGAATATTGGATATCGTAAACATGAGTGCAAGGGCCCTGACAGAATGGATCTCTGCTTCAATTGTGGAGGCAGAGACCACAAGATTGCTGAATGCCGGGAGCATAGTAGCTGCCAGGACTGTGGGACCCAAGAACACCGCACCGGAGGCTGGGAGTGCTCAAAACATTTAAATGCTTAGGGTGATAATGGTTAACGCAAACAGAAGCACCATGTCTCATGATTTGGTTAGTGAACTGGTCATAGAGCAGAGGGCTGATTTACTGATAATCACGGAGCCGAACAAGTACCTTGTTGCTAGATCAGGCTGGATGGTGGATACAAATGGTGAAGTGGCAATTATGGATGTAAGTGGCAGGGTAGCATGGAGATTGACGTGTAGATCTGGAGGCATGTTGGCGGTGGAGTCGGATTCAACACTAGCGATTGGTGCCTATGTGTCTCCAAACTGTGACATACATAAATTTACTAGAAGACTAGACATAATACAAGGAGTAGTAAATAACGCTAGGAAGAAAGTCATTATTCTAGGTGATTTCAATAGTAATGCGATTGCAGCAGGGAGCGCATACACCAATCGCAGAGGTGAGATCCTTACGGATATGATGGGGGCAATTAGCTGTCATTGTGTAAATGATGGCACCCCTACATATGAGGCGAGAGGACACTCGTCAGTCTTGGACTTAACAATCATAGACGATAGACGGAGTAGGGAACACTGGGACTGGTGAGTGTTACCACATGATGTGGCGAGTGACCATCATGCCACTATGATTACCATAAAAGGCTCAGACTATGTGACTAGAGAGAAAATGCCCTATAGTAGTTTTACAAAGGAACAGATCGTGATCATAATCGATAGAACGGCCGAAAGGATTATCAACATAGAGAATGTGACACCAGTTGCCCTGACTAACGTTATAAAACAAGAAATGGGCAGAGTAGCTCACAAAAGAGCCAATAGACACTCAGTGTATTGGTGGAATATGGAGATTGAAACACTGAGAGGGCTCCTACAATCGCGCAGCAGAAGGAAGCAGAGACTCAGAATGCGAGGCGGACAGGAGTATGAGGAGGCATCTCTGGCTTATAAAGAGACCAGACGGGCCTTAAACAAAGCTATTCGTATGTCTAAGAAAAAACAATGGCACAGACTCTGCGAGGAGTTAGACGGAGACCCCTGGGGACAGGCATACAAAATAATCACTAAGCGATTTGGAAGACGTCTGCCCGTATTAAATAATGAGCAGGTAGAACAACAATTTAATGAGCTATTCCCCAGTAGAGTAGAAACTGCAGGAAATGTTATAGATTGCGAACCCAGATGCTTCACGTTCTCTGAACTGCACTTGGCTGTAGCACAACTGGGTAATAGGAAGAGCCCGGGTCCAGACGGAATTCCAGCGGCACTCCTTAAAGGGCTGATAAAGAGAATTCCTTATGAAATGCTTGATGTTGCCAGCCATGGATTAGAAAACAAGACATTTCCAAGAATCTGGAAGGAATCTAGGGTGGTGTTTATCCCAAAAGGCACAAATGAGAATGGAGAACCTTTATACAGACCATTTTTTAAATACCATGGCGAAGGTAGTGGAGAAGATGCTCGCTGGCCGAATCTTTAAGGAACTTGAGAAAGGAATAGGCATTAGTGGAAATCAGTTTGGATTCATAAAGGGTCGTTCGACGATACAGGCGGTGACAAAGGTGATCGACTGGGCTAAGGATACTAGGAGCGGCACATGGAGAACGAGGCGTATTCCCCTATTCATAGCTTTAGATGTAAAAAATGCATTCGGTTCTATTAAGTGGGAATCAATAAATAAGGCATTAGTGGAAAAAGGTATCAGTCCTTATTTAAGAAGGCAGATAGGGGAATACCTCTCAAATAAAGAATGCTTGGTGGAGACGCAGAGTGAGTGCCTACGTTTCAATATTTATGGCGGTGTGTCACACGGGTCTGTACTGGGACCCTTACTCTGGATACGGGCCTTCGATGGGATATTAAGACTAGACTATCAGTATGGGGTACAAGTAATTGCCTATGCCGATGACCTGGCGATACTCATCAAGGGTAAAACAACTGTCGATGTACAAGAGAGGGCTAACAACACGTTACGGACGATAGATAATTGGTTGAAAGAGAGGGGACTCCAGCTGGCAATAGAAAAATGTAAATATATTATGTTCACAGGGAAGAGGATTTTAGACAATCCGGCCATCCAAATTGGAAACCAACAAATAACAGAGGTCGAAAAGATTAAATACCTGGGTGTGACTTATGAGAGGAATTGCCGGTTCACCCAGCATATAATAGACATATGTGCCAAAGGTGAACAGATGACTAAGAATTTGAATATAATAATG
This sequence comes from Lycorma delicatula, assembly GCF_047948215.1. Taxonomy (NCBI): domain Eukaryota; kingdom Metazoa; phylum Arthropoda; class Insecta; order Hemiptera; family Fulgoridae; genus Lycorma; species Lycorma delicatula. The sequence goes on from NC_134459.1 coordinate 121,758,161, forward strand.
TCTTCGCAGAGACCTCCAAGACCCACTAAGCGAAGGGCGAAAGCGTCCACAGTGACATCTATGATGTTATATGCAGTACCAGTGTGGTGGCACGCAGTCAGGGTTAAAAAAAATTTGAACAGACTGGTTAGTACTCATAGGAGGCTGTTGCTGGGGGTTGTTTCAGCTTACAGGACGGTCTCCTATGAGGCGTTGTGCGTGTTGTCTGGGGTGCCACCAATAGACTTAATTGCCCTAAATAGAATCGAGAGGGCGCAAGGCCTCGAAGCAAATGAAGCAAAAGATAGACTTAGACATAGATGGCAAAATAGATGGCAGGAGGATGGACCAGCCAGACGCACGAAGGAGCTGATTCCAGATCTTACATTATGGTTAGACAGGGAACATGGTGAGTTAAATTATCATATCACGCAGTTTTTTACAGGTCATGGCAATTTCAATGAGTACCTCCATCGTGTTGGAAGAAGGCCAGGTCCAGAATGTATGTACTGTGAGAGAATTGACAATGCAGAACACACATTTTTCTGCTGCGAGAGGTGGGCAATTAAAAGGAGGAACTGTGGCATAATAGGTATGAGCCCAGCAGAGGTCCTAGAGCACATGTTGAGGAACGAAATAAACTGGAAGAAGGTTACGGAATTTATAGTAGCAGTATTAACAGAGAAGGATATAGATGAAAGGCGACTAGGTTACTAGTGTAGAATAGAGTAGGGTGGACAGCCTACTCTAGTAGTGGTCACTAGTAGTGGTGAGAGACGGCACGTTGAGGTGTGTCGTTCTCAATGATCTACTGAGGACTCCAAGGGTTTAGATAGGTTCCGATGAAGAAGAAGAGTAAGAAAAGACCCGGTGCCACGTTACGGCTATTTGAGGTATGTCGTGGTTTCCAAATGGGCAAACAGAAAATCACTCAAAAGAGCTGACACCGGCGAGCCGACCTGCCATGCCGGACGTTCAGCCGGTAGGCGGAGAGGCTCGTTAGAGTTTACCAGACACTCCCCTGGGTGGCGCAATACCAACCAGTCGGACCGGCCCAGGGGAGTAGAGTGAAAAAAAAAAAAAAAGTTACAATTATTCTATCTTTTGTAAGTTAGATATTTTCTTGTTTCTATAAAGCCTGAATAATTTAATTGTTATTTATCAGTATTATTCTTACAACCATGATGGTAACGATCACTGAGGAGGTCCAGGGGATGGAGCCCTCTGGGTAGACGGGAATGGTGACGGAAGCGAACTCTGCGAGTGTCCAGGGCACCGGTCTCCTTGGCAACATGGAATGGAGAACGGAGCATGCTCTGCAGTCATGAGAGAGGCCCCATGGCTCCAAAAGCCACTGAGTTGGGTCCAAGTTTTACCTGGGCCAACAACCTGGCCCTCAAGGTCCCAGGTTCTGGTTAGACCGGCCAGCTAGTATATATATATATATATATATATATATGATGTCTGTAAATAAAGTAATGAGACTGGTTTAGAAAAACCGTTTGTTTACAATACAATTATACATGAATACTTATCATATTCGAAATAGTTCCCTTGAGAAGCCACACAACGCTTTAAATGGTTTCCCCGCTCTTCTTAGCAGTGTTGGAACTCAGAAACTGAAATATCCTTCAGATTGTTAAATTGTTAAATTTTTTAAATGTTTTCTACTGTTCCAAAATGGTATCCTTTGAGGTGTTTTTTAAAATCGGGAAAAGGAAAAAGTAGTAAGGACTCAATTCAGGTGAATAAGTTGGTTGAGGAAATACAGAAACTTTTTTTCTTGCTTAAAAACTCATTAATTGAGAGTGCAGTGTGACAAGGTGCATTATAATGATGCAGCATCCAGTTGTCTTTGATGACTGGTTTCACGTGGGCAGCTCTTTTCCGCAGTCTTTCAACAATTTTTTGGTAAACTTATTGATTTACAATCTGTCCTGCAAACAAAAACTCCAAAAGTCTCTGATTCGCTCAACATTGTCGTGACTTTTTGACGTTAACGTTCTTCCGGAGCGTGGATCATCTGCAACTGATTCCCGGACATCTGAAAATGCTCTAAACCACCTAAAAACTTGCACTCGTGACAAAGCGTCATCCCCATACGCCCTTTTCAATTTTGAAAAAAGTTTCAGTTGCATTCTCGGCGAGTTTAACACAAAAAGTGATTGCACAACAAAAACTCGTTTTACGAATAGTTTGTTTACGTCTCACGTGACAATAATAGACTAAAAATACTAACACCTAATATAATTCAGCTGTTCATATAATCATATGTTTACTAGTAACTTTACAGTGCTGCCACTTTGGCTGCCAAAAAAAAAAATGTCTACTTTATTTCTAGACCTCGTATAAACATTGCACTAAATTAGTTCATAACTACAATAATTTATTAATTTATTGTTATTAATAAATTTATTAATTTTATTAACTAAAATAAATACATCAATAACTATCAGCGTTTTATTAGGTAAACCTCGAAATATATAGATCGACAACACACAGTTTAATTTTCCCACAACTAACAGTAAATTTTTATAACCTATAAATACTTGTAAACATAAACATTCAGCGTAATAGGAAACAAAGGAGAATATTCATTATTTCTTAAAAGAAAAAAAAAATCGGTAATATAATATTAGAATTGATTTAATAGTAAAATATACTCAAGAATACGGGTCAACGGCATGGAATAATCTGATTGATCAAGGAACATGTTGGAATTGATTACCTTATAATTAACCGTTGTCCATAGTAATGATAGTAATAGGGGTAGGAATTAAATCGCGTTTAACAGGAAATTAATTGTTTACAGGTAAGGAAAACACGCCTTTACATTATAGTGTTTAAGGATGGCTAATGGAATTGGCAAGCTTCAATAAACACCAAGAGAACAACTCTTAAGTCCTATGTAATTCAATAAGATTACATCGACTTAAATAAATAGTATGTATAATAATTTATATATTTATTACTTTATCTTTATATATATATTGAATGTTATTGATTTCAGCAAAATTTATTTTTTAATTTACGTTATTATCATAACGTAAATTAAAGAATACAAATTTCAGATAAAATATGAGAAAAAAAATCACTTGAATATCTGCTAATTAAAGTTTTTGAGTAATTAGGACTAGTAAGTGAAAAATTAATTTTCATAACACTAAAACTCTGGAAATCAAAATAGATGAAAGCAAATGACATAACACGATAAAAGCAGAGAAGATTTTATATTTTTGAGTATTTAAATTGTACAAAATTGCATTTTTTGTTAGTTTTTATTTTTATGTCATGCAACGTTTTTTTTTTTTTTTTTTTTTTAAATTATAAATGCATCCAAAATCGCAAGGTTTTTAACTTAATGCTAAAATGAACATAATTTAAGGTAGACACTTTGAAGCGAATCTGACACGTGAAAAAACAAAACTTAGTCTGAAAGTTTTCCATTGTTAAACGATCATTTTTAAACGATTTAAAAGAAATTTGGGAATATATATCAGTATTGTTTTTAATTTCATAAAACCGTAACATTAAAGTAAAATGATCTTAAATAAGACTAACATAAAATTCAACAAGTAAAAACTTTCTCCTAATTTTGTAAGCAACAAATTATTTATGTTTATTCCAGGAAGATCACCACTTCCTCAACCTCTATGTTGGAATGGTAGTGTCTTGCCTTTTCATCCCGAAGGTCCTAGCTTTGAATCTTAGGAAGTAACAGAAATTTTTTATTAGTTACAACATTTTCATTCCATTTTCTCACTCTTTGCCTTCATGTAGTGAACTTATCATTAAAAAAAAAGAACTTCTGTAATTAAATCTGATAAATGGAATATTTATTTTTGCAATAATAACTTTGCAACTTATGAAAAAATTATGATTAACTGAACTTCTGGAATAACCTACACGCCAAACTTATAAGGGTCAAATGATGTTAATAAAACTTCCAAGATAAGTTTATCTTGACGTCATCGAAATTTTAGTTAAGTATCATAATTTTAAATAATTTTATGAATCTTAACAAATTTACAAGACTAAATTTTAAAAGTAGAAAGTTTTCTTTCTGCTTTTAGCGAACTTTTTTTCCTACTATACACGTTTCTAAACCATTTAGAAAAAATAAATTCTGTAAATAGTAATAAAATTGAAAACGAAAAGAAATTATGAATAGCATTATTGTTAAGTATGTACATAAAACAATATTTTTATGATTTATTCGATGAAATGTGATTAATTCGCTAGAATACCATGGTATAAAAAATTTAACCAATTTTAATTAAGATATTTTTAATTTTCAAGGAAACCTTTTCAATGCGCAAACAAAAAGTGGTATTCAGAAAACCGGGATAAATCAATTTAAAGAATAAATAAAATTAACTGTTTTATTTATAAACACAATAAGTTGAGTTTTCTAAGATAAAAATTTAAATAATCTTAGTTACTTATTTATAATACTGCATATAAAAATAAATTTAAAGATTCAGAGAGTGTAGTATTTAAATAGAAACAGTTAACGAAAAATCTCATTAATAATTTTATGTATATGTATTATAGAATACTAACGCATAGGCTAGTTAAAAATACACAACTTTATCCTCTCATGCAGAACAAAACAGAACTGTTTAATTCCAATTCAAACAAAACTGTGTTGCTCGAAGATAGTGTGTATGCATTTACGTATATGTCTGCCTGTGTATTTACTCACATGTAATATGGTTTCCTTTATACAATAACCGTCTGTAAATAACTAAGGTAAAGTTTACGGAAATTATCTAGAAACATGATATTATATAAAAAAGAATGGATTATTAAACCTGGAGGCTAACCGATTACAAAAATAGTACTAGCAAACGTATTTAGAGACAGAAAAGGTTAAAAGCTTAGGCTTTTACAATATTAAGCGAAGGTGTAGTCAGGCTGTTTCATGATATTAAATTTGTATATCATGTATAAATTGTATCTTCAATGTATATTGGAGAGGCAAAATTTCATACACTGGTAATTTAATCTCTGTGTAAACGGAAACCCAGCAAAACTGGTTTAAAAGTGGAAAGGAATTCTTTACAATATTGCTCACTATTAATGTCAAAATGCTTGTTTAAATTACAGTTAACTTTCAATTAAATAGTACTTGGTTTTTAGAATAATTCTTGTTTCTGTTACATGAGCAATATTGTTTTATTTTCTTTACACTTACTTAACGTTTTAATTTATATCAAATAAAAAAACAAATAATTTAAAGGTATGAAGATTTAAAAAACAACAATAAAAAATAAATAATTACATTATAATAAAATTTGAAACAGGGGTTCATGATATCTTTAAATATAATCTAGGGTAAGATTATATTTGTTATTTTAACAATACGAGCGCTATCAAAAATTACCTTTCATATAATTATAATATTTTTGTGGTAATATTACTACCAGGAATAAAATATATAGATTAAAATAGATTAAGAATATGTCAAAAAATTCAATTTGTTACAAATACACATGGTAAAATAGTCTACAAAATTTAATTTTGATTTTAGTGTCCCTCAATTATTTTTATTTCAAATTTCTGCTATTGATATATCGTGACCACTTAAATCATTTTAAAAATATTAATAATTTTGCTAAAAAAGAGTGAAGCTTTGTTTGAAGTTAATAGTTTGTTTTTTTTTTTTGTTTTTTTTTTTTTAACTTGGTAGCCACTTTTAAATGCGTTAATTTAACCATTTTAATTACTTATTTAAAAAAAAAAAACTTTACGCAATAATCAAAGAAAATCATTACATGAAGGAATCTACTGAATGTTTTATAAGAAAATATTACTTTCTCAGCAAGTTTCGCAAATTTCATCCAAATCGTGTTCTGTTATAAAAAGTTTATAAAATATATATATAACGTTTCTTTAATTGAAGGCATGCCAGGGTCTAAATAATTTGAATTTTTCGTCCATCAAAATACGGAATAATTTTTAATAAGAAATTTTCAAAATTGTTATATTGAGTATAGTATACTTGAAAAAAATCAGGCGTAAGGAAAGTTAAAGAAGTTGTTCATCCTATTTAGTGCTGATCCATAAACTGATATGAGAGAAAAATATAATAATTTGATGGACTTATGATAACATATTCATGTAAAATAGTTTTCACTGCTGATTTATTTTATGTGTAATTAACAATAAGTACTGATATAAAATTGAAAAACTGAGATGGACTATCAAATCTAATTACTATAAACCTAAAATCATCCGTACAGAAAAAGCTTTTGAAGCACGGAAAATATTTTTAAACTGACCATAACCGGATATGGTAATAAATTAACTTCTTGTTGTCAGTTGTCAAGATATCTCCTTCTTGGTGTAAATAATATATAACTTAAATATTAGCGTAATAAAAGCCAAATTTCTTTAACATCATCAAATTTTAAAAGAGAGCAGTTTTTGAATTTTTGGAACTTCCTTGGATGAATTTTTAGTCCCATCTGTATACGCAAAAGTATATATCAACTCGTTTAACAATTGTGTTAGTCCGATAAGAGTAATAAAAATTTGAATTTGAATTAATTTTTTTAGTTTTTCAAGTATAATTCATTCTTCAGATAATCTATCACTTACACGTGTTTCGTATTCAAGAATACCAAGAAATCTTTTTAGTCTTTTTAGTCTTGCATTCAGAATTTCTTGAACTTTTTTTTTTTTTTCCTCTCAGCTCCCCTGGGCCGGACCGACTTGTTGGTATTACGCCGCCAAGGGGTGTGTCTTTAAACTCAAATAGGCCTCCCCACCTACCGGCTATATACCGGCAAGGCAGGTCGGCCTACCGGTTAGCTCTTTTTGAGAGTTCTTTATCAATATTGGCCCCTTGGGGACCCAAAAGGGCAATACTAATACACCACGCCAGACCCAGTTCGCCGCGACGCGGTACCGGGTCCCTTCAGTATTCAGTGTGCTCTTGCCTGACTGTTACCCGTGGAGTCCTTGGTGGCTCATCAGTGCCAACACACCGCAGCATGCTGGACCTCACCAGCAAGGCTGTCCACCCAGTCCTATTCTAGCCAACACCTTGTCTTCTCTCATCGGAGTATTTCTGTAGAACAACTTGTCTAACAAAACTAGCAAAATTATTCCAGTTTGACTCGCTTCTTAGCATGTAGTCTATTCTTGTCTCTGGAGTTATACCTGTGAGTGCCTTACTATGTCTAAGTGTGTCCCACCTATTGCACTCAAAAAAGGTGTGCTCAGCATCATCTATCTCGTTGCAGTAGTTGCAAATTGGCTCTTCTCTCTTGCCTATTTTGTGCAGGTAGTTATTGAAGGAACCATGCCCTGTAAAAAACTGCGATAGGTGATGATCAACCTCACCAAATCTTCTCGACAACCATGGCTTGATGTTGGGGATGAGGGTTCTCGTCCATCGACCCATAGCTTCCTGCGACCATCTTTCCTGCCAGATATTATAAACGGCATCCCTGACCTCTTGTTCTGGCTTGCCTTGTGCCCTCTCCACCCTCTTTTTTGCGATTAGGTCAATAGGAGGTGTACCCGATAACACGCACAGGGCGGCATAGGACACTGTCCTGTATGCGGACACAACACCTAGGAGCACACACCTGTGCGTCCTCGCCAGTCTCTCTTTGTTGCGCCTGATGGCGATAGAGCGCCACCAGGCCGGAACGGCATACATAAGCGAAGACACGACGGTGGTCGCCAGTAAACGGCGCTTTGAGGCCCGAGGGGCATTCTGCGATGACATAATGATGTTTAGACTTTTTATCATCCTTTCTGCCTTGTTGCATACATTGACTATGTGCTCGGTGTATCTACAGTTTTTCTGGAGGATAACTCCTAAGTACTTGATGTTATTCGCTTCTTCTATAGCATGACCGTTGATGGAAATATTGAACGGTTCTAGCACTCTTCTACCCGTAAAGGCAATACACCGGCATTTTTCCGTAGACAGTTGCAGACCCCTGGACCTCAACCACTCCTGTATAGTGTCGATGGCCGCATACACCCTCTCCCGCACCTCCAAGACCGTCCTTCCCTCTACGAGGACGGCAAGGTCATCTGCATAAGCCAGCACCTGAACGCCGACAGGAAACTCCTTCAAGAATTTCTTGAACTGTGGTGATTTAAACTGCCTGACTCCATGCTTTTTATCAATCAATGTCGATAGGGATCACTTTGCGTTTTTCTATACCCGTTGGTAACAGATATAACTGATTCAGCGACAATGGGTCTTTTTAAAGTAGTAAATTAAAATTTACTACTTTAAAATATTCTTATTCTTTTTAATATTCTTATTATATTCCATAACGAGTAATGGATTATTTTAAGAGCCGATTATAGCTACAAGGTGGATATGCACGCCGCTGTGTAAGATGATTTTTCTCCTATTATTTGAGAAATTATGTATTTGATAATTTAAGTAACACCTGATGAATGTTGTATTTTACACATCTTAATTCATTAGATTACAACATTTGTTTTAATTCAACACCGTATCTGCTGACTTTACTTTGACACAATTACACATAAATTTATATTTCTTATTTCAGCTGCTTAGATAAAAATAAGTTACAAAGTATTTTGATTATACATCATGTACCGATATAATAAAAATAACTTCAGTCATTCTAAATACCTGACAAGGATTTCCTTAGTTATAAGTTAGTGGTACACCCAGAATCTAATAAAGTTTAAACTAAAATTCATTTCAAACCATTCTGACTATTATTAACTGATATTTGTTTACTAGCTGGTATTAAGTTCAAAACCACTGCTTTAAAACTATTATTATTACATCTAGTATTATGTAATGTGTAAATAAATAAAGTTAAATATCTAACGTGAAAAATAAGTTTAAATCAGTTAAATTTATTTTATCATAAAAATATAATTCTCGATAAATAATAAAATGTATATGATACATGAAATTATTTTTAATAGCTTAAAAAGAAGCTTTTAACCAGTAAAAAACAATTTTATATAGGAAACACTTAATTTTTAATTTAAAAATATATCCATTAAATAGGTATATTAAAAGCTAAATTTAAAAGGACGAAAGAGAATGCAAGGTAAAATAAGTTGTCTTTTAAATAGAAAATAGTGTGTACGTTATGCATAAGTTAAAAGAAACCTCATCGACTAAGTCGGGAAAGTGTGGAAGTGGTGTAAAACCAGTCATAGTGCAATGTTAGGTTTTCCATTTATTGCTGTAGGCAGTTACGTGAATTATTAATGTCTTAATCTGTCTTGTACTCTCTCACGGCCCAACTGCCGATTCTAGTATACTAGTTTCTACTTCATATTATCTTCTTATAAAACCGGATATATTGTTCATTAATTTTAAAATGGTTTTAATATAAATAAATAAGTATTATAACAATATTATTGATATAATAACTTATACGTTGAAATATATTGCAAAAAATGTGTAAATAAACAAAAATTACAAACGCACTCGCGTATATATATTATGTAGTCTTGTTTTGACTGTTTCCCATACAATGCTTCATGAAAAATGTATTGCTATCCAGCCGTTCATCAAGATCTACGAACATATTTTGTGTGTTATGCATGTATATGTTTATAGGCATTACAAAAAAATGAAAAAAATAATTAGCACGTGGATTAGCTGGTTTAAGTTGTCTACCGATGACATGATAGACCGATGATTGTCTTAGAACCATGTAACCGTTAGTACTATTACCGCCGAATTATCATATGAAATGACTTATTATTCTTTTTCTGGTACTTACGTATTAACGCCACCGGAGCTACAGCTTTATTTAAAAACAAAGTAGTCAATCGGATTTCGGTGGAAAATGAACACTCTCTTTATTAATTTTAATAAATGGTTATTTATATTTATTTATTTTATAAATATAATTTAACTAAAGTTAACCTACGTTCGCTAACCTTGACTAATTAACACCGTAATTTTTTGAGTATTTATTTAATAAATTCAGTAATTATTGCAATTATTTATTATTTAAATAATCAAAACACTCCTGTTAATTAGTCAAGGTTAGCGAGCGAAGCGAGCGTAGGTTAAGTTTGGTTAAATTATATTTATAAAATAAATAAATAAATAATAAACATTTATTAAAATTAATAAAGAGACTGTTTTGAATTTATGTTAAACTCTATATCGGCCCATTTTCCACCAAAATCCGATTGACTACTTTCTTTTTAAATAAATCTGTAGCTGCGGTGGCGTTAATACGTAACTACCCTTTTTCTATATGCCAGTAGTAACGAAATTGTTTTTAATGATAACGTAATCATTATGCGTTCGTCAAGCTTAAATAGTTATTCGTCAGTACTACACATATTTTTTCAATATTGTCATTCTATCGATTTAGATAGAGCGAGAAAGATAGAGGGAAAAATCGATATATATAATAAGAAAGAGAGAGCGAGAATGATAGAAGTGTTACGTTTGCTACCATGGAGTGTGCTAAATACGATTGTTCTCCTCCAAACTCTTCCACTGACGGATCATATGTGCTACTACCAATGATATATGAGGACTCCTGGAGCTATACTCTCAATTAGTTGTCAGAAGATTCTGCTGCAAAGGAATGGGGTTGACGTCGTCTGCCGCAGTGAGACCGTCTACCCTGCGGCGTCAATGAATTCAGAGAGGCCACCAGCAGTGTTTCTCCATTAGCGGTGCCCCAGGTGTTGCCACGGATCCCCTTGGATAAAGGCAATAGGGAAGAGATAAGAGCTACGGAGATGTTCTGGAGGTTCCGTCAGTTGCAGCTTTGCCGGAACGCACGGGGAAGGTGGGATAGGAACAGCCTGCACTTGGAGGTAGTTTGGAGCCCTCGGATCGTTGCTGCTGATAATGTGTGTGGGACTCCTGAAATCGTCCTGTGTAACCCGTAGGAACACAGCATCTCCCGAGTAATAACATCATGGCGAGTATCGGGCCATGTTGTTATAGGGGAAGGTTGTTTGGTGAGTCTCCGCCTTCTGCGGGAAACCTCACACACCCAGTAGTGCGGGTTGCTGGGTGTCTGTGTGCAGATTTTTCCTCCTTCTGCATTAAAATAAAACTCTTCCACCGTTTAACATCATAAAATTAATTCATTAGCTTAGTACCATATTCAGATGTAGCCGTGAAAATATTTTACGAATGAAACAGAAAAACCGAAAGAATACAATACACCTATTTCTACCACAAAAAAAATGTATCTCAATCGTCATAAGAACTGAAGAAATGAAAATTCGAAAATGTGTAAAAAAAAAGGAATGTGTAAAGCTTTTTGATAGTTCTAATAACAACCCAATTACAAAAACATTAAAATAAAGGATCAAACAATAAAAATAAAACCTAAAAAAAAACTTATGTAATATTTTTAATATAAATTATCAATTAATTCAGATATGGATAGCGAATATATGTACATTAGTTCCAGCTCCAGTGAACAGACGGTAATATGATTTACTAAAGTATAGTAAATTCTTTTTTGTAATAAAATACAGTGGTTTTCATTAGATTTGAAATGTGATTTTAAAAATAATCTACTGACAATATATTTTATAATCTCAGTTACATGATTATTTTTAGCTTATTATTTCTTTGGGTGGCATAACCGACTTTTATTTAATAAATTCAGAGTGTATAACTCTTATTTTGATTATTATTTTCAAAAAAAGTGCAGTACTAAAACTTAACCACAGCTAACATCAAAAAATACTTTTGTTATTTCATTGAACTTGAAGAATTTTTTTTTTCTGGGAGAAGTAAAAAAATTATAAGTAAAAAAAAAAACATTCACTAAATTATGCAAAATTACTTTTTACGTTTATAGCAATCTATAAACGAATAAAGGACTACGTTTTACCCAAAACTTTGTTTAAAACTATCTTAATATAATTATCTCCAGTAAAAATATTTTAAGAAGAAAAGTATATTTTTAAATTAAATTTCTAATAGGAAAAATCTGTTTTAGGAAAAATAATCATGAATGTAGTAGTACATTAATAAGGACAATAAAAATTTCTAACAACAAGAAGAAGAAAACAATATAAGAAAATAGTAAATTTTTATGTGGTATCCAGTTTTGAAGTACCATATACGTTATGTGCTTGCATATTTATGGATAAATAAATATTTGGAAAATTACTGTTGAATTGAATAACATGAAAAGGAGTTAGTTAACTTTAGATGCAGAGTGAACGTCATCCTTTCTGTCTTTTTTCTTTTTCCTTTTTCCTGTTTAGCCTCCGGAAATTACCGTTCAGGTATTACTTCAGAGGATGATATGTAAGAGTGTAAGTGAAGTGTAGTCTTGTACTGTCTCAGTTCGACCATTCCTGTGAAGTGTGGTTAATTTAAACCCAACCACCAAAGAACACCGGTATCCACGATCTAGTATTCAAATCCGTACAAAAATAACTGACTTTACTAGGACTTGAACGGAACGTCAGCCTACGCAAAATAGCTAAATACTTTTGTAACATATTTCAAGATCATAAATTATAAAAATTATATTATGACTTTGGTTGAATAACATTCACAAAAACTTTGAAAGGAAAAATTTGATTTTATGAGTATATGACGAATGCGATTCTTATCGCTTGTACTAAAATATTTACATTCAAAAATACTAACGAATCAATTTAACGAAGTTCTGTAAATTTAAGTTACACAGGTTACGGCAAGGTAGCCTAAAATTTTCATTTCTAGACTGGTTTAGACTAGAAAACACATTGTCTCATAAACACACGCTCACTCTTTAATTTATTTTATGAATTAATTAGAAACGTACTTGATTAAACAAAACATCCTGTTGATTTGCGAAGAAAATAGAATGAAGAAATAAAATTAACATCAAAACTGGTGAAACTTGCAAGAAATAGCAAAAAATATTTTTTTACCTCATTATATAGGCAATATGTGACTTAGTTTTAATAAAATTAACTGTTTTCATAAATGTAAATATCTAATGTCGACATCACATGACTTCCTTGTACACCTATTAAATTACATACACACATTTTTAAAAGTACATGAAATTTTATTTCACCAATAACTTACGATTTTTTTTCATATTTTATTTTTTTTATTGAATATTATTTCTTGTAATTTTTTTTTTACATCACTGGTTAATAATTATTAAATATCAATATATTTATATTAAAAAAAAAAAAAGTTAAAAAAAGGAAATGAAGTCTGATTCGAACCGATGTGCCTTCCCCTTCTAAGATCCAAATATTGCACTAATTAAAATTTCACTTGGATATAACTCTGGACCCGATGAAAATAAGTACCACTTATGATATATCGTTCTAAATTCAATTGTGTTTAATTTTGGACATTTTGGACACTTTTGATTCAGTTGATTGCAATAAAAAATTGAGGTGCACAACTAGATGTTACAAAAGTCAAAAATCTAAAATTTCAATATCTTACGGCTAATCTTTTTTGAGTTATGCAAAATACATACATACGTGCAAACCTCACGCCGATACTAGTCAAATGGATTTAGGGAAGGTCAAAATGGATATTTCCGTTGAAATATGAAAACCGAAATTTTTTTGTGATCACGATACTTCCTTTACTACGTACAAGGAAGTAAAAAACGTTATGCGATCGATTATCCACGATGTGTCTGAGATGTTAGCTGGTGTGAAATTATATTCCAATAATCGTGAACTAAGTAGGCTGAAATAGAGAAGAACATTTTTACTAAGGTGTTTTTTGTTATTTTTATATTATTATATAAATCTAAAAAGCTGTTTCTATAGAGAGTGGTTGTGTTTACCTATTACTTTTGATTTTTTTTTCAGTGTTTCATCAATTTTTTTCCAGTTTTTCTCAGTGTTTCATCGGTTCTCTTGTTTGATTTCTTATGATTATTTTTGTTTTCTGTTGCGCAACCGATAGTACTGTACTCTTATGTAATGTTTGAGGAGCTTCGATGGAAGCCTCTCTAAATGTTATGTTATGTGATCATATATACTTATGGTTTCTGTAAAGGTGTAACAGGTAGTAAATATATTTTGAAATAAAAAATAGAAAATTGTTATTTTTTCCAATGCTAAAATTTAATGTGATCAATAAGAAGTGAACTGAATTTAGATTTTTAATAATTTATTAAAGTAACGTAACAAACTTTTTTTTTTAAGTAAAAGAAAAGAAAAAAATGACAAAAACATACTTTTAAAAACTTTTATCAGAGTTAAGCAAATTTATTTTACTTTTTTTACCTCGTTATTGGACTATATTTTACTTTTTACAGTATTCATTTGTATAAAAATTTCATTGAATAAAGAAAAGTCTGAATATTTTAGATTTTCCTGTTTACCGTAAAAAGTTCTTAAAATCCAACCATTAATACAATTTTATAAATCATCGGTCATTCTCTTGACATTTTATGAATGTGGGTATTGACTTAATATATATTTTTAAAAATAGAATTTTGTTATATAACCAGAACTAATTATTAATTGTAATGACACAGTTGTGTTGGAATTGAACTGTTTTTGTATAATAAGTATAGTATATCAGCAGTACCAAAAAAACAAAAAAAAAAAAAACGATATATAAATAAAGAGACCAAATCAAACCTCGTACTGTTTTCAACTATTTTTAAAAAGTTTGTAATTTTAAATGTCTTTTTTAAAATATATATATATATCCGCCTAATTAAAAACTTTGCCGTAAGTTACATTAAATGACGTCAGTGTATAAATTGCAAACCACCGGTTTGGTCTAAAGGTGAACGCGTCTTCCCAAATCAGCTGGGTTGGAAGTCGAGAGTTCCAGCTTTCAAATCTTAGTACAAGTAATTACTTTTATACGGATTTGAATAATAGATAGTGAGTGCCGGTGTTGTTTGGTGGTTGGGTTTCAATTAACCACACATCTCATAAATGGTCGAACTGAGACTCTAAAAGACTATAATTCATTTACACTCATACATATCCTCATTCTTCCTCATCCTAATTCATCCTCTGAAGTAATACCCGAACGGTAATTCCCGGATGCTAAACAGGAAAAAGGAAGGACTTGTACAGATTACAGCACAAGTCATTAAAAACTTTGTGAGGTCATAAAAATTATTTTATTATAATAATTTTGTTCTATTTTTCGTTAAAAACGTTTTTACATTTTTAAAACCGTGCAATAAAACGAAGTTTCGTTTATTAAAAATAAGTTTCATTAAATACAATAATATAAAACTATGTTTTACATTGTTATTGGTTTTAAGAGTCATATAAAAGTGTATCATTATCGCGAAGAGTACAAATAGCTTTAGTGAAGTCGTTATTAAATAATAACGATCATTCCTAATTAACAAATACGTACCTGGTGTTTCATTGTATGTTTTACTATGTATTTAGTGATTTAGTACGATTCAGATTTTATGATTTAGTGATTATGTATTAAGTATTTCTTATTTTAGTGACATATAATATACATGTATATGTGTATATATATATATTTTAAAATTAGATTTCAAAGTGGGCGATAACGCCTCCTTGTGGACGCTGGAGGCCTTCTGGGGGAAGCAATAGAAGGCCCGCAGAAAACTGAGGGTGTTCAGGTGGTCTAGGTCGGTGATGAATGATTTAAAACAAATATGCAAAAATGATGTTTTCCTTATATTCAAAGTAAAAATAATACAACACCAGTAAAAAATTTAAAGGATAGTGACAGTATATTCTATCACTATTTTTGTTATATAACTATATAGATACAATTGTAATTTTTTGTGAAAGCAATTTTAATAAAAAATACTTTCAAATATGATTAAATATGCGTTTAATTGCTTTTATTAAAAATTAAGTTTCAACACAGAAATAGGATATGCCACGTTTAAAAACAATTACAGTTGCTGTTTTTAAGAGCGCATCTTACAAACCACAATTGCAATTATTATTTTTAACAGATGGTAAGTTTAAACATTTTGGGGACGCTAGAAAATTTTTGATTTTCAATGTGGGTGGTAGACTAAAAAGTTCGAGAATCAATGATATAATCGATAGAGATGATTTGTTTGGTTAGTTTAATATACATATATATAAGAGATTTGATGGGATTGATAAATATTCGATAATTTTCATTGCTCATGTTACTAATATAGGCTATAAAGTTTACCAGGAATTTGTCTCGCCAATCAAAACTATCTCATTATGCAGTGTAAAATTATTATTATTACTATTAATATTGTTATTATTAGGGTCAGATTGTTAAGTAAACTTCATAGAAGCTGTATGAGAGATAGCCTATGAAGTCCTAAAATTACTTTCAGGTATAAGTTTGATTTTAGCAAGAGCACCTTAATTAGTAAATGTTTCTTAATTATACAAGTTACATCACTTCAAAATAAAAGTTTAGTAAGACGGTACTTTGACGTATTCATGTTTACTCCTTTAGTATCCATTAGAAGGATGATTTAAAACAAGTAAAATAAAAATGGTTTTCTCTGAAATATTACTCAGAATCGCACATATAATGTATTATCTACAAATATGTTTCACACAACACACACACACGCGCACACAAAAAAGTATATATATATAAATATGTGTGTGTGTGTGTGTGTGTGTGTTATATTACGTCATTTGTAATTTACATTAGATAGAGGAAATTTTATAGTGAAATAGTGATCACCTTGCATTACATAAAAAAATTTAAAACTTATTTCCAAATCCAAAATCCAAAACAGAAATGTGAATGTGTGTAATTGTTTATATTGTAATTTATCATATTAAGAAGAAGTGAACAGGTTGGAAAAATATCTACCTGTCACAAAAATGGTAATTTTCTTGAAAACGGTTAAATTTTTTTCAGCAAAACGTCTGCGATTCTGGAAGATAATCTGACTACTTTAAACAGAATTTATACGTGTTTCTCTGAATATTGGTGTAGTTAAGAAAAACGTGGATGCACGAGTGAATAAGATATATTCTATAGCGTAGCAAAAATTCTTTCATAACGATTTTGTTAGTAATAAACGGTTGAATGAAATTTGGTATTTGGATAAACATAGATTCCAGATAATCAATATTTACAAGATAGCTGCTGCCGAATCTTTCCTTGAGCACATCTTTAACAGTTCTGTTGGCTTCGAATTTATAGCAAATGTAAGCAGTTGTTCGACGTGTTGGTCACGGTGTTTTAAACTTTCTCTGCTTCTTCCGTTGTACATCGTGAATGTTCTTTATCGAGAATCGTCTTTATCCTAGCAAAGTTAGCATAATGAGGTCTTTATTTTAAGAAAAGATGCCATATATTGTAATTATTTTATATGCGTATAACGGTAAATTTCGAAAAATTCTACCTATGTTTTCATTTTACAAAGTAAACGCTTTGTTTAAAGTTTTATACTTTACAAATTTTTTTGTTTTCGTTAAAATTTTTTTTTATCATTTATTCCGCCCCCCGGGGCCGGAACAAGCATCTAAGCACACATACTTTTATATTAGAGTTTGTTTATAGTCACTATAAATTCTCAAACTTAATAGCTCTCGAAGAAACTGACCACAATTCTTAAATTCATTAAAGCGTCAATGATTACAATGTATTATACTACTATAAATAGTAAAACTTAAATAAATAGATAATTGAAAATAAAAACTACATAAATTTTCTTACATCGTTTTAACAAACGTTTGTTTATGATGGTTTGATGGATAGTTGAAAGGGAAAATAATGTAAGACTAGTCATCAGATCAGAGACTAGCTGGTTTAGAACCGATACCACCATTACTATTAGTTGCAATATTAAACCCAAATAAAGATAAAAATAAAGATCTCACAGTTCTGATGATTTAAGTAATTTCGGATTTAACAGGTAACTTTTTAATTATTGTTTATATTTTAAATAATAAATTAATTATTTGTCCTTTATAAAAAAATACAACGAATATTTAATAAGATAATAGAATAAGATATAGTGTAAGAATTGACAACGCTTAAAAATTACTTATTTTAATTACTTTCAAAAATTAAATTATACAGATTTTTTTTAAACAAATTCTAGTAATTTATAATTAAGAGTATTGTCAATCGCCTTAAAATTTAATATACATTTTAATCTTCGTTTTGAAAATAACTATGTATTTAATTTAATACGAATGTTCTTTTATTTTTTTAACTGTTTTAATTTAACGAGAGAAGAGAGAATTAGATAATGTAAAACTGGATTCCAGTAATTAACACAATCTCTATGGGTTGTCATTTTAATCATTTCGTATTACTAGTAAAAGAAGATATTACTTGTAATGTGCACCGTTTTTCATACATGAAAACCATTATTCATCTAAGTTATTAAATAATATGTAAAAATTATTCCTTTACCCTGAACTAAATCTTAGTTTAATTGCACAAGAACTTTAATATATTAATTTGAATACGTAACACTTTTGCGTAAATAGAAATATTATTTAAAAATAATTATTAAAAACTACTTAAAAATAAATATGATAATTAAATTTATCATTATTATTATTTAAAAGACTACCATTTGTTATAAGCCTCAAAATGTACGCTACAGTAGGTTAGTGAGTTAGTAAATAATGTTAAAATTGTTTATCATATGTAAATTAAGATGTGGAAAAAATCATATTAACTATGTAGAGGGCGTGGGAGTTGTAAATTTATCTTCAACTCACTTTATCGAATTTAAATTATATGTAAAAGGAATAGTAATGTTTTTTCCATGGTGCCGCTTCAAAAATGTTATCATTTTTCGTTACTTTCTAAAAAACTATTCAATGTATTACGTTTATATAAATCAGAAAATCGCTTTAGCAAGTTAAGGAGAAAAATATTACATTTGTACATTTCCCGGCAGGGAATTCTTTGTATTTTATTTCACGTTATTAAGTTAGCTATATTAATTTTTTTTTATACATCGATAAAAATTATTCTCCTCTCAGTTCATTAAAAACCCTGTAAAAAAAACCCAAATTCTTAGTGATTTGGAAGAACGTATTTGAAAATAATTGTTTTCATATTTTGTTTACTTTCGTTATTCCAGATATAACTAGAAAAATTATTTTATTATCATACTCGGTATTTAATTTAAATTAACTATCAATAATTTAATCAAGGATGACATTGAATTATATTTTAAATAATATTTTATTATTTGAATGTGATGTAATACAATTATTTTTCGTCAAGAAAAATGGGCTGATTGCTAATAATTCCAAAAGATTAAACTTTTGGCCGTTCTGTAAAATAAATAGCGTAAAATAATATATTTAGTTAAAATAAGTTTATTCTTAATATTAATGTTTAATATTTTATTTATATTTGTTTTAAATTTACATTTTTCTTGAATGTTTGTTTTCTTTTATAATTTTTTTTATGTTTTCTTAATATTAATCTCTAATGTTTTCTTAAAAAAAGTCGTGTCGTTCATGCGCAATGCCGTATAAACAACAAAAAAGTTAAACCCAGATTATCGGTTAACATTTAAATACCGCTGAATCAAAACCGTTATTATATTAAATTACCATAGAGACTAATGATAATTTGAAACTAAAACCATCGATGACATTTATTTATAGTCGTCACATACGTTATATCCCCCGCTCGCTACGAAAATTACTTCTTTCGCCTTTCAATAAATGCAACCAATCACACAAATCAATACACAGGATCAAGCGGAATAAATCAACATTCCTCCAATCTTAATTAATAAATTAATTTATTTTAACCACATATAACTGTAAGCTCATATACACAAGTAGACATGTGCATAAATCTGTCTTTTAAATATATATATATATTTTAAGTTAATACATTGATTCTCTAATATTGATTGATAATTTGAACTTTAATCTTGTATCAATATAGGACGTTTTTTTAAAATTAAATTTGTCTAAATCTTTATATTTTTTGATAGAATTTATTAATTTTTACATTTTTATTAATACAGCCTAAGTAAATGTTGAAATTTATTTTAAAAAAAAATACTGCATAAGTAAAATCGCATTCTTAAAATAGAGGTTTACATTTAAATTTTCTTATTATTTTTTTGTTTTTGGAAGGAGGGTTTGTAATGTGTTTTTTATTTATTATAATCAAAAATAATTATTTTAACAGATTATGAAATTAATTTCAATATTAAATGATAAAACGTAAGAATTTATTATGTTTTTCAGCTAAGAAGATTTAATTCTTTCAAGAATATTAACAGTATAGACTTAGGCAAAACAATTGTGGAGTAGGCCATAAAACCGATCTTGATCTAGCTGTTTCAGGCCTAAGTGAATAGACTAATTAGCTCACCAGTAAAGGCATCTGTTGTAGTAATAATAGTAATAACAATGGAGCAGTATCTAAAAGGAAATGTACGTCGAACAAGGATCGTGATAGTGAGAAGGAGAGAGCGATTGTGAGTAAGAGGGACTGAAAAAGAGGGGTGATAGCTGGCGCGAGAGAGACTGTGACAGAAAGGATATGAGGTGTAAGAGGGGGGAGAAGTTGCCTCAGCCGGGTGTGAGCATGAGTTCAGAGGAAGAGCCAAGTCCATTGGTATTCTGTGGAGTGGCACTGGTTAAACTGCAGTGTATTATTATGGGGGCCGGTGCAACGTGACTGGCATTTTAGCTATTACAAACCTATTACAATATGGCAAAGTTGCAACCACTACCAAGAAAACATAAAAAAAAATTTACATCCCTTCCTACCTGTTGTAAAATTGAACATATTATTCTATTAGAAAGTAAATAATTTATCATCTTAAAATATTATGTTAGCAATTTTCGATTATTTATTACTTCAGTGATCTCGTAATAAAAAAAAACTATAAAACCAGAAACTCGTAATATCAATGCATAACGTACATTTAAATTATTATTACTGCTTATCATAACTGTAATCTTATGAAGATTTTACCAAGTACGTAAATTTCTTTCAAAACAGTTAAAGTAATTTGGTTTATATCTTAATAGTAGACAATAACGTTAGACGAATTATAATTCAGAAGAATCCTAGGTATTGGTTTCATTTCAATTTTTCGGTTCGATTACATATTTTACTCATTAAGTGACAGTTTTACATATTATTGCTTTTAACTTTAATTCACGAACTGTTTTTTATTTAGAAAATAACGACTGTTTTAAGGTTAATTCATCAACGTTTTTTTTTAAATTAGACAATACTGATGAATGAATAGTGATCGGGTAAAAGAAATAAGGAATACATTTGTTAAAATATAAATTGTTTTAAAGCATTCAACTCTTTTTTGATCAGTAAACTTTCTATACCGAAAGGAAAGCTTTAAAGATGGTGACTATCTTTAAACTGATCCAAGTAATTATATCTACATTACTGTTCATTATATCCACTGGAAAGTGTTTTTATAAGGAATGTACAGCGAGAAACCCGATAGTGAAAAGCAGATTACGTAAAAAAAAATGTTTGAACTCAATACTGGGTTGAACACACAAACTTATTACGTTATATTTCACAATTTCATTCAAAAATATTTGTTACATATCAAGACATTTTCCACCTAAGAAACGCAAGATTAAAGGTTAGTTGTCACTGGGATGAGATTAAGGCAATCCGTTAAAAATCAAGAAGCCATCACCTAGATCATTGACGTGACGATATCACTGGTCTGTTACATCCTGAAGAAGCATGCTGAGAAATTGTCGAAGTACAAGAATTTGGCGGATCAGATCGGGGTGGTCTGGACCAAGGAACAGGTTATAATAGTAGTCATCATCAACGAAATAGGAGAGATTCCTCACTCGCTTCACAGGTCATTCAAGGCTATTGGCGTTCAGCCTCGCCTGCTGCTGCCAATGCAGAAAACCGTGATTATAGACACGTGTGCATTGATGAGAAAATATATTCCTTGGTAGATGGTGAATCTAGGTCTCTGATGCGTGCCTTGTTGTGGTTGCCACATATGAACCTGTATGACAAGTAAATTTTCTCATTTTATGCGGTAGTTTTAACCCTTGCCTAATTTAGGCCGGCGGGTTTATTACCTGGAAAAATTGACCGTGATTAAATAATAATAATTTATTTATATCCCATACAATAATTTTTACATATTCATAATCTGGTGGCATTATCCTCGAAAGCTAGAATTAGCTTGTGTGAGGGTATTCTATATATTATCTTCAAAAAAATAAATTCATATGTATTTTATATCAATTTTTTTTTTTAATAATACAAATAGCTTCATTTAATGATTTAATGTTCCAATTTCTCATATATCTGATCGATAATCGATAGTTTTCAATTTTACCTCTATTATGTATCGGGTTTTGGTTTTAACCAGCAGTGTAATATTTATCACTAGTTAGGTTATATCAAAATAATTATATGAATACTAACTATTGATTTTATTGTTATTCCTGTATAAATAAAATTTTTGAATATATACGTTTTAAATCCTATTATTATTTTATTTTTTTTTTAATTTTTGGTTCCAGTATATAATTTTGTATGATGTTATGTATTTTTTAAATAGCTTTTTAATTTTTTTTTTTTTAAGAAATATGCAAGAATCTTATGTACATATATATTTAAATTTGTATTTAAATATTTTGTATTTATGATATTAATTATTTTAATTTTTTTTTAAAAGAGAGTATTTCATTAAAAAATTTATTACTCTTTCAAATAGGTAAAATTTCAGAATTCTATTTTTTATCTATTTGATAAGTGTTTTTTTCTTCAAGTATTTGTTTTTTTCTAAAGGTGAGTCATCCAATTACTTTTATGAACGAAAGGGATTTTCTCTTTTTTTCTATAATTTTTTTCTGTAAGGTTTCAAAAAGTTTAATTTACTGGAAAAATTAAAATCATAGTACAAATTCTCTTCCTATTTTTGTATTATCATTTTGTTTAAGTATTCACCATTTTTTTAAGGTGTTTATACAAACTGAAAAAATATAAATTAACTTTCTCCACTGATGCACTATTATCTTCCTTCTTTTTTCTATTAACTTACTATTCCTTTTACAGCTCATATCCTATCGTTATTTTAGGATTAAAAATATTCATAGAAGAGAAAAGAAGTTGATTACTATTTGTATAATCGAAGTCCAAACAAAAACTAAATTTAAAAAAAAATTATGAAACTTATCTATCAAGTGAGGTTTACTGGATAGTCTTAGCTATTTAACGCTCATTAATTTTTAACTATTAAAGCTTTTTATTCACTAAGCCTTCAAAAAAACTTTTATAAAGTAAGTTCTAAACGATCTTTTAGAAGATTGCAATATTTATAATTCCTTAAACACAATATAATATAGTACTTTGTCATTTTTTGTATTAATTTAGACGCTACGTATAATATAATCTGATGAAGTATAATTTATAAGATTAAGTGTGATTTGAATCCTATCTTCTTGAAATATGATTACGAACATTTTCATTGTTTTATACGGGTAAAGATTTTGTATATATGAGAGTTCCGTGCGAATATTTGTACAGAAGTAGGATTGTTAATAAAAAAAAAACAAAAAAAAAAACACCATAATCCTATTTATTTAATATTTAACTTAAACACAATGGGGATTAAAAAATGTTTATAAATTCTTCGTAATTAGAAAATGATGAGGCATTAAATAAAAATGACGTAACAAAACCATAATCAATTACTTTATTTAAGTTGTTGTCATTCTACTGGGCAATATTTATTTAAGCACATGTGCTGATGCATATTATAAATAATTAGTTATCCATAGATAAATGTTTAGAAACGATACGTCAATAAAATTTACAGCTAGTTTATTACATTTATTGCGAAGTTAATTACATTTAATTTATTTTAGTATTTATTTTAGGTTCTTGTTTATTGTACAAATTTTTATTTATTTAATATTCATATTTCAAATACGCTGTTCGTAAAATGAATATAAATAAATTTGCTGGTATAAGTATGCAAATGGAAATTTTTACACGAACAGTTGATTGATGTATCATCTGCCTAAACAAAAGCAACACCGTTAATTGAACAAGTAATGTATTGTTAATAAAATAGATGAATTTGACGATCGTTTAATTAATTTTATTAATACTTTGATCGTTCTATCTTTTTAAGTATATTATATTATTTAATACATTAACGAACAACACATATACTCTCAAAAAAATTACATGTATAAAAGTTGGAAAAAACAATGATAGGAAAAGAAATGAAATCTCATGTATAAGAAATTGAATTCGTATGATCCCTACTTCAAAAACCTTTCAAAATATTATTTACACTTCGTGGATTTCTGCAGTAACTACAAGACAAAAAAACTACCAAAAAATTCTCACAGTTTCCTACTTCTCCTTAAATCTCCTTTAATAATAGTGCTAATATATAAACGTAATTATTTTCGTTACCAGTTTTATGGTTGTATACATTTTCTCATAAGCAAAATCAGGAAAAATGTCAATTTTTTCCCCAAAAAATATTTTAGACAAAATCATTGAAAATTTGGTAAACATTAGTACTCCTTTATTCTTACTTATCTTAAGTAATATATCATTTAAACGAAAATATGAATACGTGACGATATTTGAAGGAGTATTTTCTATTACCCTCTATATATTCTTAATTTAATCTAAATAAGTTAGTACGGAATTAATATACAGATTTTATTTAGGATTACTCATTTAAAATAGTGCTAAATAAAGAAATATTAATTACTGACAATAGAATATTTTCGAAGTATATTTTTTTCTTTTTCTAGTAGTTTCGAATAAAATGTGAAAGAAAAGGTTAAAAGGAAATGATTATTAAGCCTTATTCAAAATTTCTTATAATAATCAGAATACTCGTATATTGTTATATGAAAATTAGTGCTCTTAGTAAGAGTATAAAATCGTTTTTATCTGTAGATGAAATAATATTGTAAGTATTATTTTTGATAATAAAAATATACTTATTTCGTGTTAATTCCATTACCAGTTTCTATCTGTTTTCTGCGTTCACATATTTTACCTAGTCTGTAATATTTAACATTTACTGTTCATCAACAGTAGTTCAAACCTAGAGTTAGAACGTATATTAACTTTAAATATATTCCCATTCATGGCATACATTTCCATTCCCGTCACTTTCGCTCAAAAGAGGAAGTAACAGGAAATGGTAACCCTACCTTCCTTCAAGATCATTTATCAGGAAGGTTTAGGAAGACTATTTTCTCGTTGTTAACAATGAGCCCCTCTTTGTCATTCTTTTCTTCTCATTATTGAACACTACGTTATTCCTCTAACTCTATTCACAACAAAATAAAACTTCAATAAACAGAGAATTTTAACTCAAATCAAATATAATATACAGCCACTTAAAATATTTCGCAAATTAACTGATAATATTTTTAAAAAATCTAAAATATAATGTATTTATTGACTTAGAAGAGACGACATTGACTTAGAAGAGAGATTTATTGACTTAGAAGGGTAGAAGTGATTCACTCTCTCAAATGTCTTGTAAATAGTACGTTAGAAAAATCGGGTAAATTTGTTTTTTTTTTTAAGCAGAAGGTTAAAAACAATTTACATTCTAAACATAGAAATTATAATTTTCTTACAAAGTTTTAGTTCAAATACATTCTGAGAAACATATTTTTAAAAAAAATTGTTGTTAATAAAATATAAATTAAAGAATTACTTAATATTTAAAAAAAATATTTTTCCCAAAAATTTTCCCAAATTTTATTATTCTTATTCATCATTAAAACAAACGAGTTTTTATTAAAAAAAACCCTTAAACAAAAACCGAAAAGAAGAAAAAATAACTTACAGAGTCAAAAGTATGGAAATCCCTTAACAACTTTAAAACCGTTTCAGAGAGAATACTGTAACTTTCAGATATCAGTTAACTATTTTACTTTTAACGAGAAATATAATTTCAACCCCTTCTTGGGGAGTAGCCCAGGGATTGTTACTCAAATATTTTAAATTATAACATCCTTTGTGTGATGCATCATTTTAAAGGTATCTTTAAAGAAGAAAAATGGAACAAATAAAAAGTTGGTACGATTTCTATATCCAAAATTGCGGAGGAAAGAGTTGAGATTTTGAAATGTTACACTGGTAATTTAAAGTAATGTTATCACAAATAAATAAATTTACAAAAATTTGATTAACTGGATATTATCCAATAAGTTTATAAGAAAAATATATTATGCTTAACGTTTGTTTATTTACTTTTATAATTTCTTTTAGATTTAATATTAATAAATGTTCGATATGTCCTCCTTCTCTTGATTGATAGTGCGCCAGTCGGTTGTGAATGGATGCTAATACATTATTCAATAACGTCCTAGAGATATTTTGTGCTGATTCTCGAATTATGTTTTGCAAATCATCGATATCTTTGGGTTTATTATGATAAAAATATTTTTTAATTGGCCGCAAAAAAATAATCCAGTGATGACAAGTCGGGTGATCTCGCTGGCTATTCTACTTCTTCCCTTCCCAAATGAGCCCAAATGAGGCGGGGCACCATCTTGTTGAAACCTATTGTTTTGAAAGTTGGGGCCAACAACGTTTGAAATGATATGGTCGAGAAGCAAAGCCTCATATTTCATTGTATGTAGGAAATGTAGACCCTATCAATAAAGAGACTACAAATAATACCTGCCCGTACTTTTATTTTGACTTGATACTGTGTGCGTGCTTCACAATACTAGTGTGGAATAATATCAGACCAGTATCAACAATTATGGCGATTTAAATTGCCATTTAAACAAAAAAGTGGCCTCATCGCTAAAAATATGTTGTTTAAAAAATTAGGATTTGCACAAATGTTGTTCATCGTAATTTCGCAGAACTTAAATCTTCAATCGTAGTCATCTGCATTAAGTTATTGCACCAGACACATTTTGAAAGGTTTTAAATTTTCCTTTTTTAATATTTAATAATTGTACTTTGGCTAATGTTATGTTATTGTGCTGCTGTTTGCGTTGAGGAATGACGATTTTAAATAAATTCTTGCATAATCTCTCTGTGTTATTATTTGTTGCAGATTTAAGCCTCCCTGATTTTTTCTTATTATTAATGCTCCCTGTTTTTTTTCAAATCGTTTGATGGTTTTTCACTGTCAGATCTAAATAAAAAAAGTGGCTTACAAATTTGGTAAAGGTAAACAAAATCAATTAGCCAACCGATCACAATTTTCAAAAGAAACTAACAATGTAGCAATGAAACACTGTAAATGGAATATTTTGTTATTTATATAATTTTATTATATATATATATTACACAACAATAAAGTTAGCTTCTTTTTTCAACAACCGTAAGAGACCATAAATGATTAGCTGATCTGACTGATTAAATGACAATATTTTTATTTATTAGTCATTAAATTGGAACAAAAACAATAATAATTTTTAAAATTAAAAAAATAACTTTTAATGTAAAACTCTAATTAAATTAGATTAAATATTAGTTTAATTCTTTTATTTAATTTTATTATTTGAGCTTACTAAATTTAATAATTATCAAAATCCAAAATTTATCCTGCCGTCATATTTTGTATACACATCATACTATATTTTTATTTATATAATTTTCCTTATTTTAAAGAGACCTTTAAAATTATGTATCACACAAAGGATACCATTATTTAAAATATTTGCGTCACAACCCCTGGGCCACTCTCAAGAAGGGGTTTAAATTCTATTTTTTGTCAAAAGGTAAAGTAGTTTGATCGATACTTTACACTAAAGGTTACAGTATTCCATCTGGAAAGGTTTCAAAATTGTTGAAGATTTTCGATACTTTAGAATATACATACGATTATACAGTGTAAATTGAAAAGTAAAATTAAATAAAGTCGGGTAATAAATTTTGTAAATTATGACGTTCAGTAAAATAAATAGAACAAATTTATATTTATGAACTTATAGATAAGAATATGTTATTACTGTCATCAATGTAAAGTAGTAATTTTTTTGACTGAGGTATGAGGTAAAGGATTATAAAAACAAAGAAGTACAAATCGTTTAAATTTTTATTTTTTAAGTATCTATCTATTCTGCAATGTAAAATAAAATAAAAGAAGATTAAGATATCTTGAAATTACCGACAGATATTTCTATACTATTATTGTTTCCATTCACGACAGAAATGTTACATCACAGAGAGATTTATTCTACAGTTTACAAAAACCATTCTTTGATGTACATTTCTATAGATGACCGTTATAACATGGAATTTAGAATAAAAATTAAACATAATACTTTAAATAAAAAAATAAAAATTAATTGGTATTAATTGCTTAAATTTTACATTTATAAAATTTAAGAATTTAGCATACCACTTTGCTTTGGTTTTATCTGTGAAATAACCCGCATGCAACGTGATTCAACAAGGTAGCGGTAGAACATCCCAATTAGACTCAGTACGCCGCACCTCATTTTCCCGTACTATATCCAAACAAGCTATATCTTCTTGCTTTACGCCTACAAATCCCCCCTCCGTATTGTTTCAGTGTAAAATAAATGCTTCACACAATTTATTCTCCTTCACTTTATTACCCCTTTTCCTTATTTCTTCAAACCCGTATTTTTTAACAAACAAAAAAATAACACTTTTTTCAGATTGTTTCATACCTCAAATAAAATGTAGCCGTTTTTTTTTTCTTTTGAGGAAAAGTAAATGAACTGAGATTTGAAGTGATTCCCACTTGTTATACAATATTTTATTAGTTTTGACTTCAGTAGAACGTGAGTTTCGATGACTTTTTTCAAACAAGTTTCACCCAATTATTGAAACCGTCTGAAAATATACACGTAAGAAAAATATATTTGAAATGTAAATTTATTCGTATGATCGTTAAACAAATTGGGAGACAATTTTTCAGAAAAAGATTAATTCTAAAAGAGAGAATGAGAGTTGGTTATCCAATAAAGTTATGCAAACTTTTTTTTTACCTTTTATTAATCTCACCTGACACACTATACAATAAGCTATATGCTATTTTGCATTAATAAACATTCTCCTGTGTCATATTAATCTGTTTGTCATTATGACACTAAAATAAGTTGAAATAATATTGTATTATATACAAAACATAGAATAATGATTACACTAGCGACGATGATTACGACGACGTATTAATGTTTATTAGCATATAGCGATGCAATGGGATATAATGACAATGCAATAATAATCGAGTAGTGAATACAATATTTGATTACTGTGACATGTGTTTGGACTGCAAATTTGATAAAACTATACTGTTCCTGGTTACCGCCCTCTTTTCGCATACAAAATGCAAATGAACTTCCTCTGTGAGTAGTTTACCTTTCTGCATATTAATCATCAGAAAATTGACGCCTACCCCCTCCCTATTAACAAACCCTTTACTCATTCCCTTGGCACTTGTCAAAACGCATCACATGTACTTGACATTTGCTTTTCAAATCATCAACCCTATCAACTCCTAAACAGTAAAAATTTGTTTTAAGATTTTTCTATATTAACTTCTGGTGGTTGTAAGAAAAAAATATATCAAACATAAAAAATCACTGTTAACATTATCGTATGTTTTTATTGTTATGTTGTTTACAAATTATTATATAGAAAAACTTCTACGGGAAACAATTACAGCTCTGTAATTTATATTTAGCTTTAAATTGAAAGCTTCATCTAGTCTATTATCAAACACTTTTCTCTCTAGTGCTTTATTTCACTTTAAATGGCATATAATATAATTTATAACAAGAAATCAGATCCGATTAATAACAGTGATACGTTTCTTAAATAAGAAAATTCAAAAAAATATTACATTAGTTTCTGGTCTATTTACCAATTTCAGAAACATCTGTAGTTTTAATTAAAATTTATACCAATAAACTACCACTTTGTCCTCCCATTTTCTTTAAAAGTATTACATAGATAGATCCAAAAACACTTTTTTTTTTAAAAAGTACAGTCTTAACTATTAAAAAATGAAAAGAAAAAATAGATTATATTGTTACGTATTTGTATACGTTTAGAAGAAATATTTTAAATTACATATTTTAAAATAGAATAAATAGGTTAGATATTTTAATTAAATTTTACGTAAAAGAAATATTTTTTTTTAAAAAACAATAACTGATTAATTGTAGTAATGTAAAATAAAATGTACCCATAAAGTAAGTAAAATAATGTCCGGTTTCGAATATTTTCAGAAATTATATTTCATTCAGATTTAAGAAAAAGGAGGTAGTATTTTAAAACTAAATTTTTCCTCCAAGATTATATTTCCTACAACTGATATTGTCCAAATACAGTTCATATTATCCATCCTCAAGCTAATCAATAAAAAGGCTATTCTGTACATTTAATTTCTTTAATACAATAAAAATACCAGCGAGATTATACTGTAAGTATAGAAACAATATCTGAATTTTAATTATACATTAGTTTACAAAATAATAGTTTTAAGCAACGTGACAGAAGCCAAACTTAATTTTTATTTTGATATAAACATTTTTTTTAAGATAACAAGCTTTCCAAGAAATGGTGATAAAACAGAGTTAAAAATGGGTTTCCCGTTACCTTCTTCAGTAAGTGAAATAGTCTGTTATATATCACCGTGCTAATCCTACTAAGATGGAGGTAATATTCACCTGTACAAATTACTTTTTCATTGTTTTCTATCATACGCATGGTTATGTAATATACCAGAGTAAGAAAATCAGAGTAATTTCCCTCAGAGTAACCAAATCAGATTGATTCTACCTTTACCTTTGTACGTCACAGTCATAAGACTGAGAAATGAGGTAAAGCAACAAATTTATGTAAATAGGTAAGAACGTTATTCTTTGATTTCATTGTAGAATATGTTTATACCATAAATTCGTGAGACAATTATTCATGTAAGGTTGTTTCTAAAAGTTTCTACCATATTTTACAGGCGTATTCATATCATCGAAATAATGAAATAAAGTGCACGGAAACATAGATCCTGTATTTTCATCTTCTTGATCAGCAGTTAACATGATTCATAAGTTGTTTTATGTATTCCAGTCTGCTTCTTTCTCTATATCAAATATATTTTTAGCAGCTCACTGTATATAGAATCTGTTAATGTTTTCCAGGAAACCATCTCACTTATAAGAATCTCTTTATTGAGTATCCCCCGTCAACCTAGTAACCGTCAGTATAAAAGAACCACATTTGGAAAAATTCCAGTTTTCTTTTGTCTAATACTCCGACAGTCCAGCTTTCTCATCCGTATAGCGCTACAATCAACAAATACGTTTAAGGAATTGTTTTCATATCTTCTATTACAAATATAATTTGAATAGAATGAATTCTTCTTCTTGTTAAAAGCAATTTTTACTCGTGCGATTCTCGATTTTATCTCTATGTTGCTTCTTACATCAAGTGTGATGATATTACAGGGATAATTAAATTCATTTCTTTTCTCCAAGGCTCTGTTCCTTATTATTATTACTGCAGGTTTCTCTTTGCAGCCACAACCCAAAACTCTGGTTTTTGTTTCGTTCAGATTCGGGTTATAGTCTCTGAGAAGTATCTTATCATTCATTATCTATGTCTTATTCATTTTTCATAATAATCGCAATGTAATGTGGGAAAAGTAAAAAATATCTATTTTCATTCCACTAATATTAATTCATCCATTGAATTCTATTACCATATAGATAAATAAATAAATTAATTAATTATTTAACTAATATAGGACTTAAAAGAAAAAGTCATGCAAATATATATATATATATATATATATATGAATATGTAAAAAAAAATGTACATTACATTGCCTAAAATTATTTTAATTTTTCCTACTTTAAACTTTTACTGAACCCTTACCGAAATTTGCATAAACTCTATTATTATATCAGTATATTAAAATAGAATAGAATGTATACAGAAAAATTAATATTAACTACTGGAAACGTGAGTATGTGTTTATGTAAAAAAAAAACAAAAAACAAAAAACAAATACTATGCTTTTATGAAGTGGAAAATGAAAAAAAAACTGATAGAGACGAGTTTTATTTTTAATAAATAGTGCATCGCTGAACTGACGCGTAACACTGTTAGAAGTGAAATGAGCTTGTGCGTATATGTGTATACATATATATGGTGTAGTGTGATCGATAATTTTCAACGGCAAACATACGGAAGTATACCAATGAAGCAATACTAGCTGCACATCTGTAATCCAAGAGCCAATAAAGAGCATACAGAATGCCACATGGCACCACCACGCTCGCTCTCAGTAGTACTAATGCTATATCACGTTACAAAAGCTTCAAAACAAACCCGAGAGAAAAATACTCTTTTTTTTAACGTTTTAGCCCTTTTTCCCTCGACAAAAAACCATACGCTGCATTATTTAACGTTTTTATATTAAAAAAAAATATATAATCCAATTTTTTTATACTAGTTCCATCCAACAAAAAATATAATTTATTTTAATTCATAAAACTGGATTGACTAAATTTTACACAATTTAAATTCACTACCTATCTTTTCAATGAACTGATTAGGATTAGTTTTATTAAAGCAAGTAGACTGATAACGGATAAAAAAACTGATTCCGAAATATTTACTCCATCAAAAATGATTTTAAATATTATAAACAAAACAATTAATGATTCAAAACGAAATTAAATGTAATAACAGAAAATAGCTATAAAACTGGAAGAAATTCTCAATTCAATATGCAGTTGTCAATCACTACAGAGAGTCAATGAATGTCTGCCTTTTTTAAAATATTTTATTAATATCAATACAGATTTAACATATTTAGCTATTTTTTAAACGTGCACAATAATAACGAAAGAGGGTGTTTGTATTGCAAACTTACCTCTAACCAATATTTCATAAGGGTTTAACTTTTAAACGCTAATATTACTGGAATATATATTAAAGAATTAATAATAATTATTCATTCTTTCATCAAGCCATGAATTTATATATTTATACAAACTTATAAGATTTTGTATGTAAATATTTTTTTTTTATCGAACAAAAATTTACCATGGGTTTCTACTAACAAACCATAAGTAAATAATATGTTAAAATTTCTCATGAAAAAGAAGGAAATAAAAATCTATTTAAGAGAGAGTATTGTGAACTTGGCATATTGAATGTTATTGAAAAAAAAAGTGTTATTAAGTGTTTTAAGGAAAAGGGGGAAAAACAGTTATTAAAAAAAAAAAAAAAAAAGGTTAAAATATAATAACACAAAATACTTTTTACGATAATTACTAATTGTTGTCAATAATAAAAAAAATAATGCAGTAATATAACAAATAGAAAGTTTTTATTATAAAGTTATGTGGTAAAGTTGCTTAAAATCTTCCGAACATTAGTATAAATAAAATACATAACATTTAATTTATTACAGTTAAAAATCCATCGAATTTCCTTATCAACACATCAAAGTACTTCATACGTATAAATTTCGATTTATAATGCAAAACAAACTGATTTATGAAAATTTAATTGGAAATTAGCAAATAAAATACTTGTATAAATAAAAATAGGAATAAGTTTATTGCGCCATTATTTAGTATACTGACACTTAGTAACAAACAAATAAATAAATTATAAGATTTATTTTTGTTTATATGGCTTCATGTTTAAATAATGTTAGCGCGATCATTGTAATATTATTTTGGTAGTTTTAATATAAATATAATAATATTCATAACAGTCATCATGAAAGAAAACGCTTGTTATAAAAAATTATATCTAATTACTACATCGTGAAAAATGTTGAGTTTTATATCGTGTTAAGCGTTGTTCATTATTATTGCGTAATGTTATTTCAATTATTTAAAAAGATTCTAAAGGGATTGTGGCAGATTATACGTAAAACTGATTCTATTTTCTCCTTGTTTTGTCAGTAATGTATATTCAGCGTTTATAACGAGATTATATAAAATAATGTAGTACTGTAGTGTAGTTAAAAAAAAAAAACAAATTAAAAATCGGTTATTTAAGTATATCATATTTTATAAACGCTTACCGATGGACGATTTCAATAAGGGCTCGTTTACAAACTTCTATTTTAACTCCTAATAGACTTGTTTCTATGGGGATACGTTAAAAACATTGTCTACAGTGAAAAAACAGGAATGTACAACATTTAATACAACGGATTACCGTAGTCGTAACTGCGACAATAGCAGCTACGATTGCGATGATCCAGCGGACCGAGGCAGAAGTCGATTATCGGCTGGATGTTTGCAGAGCGATGAGCGGAGCTCATATTGAAACATTAAAAGGTACGTAAAAAAACTTTTTGAGTTGGTTAATTAAAAAAAAAAAAAAGACTCCTTTGATTATCTCGAAGAGTTTCTGAAATACTGTTTTTATTTTTAAATTGCTGCAACTTTTATGACTCTTATGTTAAGAACTTATAAAAATAAACCGTTCCAGTCAATGTTTGGTTGGTACAATCAGTAGTACTCTGATTTTCAGTATGTGTTACCATCTTTCCGTCATATACAACGTTAGCTGAAGTGTGTGTGTGTGTGCTCATGTGTATGTTATATATTAAATATTGTTAAGTATGTATTTAATAGAAAGAGAGAGAGAGAGAGAGAGAGAGTGTGTGTGTGTGTGTGTGTGTGTGTATTTATTTAGGTTATATGAATTAACATAGACATCAGTTCTTATAGGCAAACTTCGATAAATTGTATGTTTCTTTTAATTGCTTATTGGGAAATTTAAATTTTATTAATTTTATTTTAAAAGCAATTTACATAAAAAAAATAAAAATTGTTGTTATTAACATAATAATACTTTTGGTATATTTTCTGCTAAGATCATTACAATTTCTATTTTGCGTACTGTTTACCTTTTTTAGCTTCATTCTTACCCACCGGGTTGGTTTAGTGGTGAACCTGTCTTCCCAAATCAGCTGATTTAGAAGTCGAGAGTTCCAGCGTTCAAGGCCTAGCAAAATCAAGTCATTTTTACACCGATTTGAGTACTAGATCTTGTATACCTGTGCTCTTTAGTGGCTGGGTTTCAATTAACCACACGTCTCAGGAATGTCCGAACTGAGACTGTACAAGACTACACTTAATTTACACTCATACATATCATCCTCAATCATCCTCTGAAGTATTATCTGAACGGTAATAACCGGAGACTAAACAGGAAAAAGAAAGCTTCATTCTTGTATTACATGTTGACGCATTTAGGAACAAATCCATCGTCAAAACTTATTCTTGTGGTACTTATAAATTTATTTCGGTCTTTATATAGCGTTTAGTCAATGTCCCTCCCTTTATTTGACGTCATGTCTTATCTGGCATTCTTCTTGTTTATTTGTTATTAATGTACTTATTTTAATTTTATTTATGTACTTGTCTTTTGTTTTATTATTGTGTATTTATGTTGTACTTGTGTTTTAATTTTATTTATTCATTTCCTGTTTTCAGTAAATTGAGATTCTCTAAAAGGATATCCGCTTGATCCTGTTCCGAATGATTTGTTCATTTATGATCAGATTGTTACTTTATGATTTATTGTTGTTACAGTTATGATTTATTGTTACTTTTTAATTAAAAGATTTCTACAATGTTCATTCTTCTTCCTTTAATACAATTGTAAATTAATTTTATTGATTCTTCCATTTTCATTGAGTTAGGTTCTTCTTTTATTAAATGCGTTGCATAATTAGAATCTTGTTTTTATTTTTTTTAAATCTCATGTGTTGTATTCTAACTTAAATGTTTTTCCCGTTTGTTCAATGTATATTTCATAGAAATTACATGTTATTTTATATATACCATTACTGTTGTAATGTATTTTTCTTTTTTATAAATATTAAAAATCTTTGTTAGTGTATTATTTGTATTTATAGCCATTATATATTATATTAGTAGTAGTTAAAGAGATATTTAATTGGTTAAATCCCTTTACCAGTAAATGTTAATTTAGTCTATTTAAAGGATTCTTTATCGTTTTGCACTTTTAATTTCAATTATTTATTTCTATTTTTATTTATGTTCCTGATCATTTCTTTTTTTATAACCGTTATTTCGGCTGTATGAGAAAGTGTTTAACTCTTTTTTTCTAAAGGTAATTTACGTAGTCTATCTATGTTGTATCTAGAAACCGCTAATTTATGCTCTATTGGTGATTCGAATCATAAAACATGATGTTATCTGCATAAGTTTCTCTTCCGTATATTTCAAAATCTAGATTATTATTATTTCGTTTTATTGTTACGTCTAAAAAGTTAATAGTTTTGTCTTTCTCTTTTCCTATCGTATATTAAATATACGACTAAAAGAAATTTAAAAGTACCAGTATTTAATAAATTTTTACAACGAAGTTTTTCCGAAATGCGTTAACATATAATAAAGGATGAAGCTAAGAAAGGTAAATAGTACTCAACATGAAAAAAAAAAAAATTTTTTTCAAATATTTTGCGAAGATTGCTGTCAGGTGCTATCAGTATATTTACTCGAATATTATAGACAGATGATTAAAAGTTTACTCTTATATGGTGTAAGATATAGTTTATACTAAATTGTTCAACCAGATTAGAATTTTATAAAATTTCTACGAATCATTTTTGAAAAAATTTAACAATATAATTATGTAACGAAGTGCTCTTCTATTATTAATACTGACATAAAAATTGGGTAAAGACCAAATTTATTCAATTTCTTTTAGCTCTCATTGTCTTACAACTTACTGATAATTGTACAGAATTTAATTTGCAACTGAATGTTTTCATTTTTCTATGTAAAAGATAAATTGAACAATCTATTTTTTTTTTAAACTACTTATTTTTTAAATAGAACTTGAAATCAGAAGTTCTTTCATACATATACATTAAAAAGTAGTAGTGTACTTGCCAAATATAAAATCTAAGCTTTACGATTTTGCTGAGAATTTACGTTAAATAGACAAAAAGACAAAATAATCTAACTTTTAGCGTAATTTAACTTTTTTTTTAAATGGAATATTTATTCTTAATTTGTATTATTTTCTACGATTTTAAACAAAATCTAAGGAGTTAGTGACATCAATAAATTATGTGGTTAATCTTCAGACTTAACAATCCGTAAAACTCAAACAGTTCATGAAATTATGCAATTTACAATAATTAACCGAAACAGAGTTTACTCTGTAACTTTAAATGCTTTAACAACTGTTTTAACGTGTTGAAACAGTTTTAATTGATACTGTTAAAGACATAATAGAGCAAAATTTTCTTTTAATTTTTCAAAAGTATTCGTACGCCACTGAAAGAACATGGCTATTCTTACTATTACCCATTCCTTTATAGAAGAAGGGAGTCAAAAGTGCTCCAGGGTCTGACTTTGTAATGAACAAAGAGTGTTCCTATGGGAAGTATTTAAGAAAGAGATTCACATGGGATCCATGATGTACAGAAATAAAATTAAACAACTTACTTGGATTGTGGTTTAAGATTGTTGTATTATACATTTAAAGTTCTTTCTTCTTTTCACTCTCTCACAACCGATCTTCCTCTGTTCGTATAATACAAATTAAATGAACTTAAATAGAATGAACGTTCGTCATGATTGTTGCGTGCTATCTCATCTCTTAAATTTAACATTACTTCTCAAGGGAATAATTTTGATTATAAAATGAATAAAACACGAACATTTATATAGATTTGTTGTTATATAATTTTCTATTAACGTAGTCAAATTAATATATTTTTAGTAACTGTTAAAGAAGCCATATTTATATTTCTTGTTTAGCGTTGGAAAAAAAATATCAAAAAGCATGGAAGAATGATAATTATTTTATTGACGTTTCATTAAATTAAAATTTAATGTAGATATTTATAAAAATGAATTGTCATTTAATTACTGGTTAATCATTTTTCTCTACTTTGATTTTAAGATTGGAGAAGTATTTTCTGTTAAAAAATTAAAATCAGTTTTATATCTGTCTATTTATGGTATATATTTATATACCATAACTATAGTAATATAACTATAATAATATAGGTAAATCCAGTTACTGCTATCGGCTTTCCAGGTCTGATGTGGCTGCAGTGTAAGTGTAAATGTATCGATAAAAATGAAGTCTGGAACGGACTCAGGTCGACCACTCCTGAGACATGTGGTTAATTGAAACCCAACCACCAACGAACACCAATATCCACAGTCTAGCATTCAAATCCATATAAGAGAAACTGTGTTTACAAGGACTAGAACCTTAGAAATATCGAATTCGAAAACCAGCGGATTTTGCGATGACAAGTTTAATCATTAGACTAACTCGGCGGGTTAACTTTATATAAATACATATAATTAAGAGAGGCCGTCTATCTCCTTTTAATAGTAGCTATAAATATTCAATCATTACCTATGTTTTTTTTCGAAACTGCACGTGATGTCCAGTGTTCGATGCGGGTTTGGTGGTCGAGACCACACTTTAACATCTGTGGCGACTTACCCCAGCCGTTCCTGTATATTCTGTTTCCAGATACTCCGGAGGATGAAGCAGAAGTTGGCTCAAAGCGGGTTTGACACCATTCTTTAGCGTGTGGGCTGTGGAAACCGTGGATATTGATCGAGTGGTTTCTCGATTAGCACTGAGAAAGGCACTTGGGATTGACCAACTTGACCCGGATATTTTCTATCATCTGCTGCCTATCATAAGGGAGCCGTTTGGCAGGCTGTTCTCGGGATGCCTTAGCTGGGGCTGCTTTTCGGCTTGCTGGAAGGTGGCTTTGGTGAGGGTGCTCTTTAAATCAGGAAAAGATCCTAGTGAGGTCAGCAGTTATCAATCAGTCTCTCAACCATCAGCCTCTTCGGTAAGTTGCTGGAAAGGCTGGTTGTGGAACGGCTGTGGGAAAACATCGATATGAACTCTTTTCTAAATCGAGGCCAGTATGGCTTCCTGAAATGGGTTGGCACCGAAGATTGTATCTTAAATGCTCTTGTCGAGGTGGAAAGCGCCAAGGGAAATATATTTTGGCAATCTTTATTGACATAGACACTGAATTTCCTTCCTCTGTTGGAGTTCTGTCCTCTAGGACTTGGAACGCCGCAATGTTCCCGTAGCCCTATAGGCCGTAGTACGTGATTACTTGTCTAACCGAACGGCTCTGTTTGAGGATGCGCGCCTAGTTGTGGAAAAATTCGTTACCAGGGGAAGCCCACAGGGTTCCGTTCTCGGTCCCTTACTGTGGAACCTGATCTTTAACGGATTTCTGGGATTGACATTCCCAGAAGAGTGTCACGTCCCAGGCCTCTGCCGATGACTGTCTCCTACTAGTTCGTGGTAACTCATGATTGCAGCTCTAAGATCAAGCGCAGGCGTCTTTGTCAACCGCAGAGGACTGGATAGATATGGAAAATTGAAAGATTTCTGTGCCCAAAACAAAGTACATGCTTCTCAAGGGTGCAGACAAATCGTACAGTCTAAACCCCCACATTACGTGTAAAGGCTGTGTAATCAGCCTTTACACCTAGATGTTTTTTTGTACCTAGATGTTTTTTTTTTTTTTTTGTTTTTTTTATAAGAAGTTGCTGTTTAGTAAGCATATTAAGCAAATGGCGGTGAACGTTGATTCAATGATGCACAAACTTAGAAGGGATAGCTCGGAAAGACTATGGGTTGTTGGGCCATCAAATTTAAATGGTGTACCGAGGTGTCTATAAACGTACGACCTCTTACGCGGGGCTCGTTTGGGCTCATAGATTGAATATGAATGGAGCACTTCTTAAAAATTTAACGAGTGCCCAGCGCAGAGCTTTAATTGTATGAACTGGTGTTTTTAAAAAGACCGCTTCTGAGGCTACCACCGTATTGGGAAAGGCTCTTTCAACTGATTTGATAGTGAAGTTCGGGCAGCCATGTGGAGATTGCAAAGAGGTCGGGAGGCCGAGGTATTTGTGATGCGGTTTCAAGTCGGGCCAGTACTGGAGCAGAACGGTGATCTCAATGCACCGGATCTAAATTTCGTTCAGTTGCCCACCTCCCGCCCGCGGAAGAGGCTGCAGAGCCTCGCGATGGATGCATGGTACCTGGAATGGCATACTACGAATAAGGGAAGATCCTTGTATAAATTTATACAGGATTTGGGGGGATAGAGTGCCTCGAGCTCCTTTTCTTAAGGCAAAGGTTGCCCAGGAGCTCACCAATCATGTTAATTTAAACCAATATCTGTTTAGAGTTGCACCTTGCAGTTGATAAGCTGTGCGTCTTCGGGGAGGCCCAATCAAATGAACACCTGATATTTGACTGCTCTGCTCTTTTGTGGAGGGGCAGAGACCGGGCCACCCTGGATCTTAGAGGTTAAGGGTGGAAATTGGTCACTCAGTAGAGGTAAAGGGGAAAATTGGCGAGTCAATGTGGCGAGAGCCGCATTTCAGTCCGTGTGCGAGTTCGTTGATGCGGTTTTACCGACATCAGTAGTTAACCTAAGGGAAGATATTACTACCGCACTACTATAGAAAGCTAGCCTAGAGATATATATGGCTGACCACCAGCCAATTAAGGCTCCAAGCGCTTTAATATGGTGGACAGGTACTTCCTGGCATTCAGCGACCTAGGTGTGGCAGCAAATTGCTCTCTACACGAATTGAATTTTAATTTATGGATGTCATATATATTTTTAGTAGGTGACGGGGTGGGCTTACCGACTTTAGCAAATATATGACAAGTGAGCGGTTGGGACACGTAAGCCGGTGGTGTATGGCACCGCGCTAAGTCCGCTCACGCTGTTAGGTAAACTCTAGGAGCTATTTAGGATACTGGTCGCTAAACTGTTCGAGGATCAGTAGCCGTTTGTGGTACTGACATTTGGTCGTATGCTTTAGAGCGACCGAATGGGGTGGTAGCAGGAGAAATACCAAGCGGGAGAAATGCTCGAAAATTTCTTTTCGAGCCTCTTTATTCGTTGTATGATTTAATCATAGAATCTTGAACTTTTACTTCATATTCACATTATAAAGACTAATAAATCTTTCATGGAAAGATATTCTAGATCCAGAAATTTGGTTATTTTTGTAATCCTATTCGTATGAAATACCTTATAACCAGTTTTATTATAAATTTAGTCCCAGATATAGCGTTGTACACAGGAGTCTGGAACAAATCATGTTTTTAAGTAATTTGGATGCAAAATATATTTTTTGTTTGTGTTGAAGAAATGAATAGAATTAATCGAGTCTTTGGATCCATTGGTAAATATCTGGAGAACAGATCGATCTGCAAAACCATAATTACAATTTTAACGACTGGTGTAATATATGAATATATCTAAGAAATGACAAATTTGAAATTAAAATTATGAAGAAATGAGATTCTACTTGTGTTAGCGGGTAAAAAAAAAAGTTGAATGAATATGAAATGTTGATATATTTTCAAATAAACATACAGCTGGGACATACAAGATGAA
Organism: Lycorma delicatula; assembly: GCF_047948215.1. Lineage (NCBI taxonomy): Eukaryota > Metazoa > Arthropoda > Insecta > Hemiptera > Fulgoridae > Lycorma > Lycorma delicatula. Next base: position 121,799,449 of record NC_134459.1, read on the forward strand.
AGACATTGAAAATCAAATTTTCCGTCTGTAGGCAAGTTTAGTCTTAGAAAATGTATGTATCTGCAGGTTCAACATAAACTAAAGAAAAGAAGAAAAGCCATACGAATTAATTGTCGGAATTAAAGTGTGAGACTAATCAGTGAAGGAGATGATGATTATGATAATGACTTCCTCAGTAAAATAATTAATTAATTATTATACTTACTTTATTTACATTACCCAAAAGATAATTATATACATATTTTATGATAACATCGTCTGAACCTCAGCCTTCATCTTTGCATGCAAGTACATGTAACGCCAGAGACATGCTGCGAGATATTTCCGACAATGAATAATCAACATACACAGTTTACTACCAACATTAAAGATTCATTTATATGTATATTATTTAATTGAAATTTTGTGTATGCGCGCGTGTTCTAGTAATATATTACAGATAAAGTTATATTCTGTTTAATCAAAAAAACTGCATTAAAATTAATATAAAAAATCGTATTTAATATGTAAAGAAATTATCATTTATTAAAATAAGGATTGAAACGACGCTACTTATGATTTTCCATGATTTGTTTGCAAGGAAGAAATAACGAAGAATCCCGTTTCTGCACTATAGAGCACCATTACAGAGTAAATATTTGTCTTAACGAAGTCTTGTACCAAGTGGAAGTGTAGTGTTTACAAGTAGGTTCTTCATATTGAGAAATGTTGTTCTAACAATTTCTACGCAAATTTTTATTTTTACTGTTGGTTCTAAGTATTCAATAATCCAGCTGGCAAAATATTTAAGTCTCTGGACCAGCTCAACTTTTTAATTGTTGATTTAGAGATGGATTAAATTTTATTTGCCCCTCTAGTCATTATTTATTTGGTCTTCACAGTACTAACTATCAGAAATAGATAATTTCTTTTTTTAGGAACCTTGTAAAGACACTGGCATTCTGATATCAGAGGTAACCGTTCCTTTTGTAAATTACACCATTAAAAAAATGTAGTTTTAAAAAAAAATGCTTTTTGTCCTTTTTCTAAGGATTTTAATTGTACACCAATCTTAAAAATGTATAACTTTTAAAAATATAAAATAAAAACCGTTTTTTTTTCTATCAAAATATTTTCTATTCACAGAAAAATTAATTTTTTTTTTTTTTAAATAAATTTAAAAACCCTATAGTTTGAAATATATCAATTTCTAACTATACCCAAACTTTACCCAAACGATTACTTGCGTTGAAAAGTTACCTACGTAATAAATAATTTTTTAAATGTAGATATTTACAATAAGTAACACAGGATAGACATTGGAAGCATTTGAACACTAACAAACTCAAAATGGTGTTACATTAATGGAGTTTTCATTAACTCAAGATGGAGTTAATGTAAATAAAAACAATAGTATATATTTCACTAGAATTAAACAACTTTATTTCTTTAACTATGTGAAGAGAATGCATTATTCGGACAATTAAAAATTAACTTTTACTTTTGAATTAATGATTAAATAAACATAAAATTGATGAAAACAAAGAAGATACTCAAATCATCAATGAGGCACATATGTACATATTGTACTAAGTGGCACAGAAAGGTGAACGAATATTATACATAAAGAATTTTACCTGTTTTCAACTGCTAAGGATTGAGAGAATGATGTATTCTTTATAGGTGTCAATCATAACTTTAATGTTAAAGTTTCACGGATAAATAAAATGTATTACTGATATATAGATAGGAATGAGACTTGAAGAGCATGCAAAATCAATGTCATATTATTTCAAGCAAATAGTATTTAGGAGTAAATAATCCTTATGTTAAAAGGGATGGAACTTCAAATAACGATAACTTGGAAGGGACCTTCCAACCGGTTGGGTGGGGAAAATTCTGTAACAATTCATCCACTAAATCTAAGTAATCGAGTTAAAATTTCTTATCCCGCCAACAATCAGTTCAAAATTAATATAATTAGCGTTTGAATAATTTTCGTCATTCGTTTGTACACTTGACGTTCTTAAAAATTATTAAATATTTAATAATAATTTTGCTTTAGTTTTATTTTTAACTGTTTGCTTAGACTTAGGAAATATTTGGTGTATAAAGCCGAAAAGTTAGCTTAAAATAAAAATTTACAGTAATGGTTAAATTCAGTTTCCAAAGATAATATTATTTTAAAGGAGAAATATTAAAACTACAGTTTTAAATATTAAAACTACATGAATATTTCTTAAAAGGTATGAATATTTCTTGAACGTTACAATTTTTAATTTAATCTTAGTCCAAATTAATATTATGTCATGAATGGAAGAACCCCGTGACGTGTAGATAGCATACTATTTACAAAGACAACATTTTTACTAACATCAAATTCCATTAATTGCAGATAAAATAAAAGATAATGTTATTATAAAAGCTAGATAACTTAATTTTATGTTCTTGTGTTATACTATTTTCAATAAAGCCAAAAAAAAAAATAAATACAAATACTGATAAGTATATATGTACTTTGGTTACTTTCAAGTAAAAGTTGTGTCAAAATATTTCACAAACACGTTTACTGTATTCTGATAAAAATTTAAAAAAGAAGAAAAATAATTTAAAAAATTCAAATATGAAAATAGTCAAAATACAGAAACTGTTGAATAATCATGCATACAGTGTTCGTGTCATAATGATACATCATTTTTTTATATTTTCTTATTTTTCTTATTTCCTCATTCTCCAATCTACATTTTTCGTAAAAGTTTGTCACTCATTCTATCCGAATGATATTCCTCTTTTGTTTGTTACTCTGTTCATCAAACAGATTGGATTCAAAGCGAATCAGTGAAAAACAGATATATGTTAAAATTCATTTAATCTTCTTTATTACCATTGGCAAAATTTTAAAAGTTGAAACTTTTTAACTAAATTTTACATAAATTTTGAATTTTCTAAATTTATATTCCAAAACATAATCATTCTTAAAATTAAAAAAAAAAGTTTTTTTAAGAAACATTAACAAAATATAAACCTGCATTCAAATTAATACAAAATATAATTTTCTTCAAAGCAAGTACAATTTTTTTTTATCTGAGATATATTTATACTGTAGGGCCTTACAGCCGTATAAGACCTTATTTAATTATTATGAAAACAAAAAAGCTCGTAAAAATAAATTGTAAAAATATATTTTATTCAAAAATAAAAAAAATTAGTTTTTCTTATTAAATTATTTCAATGTAGAATTGCCTTTTAAAATAATTACTTAACATTTCAAATAGAGTTTTCTTACAACTAGATATAATAAATAAAAAAATTCAATCATAATAAAAGAATAAATAAAATTAAAAATTGATTTGTATTACGACAAATTGATGGATAACAAAAAAAAATTATTTATTTCAAAAAGGGTTAAAAGAATGTGAAAATTATTGTTACGTGTGGTATAAAATTCTATAGCATGAAACTGTCAAACAAATTCATTCAGTATAACGTTATTTGCTTTACAATCCACTGAAATTTGTTGCTGTTCTAAATTTTTGAATTATAAATGTAAGTTTATGAATTAGATCTGAATTTTATTCATTTATTTTACATAATGTATTATTTATTTGATTGTTAACGTAATCCTGTTAACCACAAACTATGTTTTCCCTAAAATTACAAAGCAATTATATCAAGACAGTTTTTGATTTAAGTAATCAATTAATTACTATCATGAATATTGATTTAAAAGTGTTATGACATTTAATTAAATAATTTTAATTGTTGAAAATAAAATCACTTTCAGCGCGTTATAATAATGCAGAAGATTCAGGACCTTAATTGTTTCTTATTAATTACAATTAGTTAAAAACTCAACGACAAAATATTGTTTCTGAAAATTATTTTATTTTCATTTTAAATGAATCTTTAAAATTGTTCTATAAATTAAAAAAAAAAAAAATTAACTAAAAAATAATAAGACATTTTCTAATAAGTATTGTGTTGAATAAAGTAAATTAAATTTTTAATTTTATAATTATAAATAACATAGGAATATACACTAAAGTATTTATATAATGTACATTCATACACATATATACTTGGAAAAGGTTATTATATTATAAAATTAATTAGAATGACATAAATTAAAAATATATAAACAATAATAAAAAATTTGTTTAAAGTTAAATAAAAGCTTAATTTTGGGAAAAAAATTACGTTTTATCTTCTTTTTTTTTTACAATACGTATATATTTCCAACTTCTGTTATCAGTAAAATATCTCTCTGTAGCAGGCCTACTTTGAATTAAAACCGTTCTTTTATGTTTACAGCTAACAAATATTTCCATACTGTAACTAAAATATACGGATATTTGTTGCGCTAAACAAAAGCACTGCGGCAGATTTTAACGAGTGAATCCCTATTTCTCAATGGACCACTAAACCAAAAAAAATATTTTTGTACTCTCGTTTCCCTTGAATATTATCAATGATTTTATATATACATATTTTTTCGTGTAAAATAAATTTACAAAACTTATTCACAGGCCGCGTATTAATGTTTTAAAACTGAATTTGCTCCTGGAAAATATTCAGGAAAACTGAAAAATCCCATTCCATACCATAATTTTTCATTCCAATTTATCTAAAAGTATTACCTAAAGAAAAAAACCGCCTTTTCTTTTGCAAATTACCCTTATTATATTTGGACAATCGATTTGGGTTTAGAGAAAATTATTTTAATATCGAATAACAGCGTACGATTACAAGCATTCTCAACAAAAAAAAAGTTAGAAAACGTAACGTTTTATTAATGTTGATTCTTGGGGTTAACTACGCTTTTGACAAGGTTTAATAAGTATAAATTCTACAAGAAATTAATCAGATTTCACTTCAGAAATCGTACCTTTTCAATCGTTTATTCGGATTAAATTTGATAACGAATTATACAATTTTTACATATATTCTAACTGTTCCACAAAGCGACGTATTCGTTCCTTTTAGTATACTCGTACCCTACACTACATCCAGAAAATAGGTCAATTACAATGAAGACTTTGACGGATGCTGCCATATTATAACCACAGAGATATCATTGAATCAAATCTCCGAAACTGTAATTCATCTCGTTAACATCCAACCGTGTTATAAGTGAAAAAATTAACTCAATAATACAGATACACAAGTCTACAGTATCTATCCTTTATTTTAACTAAAACGTGTATTTGATTTTTATACTGAATGACAAATATATTTCTCAAAATAAATGAGCAAGCATATATTTGGACCGACGACTTTCAACACTGAAACGAAAACAAGTAGGAATAACGTTACATCAGTATTTTCGGCTATTTGTCAGTAAGTACTACATCTCGTTTGAAATCAAAGTTCTAATTCGCCGACCTTGGAAATTTGTCCAAGTGAGTCTGTCCAAAGTGAGGAATGATGTAGTAATAAAAAGGATTAAAGAAGATGAGCACTTTTGCGGAAAGAAATAAGAAAAGTCCATGTGGTTAGACAAAACGGAATCTTAACTGATTTGAAGGGATACTAAAAAGGCAAAATAAGTGAGGAAGAAGAGTGATGAAGTAAACAGATGAGGCAAAGACTGGAAATAACATTGGAAGGAAAAGTAGACTGGATCAGAAAGGAATGAGACAGCAGACACATATAAGGGACTTACCACCAAATAGAACACCAGAAGATGATAATACATCACCCTGAAGTAAAGGTAACGACTTAGCCTTTTATACAAAAGATCCTGTGTTTGGAACTTGGTATATTTTTAACATTATATTTTATGATTCTCATTATTCCCATGATTTCGGTTTATGATGAATTAAAAAAAAATCTCTTTACTGTAAGTGAATAAGAAGAGCGAATTTCCGGTTTTAGTTAAGAAAGAACCAGTTCTGTAATGAATTTTGAAAATAATATTGCTTCGGTGTTTCTTTTTTTTAATTATATGTAAGTATTATGGGTTCTTTCATAATATTGCGAGATTATGTATTTTTCTAATAAATACTTCTATATCTGTTTTTTTTCTACTTCCTTGCACATAGATGTGTTGTGACTTATCAGTTGCTTAACATTGCTACTAGCCAACAACTCACTTTGATACTGTTAACTATAATTTTCGTGGTTTTGGAGTCGTGCTCATAAAAAAAGAAAAGATTGAAATGAACCCAAACCGATTAAAACTAAAAAACTGATTTTTTGAATACGAATCTGTTTTCTTTACAGATCACATTTTAGATTATTGAAAAACTAAAGTAATATAGCGAAACTAGCTTAAATCAGGCGGTGCTCGTAAAAATCTTTGGCTTTCTAACATGTCACTCTTCAATTTGCAACATGAAAACCTTAAAAAACGTTGAAAACATACCTAAAATCCCAGTTTTTTACCTGTAACTCCTGTTCCTGTAAACTGATTCGGTTGAATATCATTAGGTACCTATTACGATCAGGTTTACATAATTTTACAAAATTTTATCAAAATCGGTTAAAAATTGTGCCGAATAGAACAAAAAAAGTGAAAATGTATCCAAAAACCCCGTTTTGGCTCTAATTCCCGTTTCTCAAACCGATAAGTGATTGAATGATTTTAAGTGGGCGTAAGGAATAGGAGGTTTTAAATTAATCACATTAAAAAAAAAAATTATATTCAATTCATAAATTATCAGATATAAATAAATATATAAACAAATAAAATAACAAAACCTCCCATTGTTTTCTCTTCTTTTGAAATTATTTATTAAGTTTTAACTCTGCAGCTGAGATATGATGTAAGTAGCCTAACGACAATAGTTTTTGATTACCATAAACAAATAGTGATATTTATTATTACAATTTATAAACGAAATAGCTGAAGTTCAAATGATTAATATATAAAAATTAACACATTACAGAAAGTTAATTAAACAGTAATTAAAATTACGGTATTATTATTATTACGGTCATTTAGTTTTACATACAAACATCCGTTAATAGATTTTCAATTTCGTTTTAGTCACACTATGACGACGCAAAAAAAAAAATTCAATCACTCCTCCACCCATATCTGTTATTTAGACATTTTTTCATCAGATAACATAACGCTTCTAATTTGTTTACTGTAATGGACAGTTATCTGTAATTGAATTAAATAATTATAAGCATATTTATAATTTTTGGGTTAATTATTAATATTTAATTAGTAGGAAAACGTTTTTAGTGTGATACTACACTTAAATAAAAGCTGTCGCTAAGGCTTTATTAACAAATTCACAGTTTTCGGAAAAATGTAAACGAATCACTTATTTTTCTAATATAATATATAAAACAACCAATTATTAGCTTTATTTTTAGTTAAAAAAAGTGATCGTTTAGTAACTGTATAAATTATACACACCTAAGAAATTATGTGTGTGTGTGTGTGTGTGTGTGTGTGTGTGTGTGTGTGTGTGTGTGTGTGTGTATTTAAAATTTTCAAAAGGTTAACTTCAAAAGAAGAGAATTACAAAATAGAAGACTAGAAAAGTAAGAACTTTTTAAAGAATCAACAATATGGAACGTTCGTTTTACGAAGATGAATGACGGACCAGAAAATTCAATGGGAGATAAACGTTCATGTTAGACACAAGAGGAAATTCAGTGGAAACCCCCAAGTGAAAAGCGGATTTTTAAGAAGTAGCAACATAAGAAGAAAAATAAGAAAAGGATAAAGGAAGTGTATAGTAAAAAAAAAAAATGTATGATGGAATGAAATGGCCGTCAGGAGAGATTTTCTTTTTTTATTGATCTGATGCCCTTCGAATCAAGAAAAGCGTTACATGAAACAAACTGCGCTTGAACCGGACTTTGTTCAAAACGCTTCACCATTACTGGTTAAGTCATCTCTCCTTGCTCAATGATTTCACTTGCTTTTCTCTTCTTACAAGTCAGTTTCATTTTTCTTTGTAGTCTGATAATAAAATAAAACATCAAAGAAAATTGAACGGAAATAATTCATCTGTATAAATGCGCATCAATCCTTTCATAAAAGATGAAATAAAAAAAATCGTATAATACAGATTAATGAATGCACTCCATTCAAATATTTATACACAGAAAACAATTAAAATAAATAAAATTATTTCTCCCCCCTTGAAAATAAGTAAATAAAATGTCATACTGTAACAGATTATAACAATCTAATGTAAATAAAAAAATAAAAAAGGGGAAGATCTAAATTTAAACCATGAAGAAAAAGACATTTCATGACTGTTCATTTATTTACCTTTCCTATTTTAATTCTATATTAAAATCCTAAACATTTTTAACATTCAAATAAAAAATTATAATATTTACATATATTTAATGAAGGATTAACAGATTTTAAATATCTTCTTCAGTAAAAAATTAACCTTCTTTTAATACGTTAAATATATTTTTCTATATTCGACAATTTATACTCTAGTCAACATTTTTTAAATTTTATTTTACTATATTTATTACAAGAGATCATACTTTTATTATTTGTCAATATCTTTAAATGTATATATATTTTAAAAACAGCGAACAATCTGTTTGTAAAATTAAAAATCAATCTCTTTTATTGCTGTGTTATTTTAAATACTTAAATTGTATCTGAAAGTTTATAGCAATCAACCATCACAGTTTGAAGGGACTGAAAAACTGAAATATATCTTGTCATTTTATTACCTCATTTTGAATTAAAAATAAATAAATTAAATTTTAAAAAACTAATAAAATTTTAAATGATCTACAAAATTTTGGTAGGGAAAAATTCGTAAGATATAATTTTTTTTAAAGCTCATCCGTAGGTAAACAGTAATCATTACCAATAAATAATTTAAGACATTATTACTTGATACTGTAAGGCCAAAGTTCAAACTTTAAGTCTTAAACGTAAAAACATCTCTGTAGTAAATTAATGGCCATTTTCTTTCAGAATTTATCAGTTTGAATGAAAAAAGTCAACTGTCATACATATATTGGGTAAAAAAAGTATGTATTTCTAGATATAAAAAATATATTTAAATTTATATATTATTATATATTTTATTAGTATAAAAAATATATCTGAATAAACAAAGTAAATTGTCACACGTAATTTTTATATATTATTGGGTTACATGATTATCGTGAGGTAGTAAAAAAGCAAATTTATCTATCTAACGTGTTCTAGTTATATTTGTTTATTTTATGTAAATTTTAGTTAATGTGCAATCTGGTTATTATATGTTTTGGTAATAGTCGGGCTGTTCTAAGCCGTAACTGAGCAGGAATTAATTAATTGTATTCTGATGAGTTGGCTATTCTATTTTAATGAATGTTCATCAAATATACCATAGTATTCTATATGGATAAAAAATTTCAAAAAAATACGTTGTTATTTATGAGTACTTTAAAATAACTGCTCATAAATAACAACGAACTAAATTCTACTTGTATGCAAATTCTCGTATTTTACGTAAACAATAAAAAAAAGCTAATTATATATCCATCAGGATCTATAATTAAGATTATTTTTAACGGTATGGTAATATTTTTCAAACTTGTATCTTTCAATGTTTGAAAAATTTAAGCCTTGTATTAAAGATTTGAACTCAATTTTCCTTCAAATAAAATAAAAACAAAATAAAATAAAATATAAAAACCGGTATTTATGGATTCAAATGTATACAACAAAATTAAATTTATACGTATAATAATTTAATTTATTTTCTATGTGTTTTAATAAGTAACAATGGGTTTGTGTATTTACTAAAACAAATAATCGTTTTAATAAATACTGAACTATTATACTAATTTCTCTTTTGATTATTATTTGAGTAAAATAGGGATAAATAAATGAATTAGAATGTCAAAATATTAACACAATTAAATCATATTACACAACAATCATTCATTCAATTAAAATAAAACCTGATAGAGAAAAAAAATAAAAAAAACGGTTTACGAACATACCACTGAACATACTTATTAAAAATAAAACAACATAAAACTTCCTCATTAATATCATAAGCGTATTTAGTCTGTTTTTAAATATTTTATTTAAAAACCTTTTAGTGTATTTAATTACAACTATAAAGTTAAAAACATATTAACTTGATTATGTAAAAACTAACCAGTCAAAAGAATTTCTTTTTTTTTAGAAATTTTAAGTATAAAACACAATTCGAATTGATAATGTGGTAATTTTTATTTATATTATGGAATATTTATTTAAGTAATGTCTAATGTAATATGATTAATTTATTTTTTTTATATTTTGTTAATATAGTAAACATAAATAAAGATATTAAATTATAGTTACTCATCGAAACCTTAAGGAAATATAAGATTCAATTGATTTCAAATTTCAGTAATTCCAACCGTAAAAAAATTTGATTTTGCAAAAAACTCAAAATTACAATAAACTAACATTATTTACTGATCTCTGTTCATAGCTTATACACAAAATATTTTTGACGTATATGTCAGGCGAGAGATATATTATTTTTACACTTTGGCCGAGCGACGACTTACGGAAAATTGTGATTATAGAAATTTTATTATTTATTAAGGATTAAATTATTAACATGATTGAATAATATTCCTTAACCTTACTTCAGTAAATTATAAATTTCACTTAACTGTGGATGGATAACCGAAGATCACTGACATATTGAGGGGGTTTCTTATGAAGGGGTTTGGATTTATGAAAGATTTATTGTCATTATCTTTAAAAGTCATGAAAAAACATAATACAATATGGAGAATTGTATTACTTAAATATATTTGAATTTGAATTTTTTTGAAATTTAATGTCTAATCTATTGATTTAAATAAAATAAAACACGGATTTAAAAAAAAATTGTTATAAAAGTAGGTGGAACGATTTCAGAACTTTTGCGGTCCTCAAAAGAAAAAAAAAAACAATATTATATATAAATGCCTGAAAATAATGTGATTTGAGGTGATGTAAAAACGGTTATATTATCACTTGATAGAATAATTTAGAACAGAAGTTTTGTTCTACCATAAATTGTTATTAGATTCATTGTTATTAATTAATACGTACCAGTTCAAAAACTTTACTGTTTTAAATTCTTTTGTATTAAAACAGCCAATGTTCAATTAACTAATAAAAGAATTGAATAACCATTTTTATCTTATTTATAACACAGATTATTATAAGTGAAGATGAAAATAAAAAATTACAAAGTCTTACATAAAATGTTGATAGATTTTATGACCTTGGAATAAAATATTTACGTTTTTAAAAGACGCTGTATCAATAAATATATATTAACTCAACCACGAAAGATTTCTAACATAAAAATCAGAAAAAGATATATTCTATAACAAATAAATTTATCCATTTAAAATAAATATACTTACATACAGATTTACAGTCTCTAAACAAATATATACGCTTTTTAAATCAGCCGTATATCTTCATAAATGAATTTATACAGAAATTCCTTTTATAGAGGATTGTTATAAATATTTATCTTTATTTGCATGCAGTTGAATAATTCAGTATTTTTTTTTACATACAATTTCTAAAAATAAACCAAAGATTCTAGTAGCTGCCATAAAAAAAATAAATTTAGTTTTCATATGTATAGTGTACATATGTACGAAGTATATTATAATGCAAATTAGGCGATACATGTTTAATTTAAACAATTAAATAAAATAAATTTAACGTAATTATTTAAATTGGTGTACAAATAACATTTTTTTATATATTAAAAATATTTTTAAAAAAATGGTAATACCTGTATATTGGAGTACCCAAGTCCTCCCGATACCATAATACTAGTAACACCGCATCTTGAGTTCCTTGTTGATGAGCTGGCAAATCATCTGTTATGGAAATATCACACGGTAGAAACACAGCATCCCCAGCCACCGCTTGAACATGATACACGGGCACTGGAAAAAAAAAACAAGAAATATACACAATGTACAAATAATAATATTCATTACATTGTAAGTTATTATACAAGACATTTTTAATAAATAGTATTTTAATACACGTCACATTTTTGAATATTGTAATTATTTTTTTGGCACGTCGGAAAATATCCCTTTCGGCACGTCGGAAGGCTGAGGTAGATTTAACCGTAGTGCTAACTAGGGGATAAAACGATTTCCACCTTAAAGTTAAAAAAAACTTCAAATTTACTCAATACGACAATGGTTGCATATGAAAAACGTTTCACATGTTTAGCATAAGACAAGCCCATCTTCTTATAATTCCAGCAACATTTTGGTCATCTCGTGCCGTAAGGATTGGTCATGTTAAAAATTGTTTCAGACAAACCTTTTAGGTTATGTTTAGAGGATGCCGATTCGATGCTGTGCCTATTCAGGGAGGTATGATATTTTGTTTTCAAAACCCCTTTTTTCCTCCCCCTGGGCCAATAGTTGGCGATATTAAAAACTTTACTTATATAAATTTTAGGCCCTTAACCAAAAACGTATCAGGAATTTAAAAGAGTAGGATAATTTACCAAATAAAAAACTTATAGCGATATTTTTTTTTCTTTCGAAAATCCCTCCCATTTCTACCCTCATGGTCGGATTTTCCCCATTGACGAACTTGACCGAGATTTTGGGTCCTTATATTTTACGTATCAATTTGAAGTTGGTTGGCGAAAAATTACGGCAGTTTATCGTACCTGTCCAAAAGGCTTGCCGCACAAAAAGTATCCACACTCTAATAAATGCCTAATAAGAAATAGAATTATAATAAATAAACATAATAATCCACCATTATTGTATATATTATTTTAATTTCAGAAAAACAAATTATCATATTATTAAAAGGAATTATTAATTATATCATACTCGTTATCCTCCAAAATATTAAAAAAATTAATTACATATATTTTTTTTATAATTTTGTCAGTTGTATTTAATGCAATTGTTTAAGTTTTGTTAACAATTTTCCTACGAAACATTTTTTATGAAAGCCTGATAAATAATTTGTGATAATCAACTAGTTGTTTTGCCCATATATGGAATAAAACTGCTAACTTTATATTTGTTGAATAGAAGAATTTAAAATCGTTATATATAATATAATTATATATAATTATAATTATACAACTTATAATTACAAATTATAATATAATTATACAATTATAATTATATTATATTATAGTTATATATAATTATATATAATATAATTATGTATAATAATATGTGATATTAAGCTTTGCAACTTGCGAAAATTATGTCTGCAGGAGCCTCGGTGTCTTACGTGCAAATTGCATGGACATGCACCTGGAAGCCATGGATATAAGGCATCTTCGCACGTCATGAATCCGTTAGAGTTTGCATAACGAAGCTGCGGAGTCTGTATAGGACAGCCCTATCCGGAAAGGGTGGGAAGCTCCGGCGTCCCACCACCAATGATTGGGTGGGGACTCCCTTGCAGACGTCATTGGATGCAAGACTGTACTCCCTGTGGGGATCCCTCCTGGGGTTCTCCATTAGAGGCTAAGCGTCAAGATCGGAGTCCCGAGGGGGAATTCCTTTAGGTTTCCCCGCTAGAGGCATGGCATGTAACATAAATCGAGTCCCGGCTACCAGGGTGGGGGCTTAACGTCCTACTGAGGAAGTTTGAGGCGAAGGCATCCCTCGGAGCTGAGTTTATGCGTAATTGCGGATCCGATTTCTGAGGGGGGCGGGGAGATTACAGAAGAAAAAAATTGAAATGTTTAGTTAACTTTTTCCTACAATAAAGCACTGTAACGGATTACTCACTGAAATATTGGTTTTTAAAATAATAATTCATTTTTTATATTGAAGGCTACATTCGATTATTAATGATGACATAAAAAATGAATCACTTTTTTTCCATTTTGATTAAAAAGGGAATAAAGTTAGAAGATTACTTCAGTTTATAAGCAACACCATTTCGTTGACAGAACTGAAAGTATGTACAGCATATATAATAAGTTGTCTATACTTAAATGATTGTAAAACGTGGATCGTAGGTAGCAAAATAAGGTAAAACTATAATTAAATTAAAAATAACTTTTGAAGACGTACTTCATATTTTTTGATAGAATAAAAAGTAAAGAACAAAAAATAAAATAGCGGCTAGTAAAGAAAAGTGAATGATAAATATTTACGAGATGAAATTACAAGGAAGTATGTTTGAGTGAGAAATATTATCTTATTACTAAATTCCAGCTCTTAAGAAGAAAACATGGTCATCACCTTGATGATAATGAATTGAAGAGAATAATTACATAAATTTAAAGGAAGAGTATATATTTAACATAAACACCAGTTTTTGAAAATTATATGTCATAAAAAAGCTAATTATAAAGTTTTAGATTTAAAAATTCCAATCGTTTAATTTGAAAATAATACTGAACTTTTTTTAAATTTGTGTCACTCAATCTATTATATTTATTCTTGTTAACAGTATATTTATTTAAATTAATGGATACTTTTTGTAGTTTTCAAGAAAAACGTGTACCTGCTCGCTTTCTAATAACATTTTCATTGCCTAAATAAATGGAATCCCCTTAACAAGATGAGATAACATGACGTGGCTGAAAGATAAGAAATTATAGAGCTGAAATTTAAAGCAGTAGAAGTAAAGTACTGATATTAGATTAACGGATAATACAAAATATATTTTTAGTAATAATTTTTATTATCTAAAGAAATAAAGCGAAATAAAAACGAACATAGATTTAATATACGATAGAGAACATCCTGTTTTACGATAAACTTCACTAAGATAAAAAAATGAGTTACTGTTGTTGTTAAATAAGATACAACTTGTACATTATAAATTTTCTTGAACTACTATACTGAAATTTAATTCCTTTTTTCTTGCAGCATAGTGTTACAAGAAAAAGCATTTCGTTAAAGTCTTTTAAAATATTTACATTTTTTGGTAAACTATATATCAGTTTTTGTGTGACATTTCTATGGAAATTAAATTAATTTAAAACTTTTCTCACGAACCATGGCAGCAGATGTAAATATATATTCAGCATGTGCAATAGCTCAGTCATTCTGAAACTTCCACGTGCAATTATTACATTTTTTCTTTGCTTTTATTTAACCCTGCCTTAAGGAACCAGACCCCCAATTAATAATGAACGCGGTTCATTAGTGCTTTCACCTCTAGTCACCAGGCCCTGTTATGGCCAGTGAGGGAAATGCCAGGCCCGGTTATGCCGTTCCCGGCTTCCATCATCCAGAAACCGGGACTCAGTCCTTTGTGCTCCGCCTCTAACGGGGACACAGTCGAAGGGACGACCTCGCCGGGATTAATTTTTTTAGTTCAGGGGCTCGGGAGTCCCCATAAAGAAATTATTGGTTTATGCATATATTAGTGTACTGTAAGCTATCACTTCCCTGGAACCATGGTATACCGGTGATAAGTAATTAAAAAGTTCGTTTAGTCTTTGTTATTAATATTTAGTAACGATAATATCATTTGTAATCCTTCACACCATTTTATTCATTTCATTGAAAGAAAGTATTTCAGTCTTTTATAGTTGTATGGTTCAATTTAAAAAAAAAAAATTATTCATTGTTATTTACATTAATTATAATTTAATCTGTGTTTTTGTGCCAACCGAGTTTTAACAATGAGTGACAGCGTCATGACACAAACCTGGAAATATCTTAAGCAGATAATATATATATACATATATATATATATATATATATAATAATTATTATAATAAAGAAACACAAAAATGATAGTAAATATATTAGTCCTAAAAAACTCGAAAGCGTGTGAAAACGACTGAGAAGGTAGATGATTTTACTAAAACCGTTTACAGGCAAAAACTTCATTCGTTTTATTTTAGTAACGACATTTCTACCTTGAACAAAATATTAAATGCTGAAACTGATGAATACTGAATCTGAACTGCCGAATTTTTCTAGAGGTATCTTACATAGATTTTAAAAGTCAATCGATTTTTGTTTCATGTCCAAAAACAGCTAAACGCAAGGCACAAGGAACTTCATTGGCTGCTACGGAGGAACTCAGGCCTCACGTTATCCAACAAGATCTTAATTTATAAGGCTGTCCTGCGCCCAATCTGGACGTACGGTGTAGAATTGTGGGGAACGGCTAGTACTAGTAATGTGGAAATTATACAAAGATTTCAGAACAAAGTAGCGAGGGTAATTGCCGAAGCTCCGTAGTTCACGTGGAATGATGAGATTCAGGGTTGTCTATTGTTATTGAGCAAAAAAAAAGTCCAGAAAAAATAGTTTTTTTATTGATTGAACACGAAGATACAATTTCATTGCGTAGGAATATTTAAAATAAATTAAACTACTTCGTGAAGATGGTAAGATAATTTATTCTCTTGATGAAATTTGGGTTAATACGGAAGTGTATGGATAAAAAACGCACCGGGTTGGTTTAGTGGTAACTCGTCATCGCAAATCAGCAGATTTCAAAGTCGAGAGTTCTAAGACAAAATCCTAGTAAAGGCACTTAGTTACTTTTATACGGGTTTGAATACAAGATCGTGTATACAGATATACTTTGGTGGTTGGCTTTCAAATAACCACACTGAAGAACTGTCGACCTGAGACTGTAAAAGATACACTTCATTTACATTCATAGATATCATCCTCATTCATCCTCTGAAGTAACATCTTACGGTGATTCCGTAGGCTAAACCGACAAAGAAAGAAGTGGGTGGATAAAGAAATAAAGAGCGCAAAAGGCGATTTTATGAAATGTTTTTCTACCGGCGTGAAAACTCCGATTGGAAAGGAAAAGCCATCAATATTAATGCACGTAGGAAGTGAAAATGGGTTTTGAATTGGGGTATATGGATATTGGAATTCAGATCTTCGCAAGAATATACCATGAAATGAATGGTGACAACTTCAAGTAGTGGTTTAAAAAAATTGTCGAAATTGTTTTTGAAAAATCTATGATAGTAATGGATAATGCGCAGCAGCATTGATTGAAAACCAAAACAATTCAAACGCTTTGACTTGAAAATCGGAAATTGCCGAATGTTAAAATCGAAAAAAATGGCGTATATCGAAGGCATGTATAAATAAAAGTAAAACTTTTAAAAATAGTAAAATCAATTAAAAAAATATATATTGATTATCAAGTAAGTAGATGGCACCGCAAAAATAAACAAATTGTATCGTGTTGCGTCTTATTCCGTACCATTGAAAATTTAACCCGAAAGAATTGATATGGGCACAAGTTTATTGGCAGTAATAACACAGCATTTCAAGACAATTTTATTGATATAAGCTGTTAAATATAGAGTAGCTGCAAATGATCAAAAAAATTATATTCATTATGTAATTAAATATAACAGAAAAGTATGGCAGCGAAGAGAGTGTGTGAAAATATTGGTGTATTGAAGACATTATGATAAATTTCGAAAACGATGACAGTAGTTCAACAGACAGCAACTTATCGGGTATTGATGAAATACATTGAGGTAACAAATATTTTTTTCTGTTTTACATATAACGGTATCATACTTTCCTAAAATCTTTATTTTAAGGTAAATATGTCATTTTATCACAATTATCTAATTTTGTATTAAAAACTATTTTTACTTCATTTTTATTTACAACTAAATAGAAAGTTTCATCGGATGTCTTGCGGTAACCTAAATTAAATTAACATCATTATACTGTTATATTTTGTTTTACTTCACATTTTCGAAAAACAAAATTTTAATATTTTTCATACGTCACTACATTTTTTCCAGTATCTATTACATATTTTCTATTATATTTTTTATCTATTTTTTTGCATAAAAAAGTAATTTCTAAACTTCTTCAGCACATTTCTAATAAGGTATAATATTATATTTTCATAGTATGTTATTTAGTTATTTAAGATACCAAAAAAGAAAAAAAACAAAAGAAAAATATTTTAGATATTTTATGAAACCAGAAATACTATAAAAAGGAAATATAGGTTATAGTACAGAAACGTATTTATTTTATCTTACAGTTGCCTTGTTCACACAATGTGCAGGGATTTGACTAAAAGTAAACTCAATCTCTCTTATATAAACTACTGATATTAGTAGAAGCTTCTATCAATAAAGTATAAAGGGGTTCAACAAGGTTCTGAAAAAAAATATATAAGTTTAAAGCATTACGCGTGTAGTATTCACGTTTCAATTGTTTCATTTTATTCTTTTCGTGGTCAAAGTCAAATTATTTAATAGTTCTAGTCGGAGCGTCCGCTGTGGCATTGTTTGAAAAACGTTTCATGATATTTATGTCTGCAGCGTAAAATAATTAATTGTCTTTTATCGAAAATTCTTTTTATATTTTACTTTATAATTATAATTTTAAAATTCAAAATTTTTTTTATATTTTCTTACTTAACCATATACTTCTTTTCTCAGATTAGAAAAAAATATAATGACGATGAACGTCTTGTAACGGAATTCTGTTAAGGAGGAAATATTTTAATATTTTTTAATAATAAAAAGTATATTATTATACTACGCACTATTAGGTAATAGTTCTAAACGTTGGTAGTTTTTAATATTTTTTAAACTGCATTGCTAACAGATAAAGCAGATTGACAGTAATGGTATTGTATCTTTATTGAATGCTATGCGAGAGATTTTATAAGAGGCTGGATTGAAGCAAGACGACGCCTACGAAGAATTGTAATAAAAATTAAATAATTAAAATAGATATATAATTTTTTAGTTATTTATTTAAATGAGATATAACAATATATGATATAACGGCATAGATGAAGTCCTACGCAACGTAGACTGGAATAAAATGTTCAGCATTTTAAAAAAATTAGGGTTCAAATACAGAGATAGAAGAACAATTGCTAACATGTACAGGAACCAAACAGCAACAATAACAATTGAAGAA
Organism: Lycorma delicatula; assembly: GCF_047948215.1. Taxonomy (NCBI): domain Eukaryota; kingdom Metazoa; phylum Arthropoda; class Insecta; order Hemiptera; family Fulgoridae; genus Lycorma; species Lycorma delicatula. Next base: position 121,818,268 of record NC_134459.1, read on the forward strand.
CATAAGAAAGAAGCCCTAATAAGAAAGGGAGTCCGACAAGGATGTTCCCTATCTCCGTTACTTTTTAATCTTTACATGGAACTAGCAGTTAATGATGTTAAAGAACAATTTAGATTCGGAGTAACAGTACAAGGTGAAAAGATAAAGATGCTACGATTTGCTGATGATATAGTAATTCTAGCCGAGAGTAAAAAGGATTTAGAAGAAACAATGAACGGCATAGATGAAGTCCTACGCAAGAACTATCTCATGAAAATAAACAAGAAGAAAACAAAAGTAATGAAATGTAGTAGAAATAACAAAGATGGACCGCTGAATGTGAAAATAGGAGGAGAAAAGATTATGGAGGTAGAAGAATTTTGTTATTTGGGAAGTAAAATTACTAAAGATGGACGAAGCAGGAGCGATATAAAATGCCGAATAGCACAAGCTAAACTAGCCTTCAGTAAGAAATATAATTTGTTTACATCAAAAATTAATTTAAATGTCAGGAAAAGATTTTTGAAAGTGTATGTTTGGAGTGTCGCTTTATATGGAAGTGAAATTTGGACAATCGGAGTATCTGAGAAGAAAAGATTAGAAGCTTTTGAAATGTGGTGCTATAGGAGAATGTTAAAAATCAGATGGGTGGATAAAGTGACAAATGAAGAGGTATTGCGGCAAATAGATGAAGAAAGAAGCATTTGGAAAAATATAGTTAAAAGAAGAGACAGACTTATAGGCCACATACTAAGGCATCCTGGAATAGTCGCTTTAATATTAGAAGGACAGGTAGAAGGAAAAAATTGTGTAGGCAGGCCACGTTTGGAGTATGTAAAACAAATTGTTGGGGATGTAGGATGTAGAGGGTATACTGAAATGAAACGACTAGCACTAGATAGGGAATCTTGGAGAGCTGCATCAAACCAGTCAAATGACTGAAGACAAAAAAAAAAAAATTAAGGAATTCTCCTTTGATATATAACAAGCGTAATAACCGAATAGTGAATTGTTCAATATTAATCCTGTAGTTAATTGAAGATAATTTCTAACTCTACATGCTAAACATTAAAATAAAATAAAACAACTATGTCTATAATCAACAGTGAAATAATTTTTTACGACAACTAAAAAATAAATTCTTTTAATGTTTTTCAAAGAATGATATTAATTTTGAGAAATAATTTCAAAAATACACATCAAAGCTATTTTTCCCGTAATTCTATAGAAAGATATTTCCTGCGTAGAAAACAAGGGATCATCATAAAGGGATTTACAAGTCTAACAACATTCATCACACTTTAGCGGCGTAAGTTGTGCATGTGAATTCACACGGGGTTAGTACTGTTTACTGAGGTGGGAGAGTATATCTGGGCCGGTCCAGACTTAACTGGAAAGATATATTACGAACAAACTTGACAGTACGCACACTCGTTTCATAAACAAGAACAACCATTGTCCGGTTCCCAAGGCGATTTGTTTCAAACAAACTTTCTCCTATTGTCCTTTTAGTTTTTGTTTGTTATTTTCAATGGTTTTAAATACGGATGAAAAGATAAATACACAAAGAATTATGAATTAGAAGAAATAAGAATTAAGTATAAATACAAAATTACGTAGAGGAAAATACGAGTCATTTTTAACAAAACATAGCATTTTCGTATTCCCAGAGGTGATTTTATACGTAACATTATTTTATATTATATTTTAAACCATAATAAGGAACCTATTAAAATAACGCATATTTCCAACGAAACAATTCTTACATAATGGAAATTTGAAGCAACTTAGTTTGGAAAAATTATAAACAAACATTCTTTGTAAAAATAATAAAAAGATAAAAATAAAAACTAGTCCAATTTAATGAATATTAACGAATATATATTGTAAGAAATTACAATAGTAACTAACATTCAGGAAAATAATTCCACTTTCCGAAATAAGACAAAACAACACAGTTTTCTAAATTTAAATTTAGTTAATGAATATTTACATTTCAGAAGCTTATAGCGATATGCTCTTTTACTGTCGCGACGATCGAACCAAAATATCTCGGTGTTTAAGTTCAAAAAACAAAATAAAAATCGAAACGTTACCATTATGTTGAAAAAAATAAAAATAAAGAAAATATTTTTGTCATTACTGAGAAATCTGGCAACCAGGTTCATTCAACCTCATCTTAATTGGCGAAAGAAAATCAGGTCTGACTTTCTTATAAACTGCTATTCTGATAGGGAAGTTACTTGTCTACACGCTAAAATTCACATAAAATCCCTTGCGTGCTTTAATATTTGGCGATTTACAGTCTCAATAATAACAGTAGCTGAAGTAGAATATACAAACAATAATTCCAGTTAAATGAAAATTACATTAGAGTTTGTAGTCATTAAAATAAGGTAACGTTATTAATTTTTCATCAGTTAGATATAAATATTACTGAGTTTTTAATGGAACAATTTCATCCTATTCCCTGAATAATTTGAGTTTCTTTGTGCATATTATTAAATTAAAAACTATTAATTCAGTGTTCGAATATTATAATGTACCTACAAAGAGTTATATGGTTATTCACATATTTTGTGTTGAAAAAAGTACTACAATTTTAAAATCATTTTGAAGTTAAAGTAACAGAAATGTTCAAAAGTCCTTTACCAAATTCAAATAAAAAAATTCTTTCCTGTACTTTAAAATAATTTGGTACAAGATTTGATAAATCGTACTTAACCTAAAATGTCTAATTTATAAATTAGTAACTGCTATTTTCACAATTACTAAAAATTTATTACAGTGTTAAAAAGAACTTATCTTTCGTCATATAAGCCAGATATGAGTTTTTTTTCACGCGAAATCTACAATTAGGATTATTGTTTACAGGAAGAGTTATAAAAATTGTTGACTATTACGTTAAACTTTATGAGAGTACTGTTTTTACTACATTAAATGGGATATGAAATAAAATTAGACGTAAAAAACTTATCAGGAATAATAAAATGTTAAAATTAAATATTATCAAATTAATTACAAATACTAGATAGCCTATATTGAAGTTAATTTTATAAGATCTTTAAAAAATCCTTTAAAGAGATAATAAACTTAAAACGTTTTTTGAAAGGTTTTTAAAAGTTTTATTATACATAAATTCAATTTTTAATCTTATAACATAATTTTTACACACGTGCGCGCAGTACATATGCACACAGATATATATATATATATATAAGGGATGTGTTGAATTATTTGGATAGGCATGCATTCAGGTGATCCACTATTTATTAGTACCGTATACTACATTATCACACGCGGATTTTGGTTAGACAGAAACACAAAGGGATTGTTGTACAGTAGTAAAACGAATGTTCCTGAATTGTCCGCTAACTGATTCGCACTGTGCTATTATAGTCAACGATACCCGGCGCTATCCTGATATTAGTAATATTCATTTCCATTGTCCAAGTGGTGACAGCAGCCTAATCACATATTTTGAATAGTATAAATTCGTACTTTCAGATAAGCAAAGTAAAATGTATTCATTGAAACTGTTATAACTCTTCTCGACAGAGTTTTTGTGTTTATACTCAGATACAGGGAGACAATAAATAATAGATAATAGATACAAGGAGAGAGAAATTGAGAGCGAATGAGGGAGAGAGAAAGAGAAAGTGAATATACTGAAGAGGAATAGTTAGTTAGGAAAAGATACAAATGATTGCGCGCGCGGGTGCGCGCACGTAAATGGAGTAGGAAAATGAGAGAATCAACGAAAAAATGTATTGTTTTATCAAGTAAAATAATAAACTATAGATTTAATAAACACACTTAAGAATATAAAAACCAAACCGACTTTAAAAACACACTCAAAAATTAAAAACACTGATAACAAAGATATTATACTTTCCGGACATTGTTATTTATTCTTATACGGTGGAAAAATAATGATGCATGATAAATTTTAGAAAATTAAAAAAAAAAATCGATTTTTTTCCCCCTTTTTTTCGGCTCCAGCACTCCCAAATTCACCTCCCAAGAAATATTTTGATTTTTTTTTTTTACGTTTAGTATGTAAGTAGAAGAAAGTAAAAAAAAAAAAAAAAAAAAACACTGACAAATATACATACAATCAATAAAATGTTACTTAAGATTTTCTTCTTTTTTTTTTGAGGAAGGGGAATTATGATATAATTATATTGTAATATTATTATTAAAAATTTAAGAAAATTGATATTTTTAAACTTTTATCGGTTTTCCCAACTGTAATATTGTCCCGAAATTATTATTTTTTTGGGGCCACTTAAACAATTACTATGCATAAGGAAAAAAAATAGTTAATAAATAGTTAATAGTAAATAGTAAACAAAAAGATAACTTTTCAGATTTAAGGGGAATATTTGGGGGCTATTTTTTTTTTAAAAGGTAAGTTAAGCATGAATGCATGTATTGATCTTAATATAAATTGGGAGTATGTTTACAAAATTTGGAGAAAATTGACCCCAAAATGTATCTAGCCCACCCCTTTAAATATTAACCTCCAAACTTTTACCAACAAATTGCTCCAAATACACGTCTGTGCCAAACTTCATCAAAATAAATTTATCCAATAAAAGGTTGTTAAGCTTCAAACAAGCCAACACTCGTACATAGATACGAACATTATCCACCACGTTTTTTTTTGTTTTTTGTGGTCTATGGGTCATGAAACTTTAAGAAATGAAAAAACCCATATTCCATTTTTCGACTGACTATCATAGTTTCATGTTTGTAGCACAACTTGAACTATGATATAATAAAAATAAAAATTCTAAAAATTTAAATTTTTGGATAGGGTTCAAATTATAAAACAAGTAAACAATCTTTAAATTGACACCGAAATATAAAATTAAAATAAGTAAAAAAATTTTTTTTTTTTTTTTTTTTTTTTAAGCCGGTATATTTATGTATATTTTATTCTTTGTTAACGCTTTTATACTTTATAATGTAGGCTGGGATAAAGAAACATCGGTCCGTGTAGAAAAATTCCATTTGCTAGAAACGAGTAAATTGTAATTTTCATCGAGATAATTAAAATAACAATATAGGCATTTTATAGATACATTTAAGAAAGTTAGTTAATACGGAATGGAATATTACTATTATTATTATTATTATTATTATTATTATTATTATTATTCTGTTGTTATTTTTTAAGAATAACAGAAACATTTTTTTTTTAACCTCAAATTTTCCGAGTAATTTTTCCACTTGAAAGTAATTTGTATTTCTGAATAACAATAATTTATGAGTCTGTTCGCTATAAAATTTCATTACTTAAACAGTTACGATCTATTGACGAAAAATTGGAAAAAAAATTTATATTCAAGTAATTAATGTAGACCGACAAATTTAATAAACAATTTTGCCCAGTTTTGTGCAAGAAGACCGATTTTACGTTACTGTATTTTGTTTCCTTTTGAAAAAGTATCAACTAATTATAATCTAAATTTTTTACAAAACAGAAAACCTTTGATCCATAAAAGATAGTTAAAAAGCACTACAATAAACATTAAAAAAGACAAATTTTAGCTCACTCACCACTGACCCACTGCCTAAGCGCGTATGAAAAATACACCAATACACAGTCAACATAACGTGTACTTTTTTTGACATTAAATTGAATGTAACTTAAGAACTACTCAGCCAATCTTCATCAAATTTTCACATGCACAACATCACATACCGGGTATCAAAATTTCAGTGAAATTAATTTAGTAGTTTTGAAGATTTTTGAGCCACAGAATTTTACAAACAGGGTACTCTCTCTCTCTCTCTCTCTCTCTATATATATATATATATATATATATATATATATATATATATATATATAAAACAAATACAAAGGGAACCTGATTTTTAAGTAAATGGTGTCTTCATACTCGTCATACCTCAAAACGTAAAGAAAATCTAGTTTCACAAAAATACTACTTCTTTAATTTTAGTGTAATAATTTATATACAGTTTTAAATGCTAATCTCCTCTGGGGAGATTAGCATTTAAAATCTGTTAACGAGTCGTTTTATTTTACTGGGTTAACTCTTTATTTAAAGTCAATTAAACTAAATATTACATAACAATGAATAAAATTTCTCCAGTTGGGAATATTTTACATAGAAAAATTTTATATGTAATATTTTTAATATTTTACTAAAATAGATATCTAGGTAGAATCTTAAATTTATGAGACAAAATCTCCACCGGAATTACGATTTAATTTTTTTTATATCTACTAACCATAAAAATTATTTATCTCCATTATTTATGTTGCTAAATCAGTAAAGTATTTTTTCATACATTAAAAAATCCTTCACTAACGCTATCTTTTACAAAATCATTTTTTTTGGATTAATTGTTACGTACATTAATTTTTAAATAGTCGTTATTATCAATCCATCAATCGACGTAGGTAATCTTCCAGCTTGCATTTTTGCTTAATATAAGGTTAATATCCGTGAGCTTATTATGTGGTTCCACTCTCATATAGCAGGACTAACACAGAAATACTTTGAGGAAATAGAATTAATTACTTTTACCTAGTAGAGAGCATCAGATTATATTATGAAAAAAAAATTCTTCACCAAATAACAAAAAAAATCCTTTAATGGGTTATAAAGTAATTTAATAGAAAGCATTTACTTTAAAAAAATGAATTAACTATAATCATGTTTTAGCCCATGAATTTTTTTTGTTGTCATCAAAAGAAATTCTTTTTGATTTAAAGTAAGAATTCTTATACGTGTTATTGAGAATAGAAGAAAGTGATTAACTATATATAAAATCAATTTTTTTTTTAAATAAGTTCATTTGATGTCATCGAAAAAATAAACTGCATAAGTGTGGGTCTTACAGTTAAATGATAGTGAAAAATATAAAGTAAAAAAACCGATTAGTAAAAAAAATTTTTGAAAATTAAAACAAATGCTTTAAACAATGATGATGATGGTCGTGGTGGTGATAATAATAATATCTTCGTAATACAATATGAATAATAGTATGTAACTTACGTGTACTTCTACATACGTAAATTTTCAATAAGCACTTTAATTAATTATAAATTTCAATTCATTTGGTCAAAAATTCAGTACAGTAATTTTAACGTATTGTCGCGTGTTCGCGGCTCGATCAAGATATTGAGAGATTGACAATTGAGAATATTTACGTAATTTACGTAAGTAATTGAGAATATTTACGTTTTTATTATTTGTTAATCATAAAACAAATAATAAAAAAAGTATAGTCATCACAATCTTAAAAGTAATCAAAATAATAGTAATAATAATAATAATAATAACAGACAATATAAAAAACTTCCCACAATAATAATGACAATAATGGCAACAGTAAAATAATATAATATTAAATTTCAATAACAAACAAATAATAATAATAATAATAATAATAATAATAAACAATGATTACATACAAAAAAAAATTAAAGTACTCATAAGTAATTATTAACATGTAGATAAATAAAATGGAAACAGAGAATTCAGTCCGATTGACAAAGATTTTATCATGACCGCTAGTTCTAACACTTTTAACCACGGTCTTATATTAACACCAACAGATAAGACAAGTATAAATTATTTTCACTGGAAATACCTTTGCTGTTCACAAATAAAACTACCCTAACAGTTTACGAATGAAATTTAGTACATTATCTCTTTCATTTATAGTCTTACAGCAACTCACCGAAGGATTTCTTGTTTTCGTGTACAGGAATTACTTGTGACGTCAGCTTAGTTGCATCGAACCTACTCTCGAAATTCACTTCTTCACTGACTTCCTCGCAGAATACTCTCGCTGATGACGTCTAGCGGGTTGATTCGCAGAACTCACATCGCAGACTTCATCTTGCAGGACCTCCTTGCCGAACTGACTTTTAACTGGTCTTCCTCGGAGTATTTATACTCCTATCTTCTTTACCTGCTAGAACGGACCCAACTCAAAGCGTGAGAATGATCGACCGCCCTCTGAAATTCTCATGAAATTCAAACCTTGGTCCGGTAACTTTTCTTGTGGAATGACATGTGTTTAGGGTGTCAGTAGGCAGTATTACAAAGGACCATTGTTAGACGGACTTTTACCTTTACTAAAAGGGTACATTTTAGTCCCTTTTTGGATTCCTCCCATTATTATATTTTCTACAATTTCTTCTTAATTGACAGAAATCCGTCACTCAAGTCCGTTATACCGGTCTTGTTACAATATATAGTATACCGTTTAAACTAGTAGTGAAAAATTAGAAGGTAAATAAATCATAATAAATTTAGTTGTATGATGTTAAATTATTACTTTTGATGGAATATTTATTTAAACATTTAATGTTGAGAAAATATTTACACTCTTAAAATCATAATTTTAAATATTTGTCAATTTTACTTTTTATGCAAAGAAAAGTTATCAAATAATATTTATAGATCTATAAAGCGAGTTGTAGTTATAGTAAAACAGAATAAATTTAGGTATCATTGATGTTAAAAAAAAGTTTTTTTTAATATTATGACAAATTTCGTTTCAATAGTGATTTATTAACTGGAAGCTGCCAATAAACAAACGTAATTTATACCAGAAAGTTATAACATTATCGATCCCACTATGTAACGACAGCAGAATTTAATTTACGGCCACAGTTTAATATTTTCTCCTTAAATTTCTAAAATATAACTTCAATTACAATTGAGTAACATTGTAAATAAACTGAAATTTAACCTACATTTTCAAAGAAAACAAATTTTTTTTAACGCCTACGTATATTTTAAGCATACTCTAAACAAATAAAGAAACTTTAAACCGTCTATTAATGTATATTCACACATTTTACATAATAAGAAACTGATTTTTTTTAACAGACTAAACATTAAAGGTGTTCAAATTAAGATAAAAAATTTATTTAAAATCTGATGTTGCATTTTAAAACGAACTGGAATTATAAGTTACTTAGAAAAAAAAAATTAAAATTATATATTTTTATCGGGAATGATGTTTTAAAACACTAATAAAAATTTCAATTAATGAATTTTAATTAGAATACATTTATATTAAAAATATTTTTTATGTATACTTGTAGTAAGCTTAATACGAGTACTTTTACCGTTAATTTTGAAACAAAGTAGCTTGATTTACGACAGAAATATTGAACGAGTTTTATTAAAATGTAACAGAAAAGACTAAAAATGTTCCGTAATTTCATTCCCAATCATTTTTATCGAAAGCCAGGAAATTGTATCAACGAAATACAATTTCTTTCAAGAAACAGAAATAATAAATGAAAGAAAAAATAATAAAAATAAAATAAAAAGAATAAATCAATAAAACTACCGTTTTATATTTTTAATCCATCTAAATTTAAAATAAATAAAAACAGATTCTATAATTAGTTTTAAATAGCTAATAAATTATGCTTTCTTATTTCCTAAATAAACTTGAGAATCTTTGACCAAACGTAATTTATTTACCTGGAATATTTGAATTAAAGGCTATTTTAATCTGGGATGAGTTTTTTTAAGTTCAGGACTTTTTCTCCACATCATCTTCTGTGGGACCATCAACGAGCATCAACAAATTGTCGGCATACATTAACGAGTGTCACCGGGAACCACACCCTCAAGACTCCATCAAATACCAGGTTCCACAAGAGAGGCCTTACCACACCTTACCTTGGCCTTACCTTGGGGGACCCCCCCCCCCCCAAATACACCCGGAAACATATTTCTCCTCCTTTTACTGGTATCAGCAGCTCTCTATCATGTAGATAATTACTTATTGAGGCTCTTAGGTATGAACTTATATTACTCCTCCGCATTTCTTCCAAAAAGTGTCTTCACGAAATACTATTGAAAGCATTGCGGACATCCAGGAGGCCATCAATTGTATCATGCTGATTCTCCAGGTGCCCGCTCTACTTGTCTCTATTCACCTCACTATCTTGGTGAGGGCATACACCGTGGAATTTCCTTTGGTGAACCCAAATTGCAGTAGCGACAATTCTCTGGATGCCTGTAACTCAGACTTAACTCCTGCCAAAAGCCTCTCGTATAACTTGCCGATCGTGCCAGTAAACATATCGGTCTGTATAATTGTCGCTGATCTGCATTCACGTGTTTCGGGATCAACAGCAATTTACACTTTCCATGTTGTAGGAAAACTCCCTGTAGTCAACGACTTGTCGACTGCTTCGAATAGAAGCCGTATAGAATGTCCGAGATCCCGTCTGGACCCGGGCTCTTCTTTGTATGTATTCTACCAACTGCTTCGTGTAAAAATTCTTCTGTAGTAAACCGTCTTTCTTCCTTTGTGTGACAAACACGCGTGGTACTTCGGTGGTTTGAAACAATCCTGTAATCGCTTTTTGAGCTTGAACTCTGGATAATGTGGGAGGCGGCATGCCAAACTTCCTTAGTATGATCCGAAACGTCCGGCCCTATGGGTCAATATTTAGGTCCCCTACTGCTTCTACCAAAGCTCTTATTTTTGCCTGTTTGATCATGGTACTAAGATTTCCAAGTGGGGTCTTGTATGGGAGCTCAGCTTCTGCCACCTCCGCCGGTAGGTTCCGTCTTGCTCTTTGCTTTTTTCTACTCACCACAAGAATCATAACTCGTAGTTCCGGGATTTCATTAGTTCACCAGCGTACTTTACATCGGCCCCACCGTTCCTTGGTTTTTTCATTTTTTCACAAAGAATTTGTAGCAAGACAGAGGTCTTACTACAAATTCTTTGTAGTAAAGTTCTTTGTGAAGCCCAGTCGTGCATTTCTTCCATTCTCTCAATTACGACAACAAGATTGGGTCTGTGACGTCGACGGTTTCCATTTACCACCCTTGGGCTGAATTGCTAGACTCTCCTGTCCAATGCAGAATCGAATTATCGAATTGCCAAGGGATCACTCATCAGTTTCTCGTCCAAGACATCCCATGAAATCCCTCTCTGGAGCAGCCCTTCTGTTACCGCAGTAATTTGTTTGGTTTGCTTGGCATTTTTCCCGCCACCACCCTATTCGGTCACCCTAAAGCATAAGACCGAATGTCTGTGCCACAAACGGCTACTGACCCTCAAACAATTTAGCGACCAGTGTGCTAAGTAACTTCTAGAGCTAACCTAAAAGCGTGAGCGGAATAAGAATGGTATCATGTACTACTCGCTTGCGTGACCCCCGCCCTCTTGTCATATATCACTAAAGAGGGTAGGCGCACCCCACCAATTACTAAAACATTTATGACTACAAATAATTAAATTTATCTCGTTAAAGAAAGCAATTCACTGCCACGCCTAGGCCGCTGAATGCCAGCAAGTAATGCCGCTGAATGCTACCGCAGTAATTTTTATTTTGGATCCTTCTCCTAGTTCAATGAAAGGGCGCATTCTCGGCGAGTTTACAAGAGACAAATTTAGAACAGCGAGAAGAGCCGCCAGCATAAAACCTCCACGGGTCGACCTGTTCCCACCAACTCAACACAATCTGCATTATCCAGAGAGGACCGACCACCTGCCTTCCCGCCTCTCTGATTAGCGCTTCCAGGTTGAAATCGTCAAATTCCGCATCATTGCAGTTTGAATGTAGCCATTTACTAGGGTGAAAGGATTTAACTTCACTGCCACAATTCCCTTGCCAGTTGTGATATCCAATATAGTGAAGCGATTACTGACATTCATTATTACTACGTCACACTCTTCATCAACTAGCCAGCCTCTAGAGAATTTCTTGTGGTTCAGTTCCGCTACCAAAATAAAGTCGATGCTCTTCTCTACCGCAACATTCCACACTAACTCATGTGCGACTGACCTTCTGCCAACATTAATCTGAAAGCGGTACATACTCGATGATGTTTACACTCCCGGCCTTCGGTCAGGGTCCGGCCATCGGGTTCCTATTACTGTTTCTAGGTTATCCATCGTACCCGAATGAGTTCTGGTACGATGGATGGCTTTTTTCTTTTTTTTCTGTTTAGCCTCCGGTAACTACCGTTAAGATAATACTTAAGAGGATGAATGAGGATGATATGTATGAGTGTAAATGAAGTGTAGTCTTGTACATTCTCAGTTCGACCATTTCTGAGATGTGTGATTAATTGAAACCCAACCTCCAAAGAACACCGGTATCCACGATCTAGTATTCAAGTCCGTGTAAAAATAACTGGCTTTACTAGGACTTGAACGCTGGAACTTTCGACTTTCAAATCAGCTGATTTGGGAAGACGCGTTCACCACTAGACCAACCCGGTGGGTTACGATGGATGACCTTCTTTCTTTTTTTTTCCTGTTTCACCGGAGTTGCCTCCAGTAACTACCGTTTAGATAATTCTTCAGAGGATGAAGGAGGATGATATGTATGAGTGTAAATGAAGTGTAGTCTTGTATATTCTCAGTTCGACCATTCCTGAGATGTGTGGTTAATTGAAACCTAACCACCAAAGAACATCGGTATCGACGATCTATTATTCAAATCCGTGTAAAAATAACTGGCTTTACTAGGACTTGAACGCTGTAACTCTCGACTTCCAAATCAGCTGATTTGGGAAGACGCGTTAACCACTAGACCAACCCGGTGGGTTAAACGATGGATGACCTAGAATTATCTATTATCACGTAACATCGCGTAATTATCTATTTTTTCACGTATCTTTCTTTTGACTTCGGTTTCTGCCTCATCTCTAACATCTGCGTTCCTTTATCGTCAGTGTCTTTAACCACAATTGGTAGCCCACAGACAATAATTTTAAGTTAAAAAAGAATAAAATTGTATTTTTTTTATATGAAAAAAATGTTAACGATAATAATTTAAATTATACAAAACTTTAAACTACTTTTTTTCTAATATAATTTTTTTTAGGCAAATTTTATTAATAAAATAGAACAGAATTTTTTACAGGAAAATATTAATAAAAATTGAAAAAAAATATTTTTTACATTATTATGAGGTGATTTATTTAATTTTAAATAATTTAGTAGTGATACATCGCGACTAGTAAGCATGTAGATGGAAGATAACAAAAGAGGATATAAAGAAATATCATTGACTGATTTGAATCTAATACTAATATAATTTATTATAAATTATACGATTATTGTCTTATTAAGTTAGTATTCGTGGAGAAATGGTAGCGTCTCTACCATTCATCCGGAAGTTCTGAGTTCGAGACAGGATCAGACATGGCATCTTTTCACACCCTAAAAAACATTTATTACAATGTCATCAATCGGAGCTGTTACATGATGCCAGCCAGAATAAAACAGAATATAGGAATTGATGTTAGTCTTTTTCTCTTTCGAATCGATTATAGAGGTTTAACCGATCTACTCATTGTTCTGAGTGAACAGTTTGTTGATATTTATTTCTCTCAAAATATAAATTGTCTTGTTTTAATCTGTGTTTCTATTAGAGTTTCATTGTTCACTGTAGAAAAATTAAATCAAATAATGAATAAAAATATTAATATGGTTGAATTATTTCATACAAAACAAATATTTCATTATAAATGGAAAAGCGACATTAAGTTGACTCGCCGTGAACAAGTAGCTGTGACCAGACTTAGAATCGGTCACACGCGATTAACAAATTCATATTTGTTAACTGGCGAAGAGAGACCAATGTGCGGTGTTTGTAATAAAACACTGACAATCAAGCATCTAATAGAAGAGTGTGGACCTCAGAAAGAGGTTCCGGCTAAGAAATGACAATACTGCTGATCTGGATAATGGAAATGAAGAAAAGATAGTTGCATTTTTACAGGCCAGTGGACTTCTTGTAAGTCTATAAAAATGGAAATTTAAAGCTGTGATAAAAGAATCTCTAAAAGGTAGTTTAATTTAAATGTGGAAGTCTCGAAGCGTGGCACGTGTAGTGACGGGAGGTAGCCCTCTTTTCTAGGCCACCCTGGCTCGTCTGCATTCAAGAGCAGCGAGTCGGGGTGTGTCCGATGATGGCATGGGGGACCCTAAAGGGTGGATTGAGGGCGCGAGGCTATGGGTGTGCGCGGTGCATGCCTATAGCCTGTTTATAAGTAGGAGTCAATGCCACGGAACCCTGGCGCGACTGATAAACTGCTCAACGGCGGTTCTGGTCACGCCAAGGGTGCTTAAACAAACTATAATCGAGACACGTAGAAGAAAGAAATGGTATTAATAAGTTGTATTTTTTAATTTCATGGTCTTTTGAAAATCTTATCTCAAATTTTAATATTGGGGCCCTTTACACCCCATAAGTGTTGTTTTGTTTTTGTGGTGTTTTAATTTTTCTGTGTAGTTTGTGTTTTTAAATAAAATGTAAGGGGCCTTTACACCCTTACATATGACGATCCTGATGGTGATACTAATTTCTTTCTAAGAACGTGACGAGGGCTATTGACCTTAGTAGTCGATGCCCATAAAAATACAGAGAAAAAAAATTAATATTGAAAAAAAAGATTATGAAAGTTAATTAAACGTATGAGAATCTGTTAATTTACGAACAACCTTACTTGTTCCGGTTCTTGCCGCTATATTAATACAAGGAAGAGTAAAGTAACTGTCAAATGAGGAGGGCAGATATTCAACCCATTTTTCACTAGTTATTGTAAGGAAAACCTGTTGCGGAAATAGCAGCTCGTGCATGTAAAATTCTCTTTCCATTAGAAAAAAAAAGTGGTAAAAATAATCTAACCAATTCGATATATTCTCCTCTAAATACGATTTGATAGTTTAAGCTACTTTAATAAATGAAAAACGGTGAATTTCATCCAAGCTTATTTGATTTTACACGAAAAAAATGTAGATTGATAATCTACGAACCGCAATGTGGTTCTGTTCACGCACTTATTTCTAAACATGCATAATTATGTATTTTTCATTTTGCGTATAAGGATCAAACTAAATCTGAGGAAAGTGTGTATGTGTGCGCGCGCGTGTTTGTAACTTAAAATTCATCAAATAAAATGAAATAATAGTATATAGATAGTACTAAATTAAAATCTGTAATACTTCGTAGTACGTAACAATATTTTCAATGTTACATTTGATTTTTAATGTTGCTATATTAAGCAAAATGAAACTAATATTAAAGGTACTTGATATGAAAAGAATACACCAGTGAGGGTAGATGAGATATGGATGTGCTCTACTTTTAATTAAATACAAGTAATATTTTTAAATAGTTAAAGAGTAAATAAAATGTTAAAAAATGTAAAATAGAAAACGATGAGCGATATGTGATAATACAATTTAAACCACCTATTATATATATTTGAATACTTATAAATATTTCCAAAGCAGAAAAAAAATAACATTAATGTTTTTAAATGTATAAATAAACATCAATTTTATGTTTTAATATTTAATTGCGAGATTCAGAAGTCTATTAAAACTCTATTGTGGTACATGAAGAATGACCAAAAGCATATTTTGTAATAAAATTAAACAGTTTAATAAAAGCTTAGGTATTAAATCTTTATACCCCCCTCCAAAAATATATTACATTTTAAAACTATTAATTTATAAATAAATAATAAATGCATAATTTATTTTTTTTATTTAATATTAAATTATTAAATATTTTATTACATTTAAAACTATTATATGATAGTATTATAACATTCGGAGGGAACGAAATTAGTTACAATCGTGTTGAAAATATTCTATCGTACCCCATACTCACATGCACAATGAATTACTCTTCAATAATATTTCTTAGTGTTAAAACGATAATGCACTTAAATTATACACTGAAAGATAGGTGAAGTAGTTACACGAATACAATCATAATCCGAACAAAAATTATAAATTGCTTTAATGTAAAACGATACACAGCTAAACCACAAGCCACACACAAGTGATTAGTTCTGTCTTGCCTGGACTAACTCGGCTTCCTCCGTGTTTACTCGAATGAGCGTAACACAAACAAGCCTTATTGATGATACGTATTCAATACCAGCTGACTTTATCTATCACTCGGCTAAACTCGGCTTCCACGAGCTTAAACGAATGAGCGTTTCACCCCAGACCGGAGAGACCAGACTTATCATACCCAGCATACTGTGTCTCTCGTACTCGGCTAGCCAATTTTACACGAATGAGCGTTTCAGTTCAGAACCTGACAGATCAGAAATTTTTAGTGCCCATCCCTTAGTGCGCGGCGCATCTGAAGAGGTTTCCTTAAAAAAATTTGATCTGTTTTTTCTATAACTGATATTTTAATGTTCTAAAGATGTTATGAATATTTTATGTCATCACAAATTTTTATGATAGAAATTACATTATTTTTTCAAAAATATGATTTTACTTTGTTACAGAATAATCTTGAGAGTTAATCTTTTAGAAAATTCGATTTTTATTCAAAATTTTATTTTCATGGACTGAAAAATTTTTATTCATGGAGTTAAGCATTTTTAAGAAAAATATTATTGGAACTTATAATCGAATACAATTAGAAATAAAAAATTATTTGTTAAAAAAAATCATTTTTCATTCAGATGAGTGGTTTTCTTTGATACCGCTAATAAACAAGAGCGAGATCTTAAGTAAATTTTCTATGGATAGTAAGTTTACATCCATTCATATAAAAAGCGATTCTCTAAAACATAATCTTTTAGAACCTTTCAAAAGAGTAGAAAATTTATAATTCTAGATATCTAAATTTCGATAAATATATTTTTTTGCATACGTTGTAAATACTTTAATTTAATCAGATGGAATAATCCACGAAGGACTTGAAGTATAATCGACTGCTGTGGTTTTAAACTAATACTATTTGGATTTACCTGTTCATTCATTCATAGAAAACCCGTGTCTAACAGTTCTTTTCTTATATTCTTCTTTTAATGGTAATCAACAGGAATATTTCTACAACTGTACGTTTTTTTATCCCTACCAAACACATTTTTCTTTCTAAGATATGTTTCAAATCTAATGAAACAATAATGGTTTAACAAATTATAATTTATCACCCTTCCAAAACGGATAATCGATTTTATACTAATTATTAATTTTTAGTCAAATATAGTAATATATAATCGTAAACATTGTCCAGAAAATGGGAATTAAAATTTTCGCTTGGAGTTCTGAAAAAAAAAAACAATAATATATAGTAAGTTACTAACTCATTAAATTATACGTCCAAAAAAGTAAACAGGAACATAATACAGCAAAAAGAAATAGTTTATTAATCAAATTTTTTAAATTCCGATTTCAAAATAAACTTAAGTTTTATACTGAGTATGAGTAACAGATTGAGTTTGAACTTTACAAATCGTACAGAAAAACATTCTTCAAAAGAGTACATTGCGTAAAACATATTTTTTCAATAAAAAAAAAAAACAAGTAATAAAAGTCGAGTGAGAATTTTCTTGTAATTTAAATAGAAGGTTTAATTTAAAATTCTACACGCAATCATCTAGTTCAGAGATTATTTCTAAAATGTAACGCAATATATGCAAATTTATTTCTACTTCAATGAATCATTTACTGACATAGTTATTATAAATATAAACTGTTTGCAAATCACTGTTGTAAATGTTGTGTTACATTGAAACTCTGACACTTAATATAATAATAAAGTAAAAAACAAAAATAATAGTTATAACGTTATTAGTTTTAATGAGTATTTTGGCTAAAACTTAATAATTAACACTAATATTGTTTAAATCAGTAAACGAATGAATCGAACTACTCTACAGTAATTTAAATAAAAATAATCGTCTACAAGTAATAATTCATATATTGATTAAAACTAATTATAAAGTTTATTTCTCTTTTAACTGACGTTAACAACACATGTTTATAAAGCACGGTAGATCATTAGCACTTTAAATAGTCTATTAATCAATTCAATTAGTAAACGAAATAAACTTCTAAGAACAATAAAGTGTTATTATGAGGAAAAAAAAAATGGATTTTTATTTTATTTTAATTTTGCTTCCCTGTATGACATAAAAAACAAAATCAAATTAATACAAATTTATATGATACTTATACATAATGATAAAACTTTATTGAAAATAAATAAATTTGATGACGGAAATTTAAAAATTTATTGAAATAAAAAACATTCTTTCTTTTTGGTTATTATACATGACTAATAATTAAATAAACACTTAAAAATACGTGGACGTTTAGGTATATTATTATTTTTTGATATTTCGTTTCTAGCCATTAAAAGGATGTTGTTCAACGTGAACCATGATAAAAGTCTACGCGATAAAATAGTTGTGTTGGTTATCGGTATGATAACGCGTCATTGCATCAATTCACTGATTTTCAATGTTGCCAAACGATGGATCTGTTATTCTTCGATTGCCTTTTGGTGTCCACCATTTTTCTAAATTACTGTTCAAATAATAAAGTTATTGGTATAAATTAATGGAAGGAGAAGTTCAGGTTGTAGCTTCAATTAGTATAAAATCAAATATTACGATATTTGGATAGATAAAAAAACGTTAATATGAAGATAAACATATTTTTATAAAAAAAAAATAAAAATAATAATAACATTTTTAACGGGAAATAACTAGACCAGTATTAACGGATAAAAACATAGGTTCCGAATGTGATAAGGAGAAAATTTTCAATTAACAAAAGATCGATTGCGTAATATTAAAAAAATTAAAACAAGATAAAAGATCTAGTAACACATACAAGAAGATTTATCGCTATTCAATGAGCTAAAGATTTTTACGTAGACGTTATTATAGATTTTTGCTGATGTTAGAAGTCGAGAATTCTTAAGATTGGACTCCTTGTCAATGCAGTTACTTTTATACGGATTTGAATGCTAGACTTTGAATACCGGTGTTCTTTCTTGTTTGGGTTTCAATTAAACACACATCTCAGAAGTGGTCAAACCTGAATGTGTTCCAAACTACATGTTTACCGGTAAATTTACACTTACATTTCACTACAGTTGCAGCTGCGTCAGGTCTGGCAAGCCGGTAAAATTAATTGAATTTGTCTATACACATACACTCAGACCCGGCAGCCGCTGGGAAACAGTTGATGAAAAGATTTCTTTATTACATGTATGGGGTTGATAGATTATCATAAATTTATTATAAATTATGCAAAATTACTTAGAATAATTATTCAATTGTAATCAAGAGAAAAATTTAAACAACATTTTATTTTTATGCCTATTATTTTACGAATTTTTATGTGCTTTTTATTTACCTTTTTTAACGAGAAAGAAGTAATGAATTAAATACCAGGAATCTTTCCTTTTACCAGGAATCGATTATGAGTCCTTATAATCTAAACACCAGCTTGTTAATCATTATAAAAATTAACTGATTAATCGTTTCCCAAAATATTGTAAAATTAAGCTGGAGATGAAACTAGAAAAATATAAGAATTTTGAATCAGTATTAATAATGATTTGACAAAATATGACGCCGGAGAATGGTAATTTTTCTGTAAGTGACTTAGGAAAAGTGACATAAAAATATATTATTTAAAGACTACGCGATTTTTTTTTTTTAATATAGTTTGTTTAATAAATAATGTATTTTTATTTCATGGCGTTGTTTTTGGGCATATTAGTAAAATAATAGTTGTATGTGGAGGCATAGTTCGTATGCCAGTCAACATCAAACTCATTATACCCACGTATAAGAATGTATTTGTTTGAAGCAAACATGCTTATATCCATTGTTTGTCACATATTTTATACTAAAAGAAAAAATAAATAAATTAATATATATATATATATTTTTATTTTTTTTTATGAAATTTGAATCTATCAAGAGACTTGTTGCTTGAATTACGACCGATTATATTTTCCACAGTTTGCAGTTAAACTAGGAGTATCTTGGTAGCTGAAAATTTTATTTATTTTTTATATCATCATTACTCTTGTTCCATCTCACTTTTCTACTTCCATCTGCTACGATTTTAATCAGACCTCCTCTTAAGGTATTTCTCAACCAGTTAGTTTTCCTATTCTGAATTGCCTGATTAAGATTTTATTCTCATCAACTCTCATTACTATTTAATTTTCAGTTCGTCTACCCATGTAATCTTCTCCAGTCTTCTTCACACCCACATTCGAAATGTCTCTCGTAATTTTTTTTTGTTCATTTGACTTATTAGCCATGTTTCACATCCATATAGAAAGAAGTGCCCTTCAAACATAAAAGGCAAGACGCTTCTTGAACTTTAATTCTGTATTCGTAAAAATATCTTTCTGTTATATGTTTCCTTAGAATTTTTTATTATTGTTTTATTTTTTTTTGCAATTTACAATCTTCTGTTTAAAAATAAAAAAGACCTGCTAAAAAAAAACCTAAAATTCTATCCTGTTTTACGTTTCAATCCTTTTTTTGTGCAGACAATCGTTGGTTTATTAAATGTATATTTTTAATATTTATATATAATATCAATATTATATATATGTATATAATAGCTTAAAAATTAAAGTTTAAAATTATGGTTACACAAAAATTAAGTAACCACCATATAGCGCGGGGGAAACCACGGTGGGAACGTAGTGGTTTCGCCCGCGCTATATAGTTACTTAATTTTTCTGTCGTGTTCAGGGGATGTTTACCCGGTCAAGGCTCGCTTTGCACGTCCTATTTCGTCTAACCAGGACCCCCTTGTGTTCATTAAACTCATGATTTTGAGAATAATAACGATAAATAAACATTAAAGTTGTTCAATTTATAAAAAAAACTATCAGTGTATTATAATTTCTTCAGCACAACAGTTTTGGCTGCACTGAACTAATTGATTTTTAGATTTCCTGTCGCGGATTCGCTTGCGATATAGCACAAATATAAACTACCATCACAATGTCACAAAATCTCATAAAGATTGATTAAATAGGGTAACATAAAACGGCATAAAATAAGTCTAATTTTTATACCGCTTAAAATATTAAAATTAAAAACCCACAGATTTTTTTATAGATGTTCATCAGAAGAGTATTTCCAGGTCAAAACTGAGTGAATATCTCGTTTAGTATAATTGAAGACGGGGAAAATTTGCAGTCATTGTTTGATTTTTTTTTTTTTTTTTTTTACCTTTCTTCATCCATTTCAAGGTCGAATTTCAAAAAAATCTAGAAATTACTTTTCAGATATTCACCTAAAGATTACCCACAACACAAATCAACAATCGCCATGAGCAATTGCACGAAATAATAATTTATCAAGGTGGTCAGTGCAAAAAGTATTAAAAAAACATAATACCATTCATACACGATTGAATTAGTACAAGAACATAATGAAGATGATTTCGCTAGGAGGGTTAAATTCTGTGAAATTCTGACACATATATTAACGGCAAGAACTATTTCTTGGTTCAACACATTGTTCGTTAGCCTTATTTATTTTATACATAATAGTAGGGGCATAATAGCCATCATTATTCATAGGGGAGATAGCTTTTCTGGTTAGTTGTTGTCCCTTCTCACTAGGCACGCAACGAGAAAAATATGTTGAAACAGCAATTTGCAAATCGTTGGATAGGTCGACGTGGTAGTATTGAATGGCCAGCCAGGTCACCTGACCTGAATCACGTTGATTACTTTCTGTGAGGGTATTAAACTCAGCCGTTTATAGCTCCAACTTCTATTAAAGAATTAAGGGAACATATTGAGGTAAAATGTAGGATGATCTCACCCGAAACTTTTCACAACGTGAGAGAAGCTTTCGAACAGTGACTTTATTATTGTAAAACTGTTGTGGAGAAGGGGTGCAGTTTGTACATTTAACATGACGTGACAAATAAACATCTTTAACTGAAACAGTTCTAGGTGGTATTTTTAATCTCTAGATTAAAGAACATTATTTTAATAAAATATAAAATGAATTATTCCTGAAGAAGAAATTAAATTGCAAACTGTTATTTACTTAAACTAAATTCTTCAGAACTGTAAGTTTAATTAAAAGAAATGTTTGAAAAATTTTAATAATTATTTATTTTTTTTATTTTTTCATTAACGTAATGATATCTGTGGTTGCTATTTTGTTTTAAATAGTCAATATTTATTTTTTTTATACTGTTTCACTTGTCTCGCAAAGACCTTTTAAACAAGCTATGACATGACGACACCCATTTAAAAAGTAATTTAGGCTAGTAATTATGGCTACTACAAATGTTCTGCTGTATTTAAAAAATATATGTTATTGATTAAACATTAAACCTACTTGTTAACTTACTATTATGATAATTCATTATTTGCATCTTTTTTTACGTCTTTTTTAAATAAAAATAGTTTATTTATTATTATAATGCAATAAAATTCAATATTTGTTGTTATTTTTATTTTTACTAGTAAAATTATTTATAATTTCGTAAACTCTTAATCTAAATCACAGCTTTTATCAATCCGTTGAAATTCTGCGAATATTACTTAATCATTCAAGTTCCTCTTACCCACAAATTGCTTCGAAATTATTCTGTTTTCGAAGTTAAATCTAATGCGATGTAATTACCACGTTATCTAACTGCTTCCCTTCAATTAACACACAATTATTACATTGTTACCAAGGTAAATAAAATCTGTAGTTAAAGTAATATTTTTGACTTTATTATATTAAGTTTTGAAGTTAGTTACTTTGAATTTCATTAATCAAAATAAATTATATTTAATAAATATAATTTGAATTATTATTATTATTATTACTTAACTTCTAGTGCAACAAAAAATTTCAGACAATAACTTTTTATAGTTTTACTGACAATATAAGTGATATTGAATCACTTATAATAAAAAAAAAACATTTCCTTACTGGAATATTTTTGTTTTTGAAATCTATCATTTACTAAAAAACATTTAAGATAAAACCGATTTAGTTGCTGGAGAAAAATGATATCATGTAAAAGAAAGTCGTAATACAATTATAAGGAATACTTTAATATATATTGCGCGTTTTTCACTGTGGTAAATTTAATGAACAGAGATAAAACATTCATACTTATTGTATGTTTATATAATTATTATTATATAAATTTGAACTACACTAATCTTTATAATTTTTTTGTATTTTTAAGAAAATGTAGTGAAATGAAGTAAACTTTTATATATTTATAGAAAAAATTAAGTAAAACAATACACGATAGAGATTTACAGTTATTTTAAAGCCTCAGTTTTAAAGTATCAAAGACAAAATTTATACAGCTTTTCCTGCCTCCGTGGTGCGAATGGTCGCGTCTCGGCCTTCCATCCGGAGGTCCTGGGTTCGAATGCCGGACAGGCATGGCATTTTTCATGCGTTACATTTCCATATCCCACGCACAAGCTTCAAGCTTATGTGGCGATATAAAGTAAAAAAAAAATAAATATATATATATTTTTTAATATATATATATATATATATATATATATCTGGCAGGATATCAGCACCAAATATAGTACATATTAGGTAATTATTAATTAGTATTATTTTTCTTCTGGAGAAATATTCTTTTAGAACATCTTAAAATACCATTTAATATGGTGTTTAAATTAATTTCACCAAAAACTATTCGGCAAATCGACAAATAGTTTTGATCAAAAACTGATTTAAAATGTGTGGATGGATTTAAAATAGTAAAGGGAAATTTTTTAAAGGGACCATAAAATTAGTAGTTAACTTGAAAGGTTAAAAGTACAATTATCAGTTATGTGTATTAATTTTATCAAGTTTTTTAAAAAGAACATTGAAACCATAAAAATGAAAAATAAATATAATGAAGTTGAAGGGTGGAAAATTGTTTTAATGATTCATCACATTCATGAAAGCTAATGCGGTGAATTAGTTATGAGGAATATAAGAGAAACTCTTTAAGGGGAAAAAATATTTCGGAAGAAACAATCTTATTGTAGTTTTTTAATTAGAGTAGTAGAGGAAAAACAAAACTTCATAGATCCACTAAGAATCAGATCGGAAAGTAATACTGTGTAAAATGAATGATTATTATGAAACTGCAAAAACATTCATTAATATCAACTATTAATTATTAAAATTAACTATTACTTATTAAAATAAGTTACATTACAAAACAATACGGATTTTACATATAATAAAAACTATTATAAAGATATATTCTTTCTTTTACTTGGTTGTTGTTTTTTTTTTACGCAAGCTTTTGACTTTGGCTTTGCTCACGTGGATTTTGAGTTTTTAAGTAGAATAACATTTCAAAAGAAAGATCAGTTTTTTGTCAAAATTCTTCAATAATTTAAAGGATGTTTTAGTGGACATATTTCCAAACTAGTCTCTTCACTAAATTTCATAAATTAATTAAATAATGTAATATTTTTATGGAATAATAAAATAAAAATTTTTATCATGCATAAAAATTAAATTTACTAAAAATTACCTTTTTTGTTAGCATTTTAATTATCTTGTATATATCTACTAATAGCACAGCATGTAACAATAACGAATAAAATTTGTTGCTCTATGCTTATGTAAACATTGTTACTTATAATCGGCCTGTGGAATTATTCAGACAATGGAAACATTACAAAAAAAGCAAAAAACAAAAAACAAGAAAGTAAGTAATAAACTGAAATTCTCGTGCACCTTAAAATTAAATGTTAAAAAAATTAAAAATTTAAAAATTTAAAGTACCAATATTTTGCATCAAATTGGAATTTTGCATCTAGTGGAATAATCTCATAGAACATAATCATTATTGATTTTATATTTTTATATTTTTAAGATTTAGAATTTTCATAAAAAAACTCTGGTCCGCCCCTTGCTACAAAATTGGATTTTTGAAAAAGGATGAAAAAAAGTCTTTTAGTTTTTAAAGAAAAGTTTAAACATTCATTTTCACGACTGTAAGAACTTTGGTTCTATGTAGTTTCATAAAACTCTTGCTCACCCTTTGTAATCCCCAAATTGGATTATGAAAAATGGTGAAGCAGATGTCAATGTATTTTTTTAAGATGAGTCTAAATACTATTTATCAGGAATACAATATATTGAGTTCCTGAGATATACATTTTTCAAAACAAAATCCATTATCGGGCGACTATGTTATAAAAACAATGTAATTGTTGTTTTCTCCAACCACTTTTTCAGCTACTGCCGGGTCTGGGAGTGCGCGCGAGCGCGCGTGTGTAGGGAAATGCAAATACTGCTACTGGATTACCAGGCCTGACATAGTGCAACGTAACTGTAAATGAATCGGTAAATATGTACCCTGGAACAGACTCAGGTCTAAACTCCAGAGTCGTATGGTTAATTGAAACCCAACCACCAAATAACACCGGTATCCACTGTTTAGCATTCAGATCCTTATGAAAGTGCCTTTACAAGGTCTCAAACCTTAGAACTCTAACTTTGAAAATCAATGTATTTTCAATAATTTAAGCGGTTGAGGTGGACGATGATGAGTCAGTCAGGTTTTATGTACATACAAATATTATAATGCTATTTATTTATCTATGTATGTATGTATGTATATATATATATATATATATATATATGGGAGAGGAAGAGAGAGAGAAAGTGAGAGAGGGATTTAGAATAAAGAAAAACAAGTAAAATTATGACTTTTTTACATCGTAATAAGTAATTAGACTGAACAGAGACCCAGAAGATTTAATTAAAAAATATTAAAACAATGCAACTATCTTAAAAAAAAAACTAAAAAAGTAATAATAATAATAATAATTACATACAGTTATTTTATTTCAAGTAGAAAAATAATCTCATCCATTCTGTAGGAGGTGTTAACAGATTAAAATGAAATAAAATAGTGTAAATTATTTCCTTCCTGACAAATATAAACAATATTTAAAAGTTCGAAAAAAAAATTAAAAAAAAAACACAGCTCATTTTTAAACTCTTGGTTTATAGAAAACTGTTTTTAAAGTAAAGAAAAAAATAACAGAAAGAAATTCTCTGAAACAACTAAAAAAAAAGTGTCATCTTAAAAATATATTTATTTTGTGGAAATAGATATCCCTTACTTTACAAACAAGTAGAAAACAGGATTAGGGCAGGTTTGAATAATTCAATGACATACTGCCCTTAACCAAACATCTCTAGTTTAAAAAGTTTTTTTTTATCCATTCAAGCCTTTCTCCGTTAAATGATATACTAGAAAAATTTATAAAAAAAATATTTTTAAACATTTAAAAAATATTGAATCGAATTAAAGGCATATCTGCGACCAAGATAGTATAAAATATTGATAGAAAAAATATTTACTTAAACATTTTTGTTATTCGAAGGTGCTATGTTCTTTTTAAGTAAGCAATGCAGTTTTTCTTGGTTAGTGTTTAAAATAAAGTTTTTATTAATCATTTGATTTTAAGGCGTAAAATTTATATTCTTCGGTAGAATTAAAATATTTTTTAAGAGTTCTAGAAAATCACATCTTTCTGACTTTCTACTAAATAATCTTTTGGTATATTTTATTTTCTTTATATTTTTTTAATAAAAATATATGTGTTAAATTTTACTTTCATATGAGAATTAAAACACCTTCTAGGTTATTTAGGAGCAGATGGAAATTGATTGCATAACGAATTTATTTCCTTTGTATATTAAAATTGGAAAGAGAAATGAACATTGGTAAAATAGACGGAGCATACAGGAAAGTTAAGGAAAATTTGGGGTACATAAATTAAAATGTAATAATGTGTTAAACAAAGATGGTACACCAATATATAATACGAAAGGTAAAGTCGATAGATGGGTGGAATATATTGAAGAGTTATACGAAGGAAATGAATTAGAAAATGGTGTTATAGAGGAAGAAGAGGAAGTTGAGGAGGATGAAATGGGAAAAACAATACTGAGATCTGAACTTTAAGAGAGCATTAAAAGATTTAAATGGCAGAAAGGCTCCTGGAATAGACGGAATACCTGTAGAATTACTGCGCAGTGCAGGTAAGGAAGCGATTGATAGATTATACAAACTGGTGTGTAATATTTATGAAAGAGGGGAATTTCCGTCAGACTTCAAAAAAAGTGTTATAGTAATGATACCAAAGAAAGCAGGGGCAGATAAATGTGAAGAATACAGAACAATTAGTTTAACTAGTCATGCATCAAAAATTTTAATGGAATTCTATACCGAAGAATTGAGAGGAGAGTGGAGGAAGTTTTAGGAGAAGACCAATTTGGTTTCAGGAAATGTATAAGGACAAGGGAAGCAATTTTAGGCCTCAGATTAATAGTAGAAGGAAGATTAAAGAAAAACAAACCAACATACTTGGCGTTTATAGACCTAGAAAAGGCTTTCGATAATAGGCTTTTCGATAGAAGAACAATTGCTAACATGTACAGGAACCAAACAGCAACAGTAACAATTGAAGAACATAAGAAAGAAGCCGTAATAAGAAAGGGAGTCCGACAAGGATGTTCCCTATCTCCGTTACTTTTTAATCTTTACATGGAACTAGCAGTTAATGATGTTAAAGAACAATTTAGATTCGGAGTAACAGTACAAGGTGAAAAGATAAAGATGCTACGATTTGCTGATGATATAGTAATTCTAGCCCAAAGTAAAAAGGATTTAGAAGAAACAATGAACGGCATAGATGAAGTCCTACGCAAGAACTATCGCATGAAAATAAACAAGAACAAAACAAAAGTAATGAAATGTAGTAGAAATAACAAAGATGGACCACTGAATGTGAAGATAGGAGGAGAAAAGATTATGGAGGTAGAAGAATTTTGTTATTTGGGAAGTACAATTACTAAAGATGGACGAAGCAGTAGCGATATAAAATGCCGAATAGCACAAGCTAAACGAGCCTTCAGTAAGAAATATAATTTGTTTACATCAAAAATTAATTTAAATGTCAGGAAAAGATTTTTGAAAGTGTATGTTTGGAGTGTCGCTTTATATGGAAGTGAAACTTGGACAATCAGAGTATCTGAGAAGAAAAGATTAGAAGCTTTTGAAATGTGGTGCTATAGGAGAATGTTAAAAATCAGATGGGTGGATAAAGTGGCAAATGAAGAGGTATTGCGGCAAATAGATGAAGAAAGAAGCATTTGGAAAAATATAGTTAAAAGAAGAGACAGACTTATAGGCCACATACTAAGGCATCCTGGAATAGTCGCTTTAATATTGGAAAGGCAGGTAGAAGGGAAAAATTGTGTAGGCAGGCCACGTTTGGAATACGTAAAACAAATTGTAAGGGATGTAGGATGTAGAGGGTATACTGAAATGAAACGACTAGCACCAGATAGGGAATCTTGGAGAGCTGCATCAAACCAGTCAAATGACTGAAGGCAAAAAAAAAAAATAAAAATAAATTGTGAATATATTATAAATTAAGCAACTACACAAAGATTCATCGTCAATCATATATTGTAATGATTATGAGTTGAGCCCTACTGTATTTTGTATATCCTCTTTCTTACGGATCAAAAATTAAATGAAGTAAGGTATACTGAACCGAAACGGTAATGAATGATGTGATTATTTATTTACATTATCATATACGTATGTTCTATTACCACTGACAAACTCAATATTTTAGGAAATGTAGAAGGAAGATTCTAAAAACACCTTTGTACACTATAAATAAATCTTTTATTTTAATTGAAATATAATAACGCTACAAAGATCTGATCGGTTTACTCGTATTTCTCCCGCCAACACACCATTCGGTCGCCATAGAGCGTGAGACCGAATGGCCGTGCCATGAAGGGCTATTGTGCCTCAAACGGTTTAACTGACCTATACACTATGTAGCTCCTAGAGCTAACGTAATAGGTGAACGGTATAAGTATGGTAAACACCATTAACGTTTTGTGTACAGGTGTTCACTTGTCATATATTAAACTAAATTGAATAGACGCACCTCATCTATACTATAATATATGACTAGCATAAAATTTAACGCATCGGCTTAAATCAAAGGACAGCAATTCGCTGCTACGCCTAGGTTGCTGAATGCCAACAAGTACCCATCCACCATTTGTGGCGCTTAAAGCTACTTTCCGATGGCCGATCATTACTTAAAGTTAGCTTCCTACACCAGCTCAGTAGGAATCTTTTCTTATAATAAACTACTGATTCCGGTTGAACAACGCAACCGCATAAAGGAACTCCCACACGTTCCGACAATGCGGCTCACGCAATACTGACTCGCCGTTTGTGAGTGGCCAATTTACCCCTTGACCTATAAGTTCCAGGGTAGTCTGATTTCTGCCCCCCCCCCCACCCCATCAGAGTCCATTCAAACATAATATGTTCATTTGACTAGACCTCCCCGTAGACGCAGAGCTCATCAGTTGCCAAGTGGAAACTGAACAAATATTGTCCCATAAAAACGTGGTTGGTGAACACTTGGGCTCCCGTTGCTCTTAAGAATGAACTTGAGGCGTACCATCCCCACAGATCCTGTATAAATTCATACAAGGATGGTCCCTTAGTCGTGGTGTTCCATTCCTGCTGCCATGCATCTATCGTGTGCTCTGAAACCTCTTCCATGCAGGAAACGGCAAACAGTTTGAAATTCGATGAATTGATTAAAACCGTTCCGCTCCGGTACTGGCCCGGCTCAAAATGGCGTCCCAAATACCTCGGTCTCCCGACCTCTTTGAAATTTCCACATTGCTGCCGGAACTTTCACCACTAAATCGATTATGAGAGCCTTTCCCAATGCGGTAGTAGCCTCATAGGAGATTGTTTTCAAAAAAAAAAAAAATGCAGTTCATACAATCACGGCTCCAGGAAAGCACTGAGATGAACGATTTTCTAAATCGAAGTCAATATGGCTTCATGAAAGGGGTTGGCACCAATGATTACATCTTAAATGCTTTTGCCGAGGTGGAAAGCGCCGACTGTAAATATGTTTTTGCTACTTTTATTAACATAGAGGTAACATTTCTTTCGTTGTTTTGGAGTTCTGTAATTTATGATTTGGAACGCCGCAATGTTGCCGTTGCCTTACAGGCCGTTAGACGTGACTATTAGTCTAACACCATGGTTCTGTTCAAAGAGCCGTAGGGTTACAGAGTCGTGTGGGATGATACGCCTCAAGTTCGATTTAAAGGGCAATGGGAGCCCAGGTTCTCACCAACCATGTTAATTTGAAACAACATCTGTTCAGGTTCCGCCTGGCAACTAATGAGCACTGCGTCCAGTCGAATGGATATATGATGTTCCACTGCCACGCTCTTAGTGAGGGGGGAGGCAGAGATCGAGCCACCATGGAACTTAGAAGTCAAGGGAACAATTGGCCACTCACAAACAGCGGGTCAATGTGGCGTGAGTTGCATGTCGGACCGTGTTGGAGTTCCTTTACGCGGTTGCTTTGTATAACCGCCATCAGTAGTTTCTTAAGGGAAGATACACTTTCCGCACTCCTGTAGAAGAAGTGGAACTTTGAGAAAAACTGTTCTTCAGCCAATAGCTCCAAGCACTGTAAATGGTCGACAGGTACTTGCTGACATTCAGCGATCTAGGCGTTGCAGCGAATTGCTGTCTTGGTGAGATAAATTTAACGTTTATGTTTGTCATATATTTTAGTTCATAAGGGGTGCGCCTTCCCAATTTTAGTTAATATATGACAAGTGAACGGCGTAATACATAAGCGAGTAGTGTATTGCACCACGCTTATTCCGTTCACGGTATTAAGTTACCTCCATGAGCTAGTCAGGAGACTGGTCGCTTAAACTGTTCGAGGCTCAATAGCCCTTCGTGGCACAGACATTCGGTCTTATTCTTTCCGGTGACCAATTGAGGTGGTTGTCGGGGTTATTCCAGTAAATCAAAGAAAGACTTAGGTGAGCGTTAGCAATATTTTTCCCGAACAGTTTGTCTTTTCTCACCCAACCCGTCTCCAAAAGTACATAGCTACTGCTTGCAAGACCATCGGCGATATCGGATCAAATCACTTCCTTGACTAGCCAGAGGATCGCAATAATAACTTGGCCTCATGAACTACGAAATTGGACACAAAAATACCAATGAAAACGTCCTTATTTTGCTGACGGTGGCCCTCTTCCAACACACTACACTACTGGCTAGCCAACAGCTCTACAGCAGCGTAGGTTGACTTATTGCCACCGATCGTTATCAGCCCTGATGATGGGAACGTAGAACACTGTTCTTGCTAGAAAATCACCACCGGAAGTACAAATGCAAGATTTGTACCAGAAGCCGAGAAGCAATCTAGTTACATAGATATGTTAAGAATGTATAAATATGTAACTCTTTTGTCAAGAAAAAAGAAACTGTTCCAGAATTTGCTTGGATTGATTAAGGGAAATTGCAATAAAACATCATCAAAGCACTATCACCAAATATTCCGTTAATTAAAAAATAAAAGTGATTATAGTTAAATTATTTATTTAAAATAAAAACATATAAAATAATTTTTAGATAAGTACGTGAATAAAAAAAAAATAAATAAAAATTGAAAATAAATTACAATTGAGAGGCCTTTCATGAGCCATTTTTGAGCACATTTTTATGCAAATATTGATCGAAGATGTACAAAGTTCAGTGTTTTTAATTTTTAATTAGAATTATTTTTAAAATCATGGACTGAGCAATATGGTTCTGTAAAATAATATATTTTAATTTTTTTATTAAATAAACTGGGGAAAAGATTTTTTTAAGTGGTTTGGAAATTTATTAAAAATGATATTGGAAAAATAAGTAGGCCCTTTTTCGTTAGCCTACGTATTAAACTGAGTTATAAAAAAAGATAATTCATTTGTCTAGTGTGGAGAGATTATTATTTAAGGATAAGTCATTTTTCAGCAAAGATTGCCGATTCATAAATATGGACACATTGGTAAGTTAATACTTTTTAATTTCTTTAAATATCGGTTAAAATGATGCATGCTTACTGGCCAAACAATGATCCTACACCCTCTTTTTGTCTTGAAAATTCGTTTGTTGTTTTCATATGAATGGTGAATTTGAAAATATTCCACTAAACAAAAAAAAAAGTATGTAAAGTAAAAATAGAATGTTGTAAAAATGTTTTCAAAACCTTTTCTTTTATTAGACAAAAATATAGTCTTTGTTATACAATGTATATAATTTACCTGCAATATTTAAATTGAGTCTTAACTCACCCAGTAAGTAGAAGTATAGTTAGTTTAATATCGTGCACCACAATTTATGATTGTTTCAAATACATCAGTCAACATTCAGAATTGAATATCAGGCTGGATTTACTTTCCTAATACACGCACTAACATAAAGTAGCAAACTGTAACTAATTATAAATAAACAACACGCACAGAATAAGAGCACTTGAAAAACAATTACAATAACACGCATAGTATAATATTTCTATTTATTCAGTTTCGGTAAAGTACATTCCTTGTTTCTGTAAATGAAACATATTTTATACAATAATATTATTAATAATATCTTATTTAATAATCAGAGCTAAGTACAATATATGACCGAAATAATCCTAGAATATGATTCTGTTTGTATATTAAATTTAACTGTTTTTTTAGGCATATATAATGTTTAGCACATAAGAGATAAATATATAATTTTATATGTATAAAACACAGCGATAAAAATTCAATGACCGGGTTTTATCGTCTAAAATAAAAGCAGACAGGAAAATCGGCTCATCGGATTTTTGATTGAGTTACGATTTGGAAGTTTGGATCAAAAGATTTAAATATTAACGTTACGAAATTATTTAGTGCTTATTGATATATATGTACGCATTTTTTTCTATTTTTCTTTACATGTCAGATTTATTTAAGTTAAAAATAATTAAATTTTGTATATTGACTAAAATAT
Organism: Lycorma delicatula; assembly: GCF_047948215.1. Taxonomy (NCBI): domain Eukaryota; kingdom Metazoa; phylum Arthropoda; class Insecta; order Hemiptera; family Fulgoridae; genus Lycorma; species Lycorma delicatula. Next base: position 121,850,923 of record NC_134459.1, read on the forward strand.
TGATTTTAATCATATTTCGAAGGGAAATGCATATAATGAAGACTTTATTTTCAACATACTTCATTAAGGAAAGTAGGTTTTAAGTTCAATCAGTCCTTTTTTTAAGTATGTCACAAAATTCTCTTCAAAAAATATATCTATTCAAAAATTTTTCTTTTATTCTGTCCATGAAATTTATGTGACAGTTCCGTTGTGTATTTTACTAAGACAACCTACCCAAGTGGAAGATTTTTTAAAGAAACCATTAAATTGTTCACACCAACGATTTAAAACCAATTCAGTTTGTTTTGCTTTATTAGGTTTAATTTTTAAATTATTGATTTAACGTAATGTCATAAGTAACATGATAAGTTATAATAATAAAAAAAAAGTTATATATTTGAGCAATCAAGAACCCGTAGCTTTTTTCCTCTTAAGTCTTTTCTCATTTTTATCTAGACGCAATAAAATAATAATACATATTCCACTACTACAAAAGCATCTTATCTTACGCTTGGTAGAAGTTTCATTATGACGTTTCTCTATATCCTTTCCATTTTTTATTTTACCAAGACGCATATTTCTTGTCTTTGCGATTATTGTACGGCTTTTTTCAGACATAATACGTTTTTTTAGGGAGACTAAATATGTAGATATAGGTAAAACTATATAAAATAAAAAAATAAAAATTGCGTTATAAAAATTAAAATATCTTTAAAAACAATTAATAAATGAACTCTTATTCAACTTCAATTTCTTAACACCAAATTAAGGGTTAATATAGATTTGTAAAAATATGTATTAAATTTGGTACGAACTTTTTAATGTAGAAATTGAAAAAAATTGTATTGCTTTTAGTTTAAAAGTTTAAAAAGTAAGAGGATTACATTATCTAAAAATTTAAAAGTTGGTTTTTTAAAAACCAACTTCTTCCAATTAACAAAAAAATAATAATGAAAAGAAAAATTTATAAAAAACTAAAAGGAATTTTTTCTCAATATAACAGGTCCGTTTAACATTTTGTTCTTTATAACACAGATAATGGCACCTCCAAGTTCTTGTTCAACTATAAGCGTTGCCGGACTTGCCCAAATAAATTTCAGAAGAACTAGCCTGAATAAGGACTTACAAAAAAAAAGTAAAGGTGTGGCCAATGAAAATTATTACGCTTCAACAATTAAAGAGACGAGTCGGGTACTGGTTCTGCAGGACAGAGCTATAAATACTGCCAGGGACCAATAGACAGTCAGTAATTCTGCGAAGCCGTGTTCGGCACAGTATTGATAATAGCAACATCAATAAGCGAGTGATAACAATGAGTGAAGAGTAAGTCGCGAATAATCCAGTGTGGACATTGGGTAAATACAAGAAGTTGTTGGTAAGTTATTGGTAAACAATAGTAAATGTTACAGTGTTCTACTTATTCATGAAGTGTAGGGTAATTCGACTGTAAACAGTAAAATAAATATTTGCAGAAAGTGAATTGAATGAACTTCAGACTGTTCTATTGTTACATCGTTGATAATGTAATATTAGTTTCTATGAGTCATTATAACGATTTTGATAAATTGGACTGTATTTTGGTATTTATTAACTTAACTGTCATTAAATACATCTTGTCTTTTCGTTAAGAGTTACTATTTTGTTTGTCATACATCTATTATTATTATAAATTGTATTTATAAGAAATCTTTATATTTATTCGTCTCTTAATATCCTAGTCAAATCGCGAACACGCGACAACACATATATATATATAAAGAAGAATTTAAATAAAGCATACACATAATCTCATACGAGATTTTGAAAAAACTGCCTTAAAAACTGAGAGCCAATTGTTACATAAATGGGTAGACTTTTCCTATCATTTCATTTCCAATTTCGCTACTACAAGATACAAGTGATTCTTCTCTGATACAGTATAAATGCTTAAACTGCCTATAATTTGATTATTATACATGCCTAATTATATGCAATCTAAAAATCTAGAATCAAAATATCTCTATCCATCAACATAACCACCAACCATTATAGCTCCTTATAATAATGCCTATATAATGCATTCACTATTTAATGGCGTTTTTTCATTGACATTGATTTACAAAATATTTTCTGGTTCTTGTATGTTTCAGGCACTGCATAATCTGATTATTAGATACCGTTTAAAACTTTTGCGGACATTCTCAACCTGGTCAGTAGTTTCTAATCAGTCACTAATCCTAAATGGTAGAGCAGCTATCAAGATCGCACATGCATTTGATATAATTTAATTATACAATGAAGATAATGAAAGTTTTTTCTGAAAAATTTAACGAGACCAAGATTTCTTTTAACCTTAGATTTCATCTTATTAATTAGATATATCAAGAAAACATCTAAATTCATTACTACGCCTGAATTCATAACAGCACTGACACGTTGAAAGGATTAATTTGATCATAGTTCATGTACTCTGACATTTTGGGTTATATTACAATAGTTACTTTATTTGTTATTTAAAATTAATTTCTTAAGTCTTCAAACCATTATACTACCATTTATTATATGCTTCGTAACTGCTAAGTTATAATTTACAGCAAAGATAACCCTATAATTCTTCAGATCATTTTTATTCAAAAATTATATAGAATTAATCTACTCGTAGATGTCATTAATAAGCAGGATAAAAGTAAACGTCCATGATTCAACCCCTGTGATATAACTGAATTTGCAGAAAATTCCTTTGACAAGAATTTCTATCTAAAGGTAAAACGCTGTCCATACTTCGAAGGAAACCGTACCCACCTGGCTTCTATTGTAGCCGTAATGTATTTCAACATTTCCACAACATTAATTGTACGGTATTTTTCAGATAAAAATCTGTGTTTTTGATTTGACGTTTGTCTCCTTAAATTTTTGTACAAGATTCCATTATCTCTAAAAATCTTTGGGAGTCACCCTAATTGTTTTTAGGACTAAAACACCTCCTTTTGCATAACATCAGAAAAGTATTCGTTGTTGAAATTAAAACATTAACGGAATACAAATGAAATGAGCTCACTAACACCCTTGGTCACAATCGAAAATATCCATCTCCTCTTAACAGCAGTACTAACATTTAGTTTTCCAAAAGCTTTTCTAACAACTTTGAATATTGGCATTGGGGAGATTCAAAGTAATCATAAATCCTATGTTATCATATGATTCCAGGTCATACCCGCTTCTGGACTGTAACTGATCGGTAGTAACTATTGAAGTGAACGTTCGGGAGTCCGCATCTATCATCAACTCATTATCAATAGTTATCAGCTTTACATATTAAGTTTCTGTTACGAATGAGTTGACATATGTAAAGAACATTTAATTGTATACTTTTGTTCTTAGTAATCTCCTATACGTTTGAGTAATTTTTTTAATACTAATTAGCAAGCAGTAAAAATAATTTAATATTTCGTTTCTAAATGAATTATTGTATATTTTTTTACCACTAAGTGATAGATTGGTTATATAACTAAAGTAAATCAGCTTACATTATTACATAAATAAAATAAGGAAATAACGTAATAAAAAACAAACAATTTCTTTATAATGTTACACGAAAAAATGATTTTTTAGTAATATTTTACTGAAAGCTTTGTTTGAATATAATTCAATAAACAACTTTTACCATAAAAGTCTTTTAAAAAAATATATATGTATGTATTTGAATATTTAATATGAAGAAAAGAATAAATTTATTTAAAAAAAAATGAAGATTCTTTATAATAATATAACAAAAGAAACCTGCTTCGTTAAAAATGCATTATATATATGTATGTAAAGTTAAATTTAATAAGAAGCAATAACAAAAAAAAAGAAAACTAAATAGATTCGCCAATTTTTTACATGTTTATATATTTTTTACGGCTAAAGATATTTTTCTTCCACTGTTAAAATGATCGAACAAATTGTCAGTTAAGTATATATAGAGTAAACTACCTTTACTATTAAAGCGATTTTTTTTCTAAAGAGGAAACTTACAATCATCCTTTAAAAAAATTACCTTTAGGAAAAGGATTAGTTTATTTTAGAATTCAACAACTTGTTTATGCAAAGTACGCAATGATGGAAATGTAATCGGCAAAGAAAAGCTGGGTTTTACACAAAAACTAAGCTTTATGCATACGTAATTGGAAATTTTGATAAGAAAAAAGAAGAGTAGGATCTCATTATAAAATAAGAAAGTGAGAAGGGTGTAAGTGAGAAGGAAAGTATGAGGAAACATTTACGTTAGGGGAAAGAAATGTACCCATTCCTCTCAACCGAATGGAAAATTTTCAATAAGACAACGGGATACATATTCTTCTCCTTTGTAGTAATAATTATTTTTTAATTATTATATTATTTTACTGCTTATAGTAGCCTCCATTTGCTAATAATATTTATTTAAAAAAATAATCGTTCAAAATATAATCGATTCTTTTTTTAAATTAATTTTTTTTTTGTTAATAAAACTATCAGTAGCTTAATGCATGTCTTAGATGAATAATCAAAATCTATGAAAGCAATATTCTGATATTTAATTAGTAGTTCGTGCAGATAAAAAATTAGTTCTTTGATACTTTATAATACTAGAATAATATTTTAATGAAGAAAAAATCTGTTATAGTTTTAATAAACGAATAGCTAAACATGTACTAAACTTTGCAATAAATTTACGGAACTTAGACACTATATATTAAGTAAAGCAGGAAAATTAAAAATAATTAAATTAATTAAATATGAAGACGTATTCTACTACCATTTTCCAGACAGAAGTCGGTCAACCTTGAAACATTTGTTGACGTGTAAATAACATCTAAACAGAATATAATTTTATGGCATACAGTATTAGAAAAGAAAATGTTATTCAATCAGTAATTTACTAATTGAAATCAGGCTCAAATTATTGAATATCAGCTAACGTTATGTTTTCAAACCAACCAGACGTAACGGATATCCACTATTATTAATGAAACTACAACGTAGTTTCGTTTTATACAACGTAGATACGTTGTATAAAACATATTAAAGTTTGGTAAATATAAATCGAATTAAATACCCGTTTTATTTTTAATTGATTTAGAAGTATGAATATTTTATTTCTCAAAAACTGCGAAGAGTACGCACGTACAATATGAAATGAAGTGCATCAAGAGAAGATAGTTTTGTTTGTTTTTTAATCTATCCATGGTTTTCTCAGGAAGTAAAGAATGTTTAAAGAGTCCTGTAATTAATAAAACTGCTCAAAACATTAAATTAGTTACTAGATGTTATTTTAAATACATTCTTAAAAAAAGGATTTCAATTCATAGTAAGATTTCTATCAATAATAGACATTTTGTGTTTAAATAATTTAAAATTTGTACAATTTTCGAAAAGATCATATTAAAGATACATTTTTCAAAAATTCCTTTGACATTAATAGACTCGAAGATTAGGTATTGAATACAAAATTCTTCAGAAATATCGAATGAATTCAAATTCTTTTTTCCGGTTCTAAATTTCAGTTTAGTTTGAAATATTTTACAGCTTTTTAAATAAATTGCAGATAATAAAAACAATTCCGATTTAATTAACATACAAAAAGCCTTTTAGGCTGAGGCAAATAGACATAGACTCAAATTCCTTCAAATCACATGTTAAATGTGATTTGAAGGAATTTGAGATGATTTTGCTCACCGTTTACCATTAATCTATAATTTAAGGAATAACTTTAATAGAGAGAAAATAAGTGATTTTCAATAAGATGAAAAGATCTGAAATAAAAATACCTCATAATAACTTGAAAAAAAGAGAAAAAATACGGTACAATAAAATCGGGAATGATTAGATTGTAGATAAGGATAGATCTGTCGCTTTAGAAATGCGGTCTCAACCGACACGTTCAATAAGTCCTACAGGCAATTATGCCCTTTACTCTATATTCTCTTTTTTATATCGTTACTTTTCATATTCTTATTAGATCACTCTCGTCCATCATTTCATCCGGAAACTGATATTTATTTCTTACATCCACAACGCTTTTCTTCAAGATTTCTCTTAAATTGTATCCCGCAAAATCTTTAATTCAAACAACCGTTTGAATTAAAGTTTGAATTACCGTATTGCCAATCTAATTTGGTCTAATTTTTAAGTTTTATTGCATTAATTTCACTAAAGTATTTTTTTGAGTATTTTTGTATTACTACTTTTTCAATTTAAAATATTCGTATCTCTATAGTCTTTCATACAAGAATCCAGTATTATTTTTGGAAGCGAAATACTGCGTACACATTTTTTCTAATAAATTTTGTTTTTAAATTGCAATGAATAAAAAATAATAATTATTATACAAATATGGTAAAATCAAAACCAATTTGTACAGTAGGAATATTAGTATAAATTAAAAACTACTTTCTACACATTCACATAATTAAGAGAACAATATATTGTGTATCATAGTTTTGAAATTAGTTTAATAGATTACATCGTAGAATATAAATGTTCAATCTTTTCTTTATTTTCCTTCCATGTTTTGTACTTTACTAGAGAATTCTACTTAAATCATACAAAAAAATTGATGTGGGCACCACATGACTTCCTTATACGTCTATTAAATTACATATAAACAGTTAAAAAAAATTAAAACTACATAAAAATTTATTTCATTCATAACTTTTCAAATTTTTAATTATTGTTGTATTATTATTTATCGTAATACTTTTTTAAAATAAGAGTTTAATAATTATCAGTAAATTTCAATTAAAAAAAAAGTTAATAAAAAAAGAAAAAATGAAATATGATTCGAACCGATGTGCCTTCCCCCTCTAAGATCCAAATATTTCATTAATTAAAATTGTATTTGCCTATAACTCTGGAACCAATGAAAATAAATACCACTTATGTCGTAAATCTCTCATTGAAAGTCCAAAGGATAAAGGTAAACGATTTTTGGACACTTTTGATTCAGTCGATTGCAAATAAAAAGGGAGGTGTACAACTAGAAGTTACAACAATACTACATCCAAAATTTCGACATCCTACGGCTAATCGTTTTTGAGATATACGAGATGCATACGTACGGGCAGACTTCAAGCTAAAACTAGTCAAAATGGACATTTTCGTTGAAATCTGAAAACCGAAATTTTTCACTATCACAATACTTCCTTTATTTCTTACAAGGAAGTAACAATCAACACCAATTTAAAATTAAAAGTAACATACAATTCATGTAATATAACTAATACTTTGTAGAATTATCTAGTTCAAGTACCTATGTTATAAATATTGCTTTATATACCTAAATAATCTATTATTCAATTATACTTATTTTCAGTTGCACTATAATTAAAAATAGTTTTTTTATCTCATTTGAAAATCAAGTTTTACTCTTAAAAATAAATACACTTTTTAAGTCAATATTCTAGTAAAGAAATTATTAGTCAAAAATAATTTTAATGAAATTTAAATATTAATAGAATTCCAGTATGAGCAGATTTACGCGAAATAGCCACAAACTTTGTACTTCTTCTCAATTATGTAAGTGTCTTATTGAACGAACTCAAACATTCTGGAATAAAGTAGAATAGAAACGAATCAAAACATTGTGATAATATTTACAATTCCGAAATAAACCGAGAATCCTACTCAATAAATTCCGTTATTATTGCATTTATTCACTTGATTCAGAATAATCAAATTCTATAAAATGCAATAGAATTTTCAAATTCAACTTTGGTTTTTTATCTTTCATGTGCTTTGTTTTGAACACTAGAGGGTATATTTACATATTTAACATTATTTTGTGTAGTTTAATAAATAAAATTCTTCTTAAATTTTAAATATTAATTATAACTAACTTTTTATTCTAAAATAATTTAAATTTTCATTATTGCTAATATTATAAAACTGAAAATGTTGATGTCTATACATGAAACTTTCAAATATGGAGTCCTAAATTACTACTACTGTTAAATATTAGAGATATTTCTACCCGTTAAACTCACTTAACAAAAAGGAGATTTGTAAATACATGCTTCAAAATCCATGCTGTAGAAGGATGTTATCTGATTACGGTTGTCCAAACAGTTATTATGTTTAATTATTTTATTGATAAATTAATAAAAAAAATAAAATTAAAATAATTACTAGAATAAAAATCGTTTTTTAATCGTTTTTTATCGTAATTATTTTATTGATAAATTAATTAAAAAAATAAAATTAAAATAATTACTAGAATAAAAATCGTAAAAATATTTAACCAAACTGAAAACATGATTATGGTTATTTAATGCGACCGCTCTACAGCTAAAAATGTACCCTATGATCATTACTTTTTAATTCTATTTTGTTTTTTAGTTTCATTCCTTCTCAAATTACTTATATCAAATTATTAAACCATGTTTTATCCGACTTTGTAAACACGCGATACAGTTTTTCTGGACTGAGTTTCCCTGGTGATAAAATCTTATAGTAAATATGATTCAGTCAATTACTGTTAAAATTTAACTCGATAATTAAATTTATAAGAGCATTTTTCTTTTCTTTTCTTTTTAACTATGAAAAATCTAATATTAGGTAATTCAGTTATAGGAGTTTCGAATTTTGAAAAGTATACGAATACAATTTTTTTTATTGTTACTGTAAAAATTCTTAGTAAAAAATTAGTATAAATTTTAACAGTGAAATTTAATGCGCTATTAACAAGTAGTGCATCTCTCAATATTTCTTCTTTAATAATATGTTATTATATTTTTAGATAAAGTTACAATATGGAGTTTTATCTTGACGTTTTAATTAAAGGATGTAACCAAAAAATATGTACTGCTCCCAAATATATCTGCTGTTTATAATAACGTTTGATTTAATAGGATCTTACGATGAAAATTTTAATGAATATGCAAATGTTATGCAAAAATAAAATAAAACAAATTTTAAGGCTGAAGTCCCAGCGAACTAATTCTAAATTGAAATAACTATGTACAATATTATTATATCTTAATTTATGGCTGCTATTATTTCAAATGGATTCTCAAAGTGTAAATTAAGTATTTAATTAAATACGTTTTTTTAGTAAAAGGAAGTATTGTGATCGCGAAAAATTCAGTTTTTATATTTCAACGGAAATATCCATTTTGACCATCCCTATGTCACATTTTGACTAGTTTCGGCGTGACGTCTGTAAGTATGTATATACGTATCTTGCATAAATCAAAAATGATTAGCCGTAGGATGTTGAAATTTTGGATTTAGTAATGTTCTAACAACTATTTGTGCACCTCTTCTTTTAATTCCCATCGAATGAACCAAAAGTGTCCAAAAAAGCCCAAAATCCCAAAAATTTGGATAATGGAATTTCTCTTAACTGCAGTAATAAGGACTCATTAAGAGCTTTTCAACGATGCAAATAAGTGGTTCTTACTTTCATTGGTTCCACAGTTATAGCTATATAAAATTTTAATTAACGAAATATTTGGATCTTACAAGGGAAGGCACATTACCTTCCATTTTAATTTTTTTTTTAACTATATCCTTTTTTATATATATATTATTTTAATTTAAATATATTGATTTATTAATAATTATTAACCCTTGATTGTAAAAAAGATTTTCAATAAGTAATTCAAAATTAATAAAAAAAAATATGAAAAAAATCAAAGTTATGAATGACTTACAATTTTAGGTACTTTTAAATATGTGTATATGTAATTTAATAGACATTATTACATATGTGTATATGAAATAAATTTGATAAAATGTCTGATTTAATTTTAATTGAAAATTATAATTTAGAATCGTATTATTTTTGAATTTTCTAGTTTAATTTATTTTTAATTTTATTTAGATTAAAGTTAACTACAGAGTGACTGAAAAAACCCCTCAAAAGAACAACATATACACTGAGGCATACATACACGATCTTTAATAAATTTCAAAAAATTCTCATTTTTTAGTTCATTACTCCTCTGATATTGTCGGAAAATATTCTTCCTAAGTCGGAGTAGATTATCATTCCGTTTGTTTTTTGTTGCTAATCATTTAATCGCTCATTAGTCTGACATAATTCTTCCGATTTTAATTTGTATACACGTTCTCTAGTTACAGATATTGTGTAACTGTTAACTATTAAAGAATTGGAGTATTGTATCTCACTTTCAAATGAAATATGTTTAAATAAAGCGCAGAAAAAAATGTGTATTTGTAATATAATATGCGTACAGGGAACACCATATGGTGCCACATCAGATTTTTATATTTTAGCTGTTACTTTAGGTAATAATATTTTAAGAAATTCATACAGTTACAGATTCAACCAGTGTTCCCGGAATGCACAATAATCAAATGTTTATATTGTATTATTTTAGTTTGTTGTCTGACACTTCTTAACCCTTTGGTAGTTTATGGCAGCATACCCCAAAAGATTTTTCAAAATTCATTCTGATCATAAATATCATTCTCTCAGTTCTTTAGAAATTTTGGCTTTATTTAATAAAGTTATATATATCAATAATTTTTCCATCATTTTGCATGAAATATCTTAGAACACTTTTATGTAAAATAGAGCAATTCATACAATCAGGATGGAAATATAATCTTTGAAAAGGGTATTTAGTGTTTCTATATCTCGACAAAAAAAAATCAAATGGCAGGCGTTATTTAATCAATAATTCCCTTCCACTCTCCCTATATATTCTAAAAACAAGCGTAACATATGTTAAATGACCGGAATACGTATATTTATGGTTTATTTGTATTTCCCTGAATCGAAAATTTATATTGTATTACCAAAGAGGTTTGCTGCAGGCCTTCACATAATACACTTTAATTGTAAACAATATAAACTTTTTAATTTTCAAACAAATTCACGCTTGCATGTTTTACATAAAGTATGAATTAATAAAATAATCTATACTGAGAGCGTACACATGTTCATAAATATACGATAAATCTAATATTTAACAATAGATGAATAAGTACCGAGAGGGGAAGTTTTATAATAAAACCACTAAAAGTTATGAAAGCGTAAACAACTCAAAGATATAGATCATTTATGCCTGGAAATATAACATTTATAATACATATTTAACTAAGATAAGCTTTTAACATCTTGTACCATGTCTCAGGAAATAATTTGTCTTGATTAAGTTAAGTCTGAAAGCCACATGTTGCTGCAAGTAAGAAAGTTTTCTTTTAGTTTGTCCTAACCAGTTTACGAAACAGTTTTGGATTTTCTGAATAAATAATGGGTTAAGAAAGAACAGATTTTACTTCATAAGTAAAGCAATTATACAAAATATCACAGGATATACAGATTCATATTATCATTTTAAATCCAGTATTTGAAATCTTAACAATGTTAACATGATAATTTTCATAAACAATAAATTCTTAAAATAAAAAATTAAATTTTGTTTCATATATTTTAGGTTTTGTTATATTAGGTTTACTATAAGTACTGAATTACAGAAAAAAAAAAATATTAATAGTAAATTTATTTTTTATTTTTTATTTTCCATAAACTTCTATTTAATAACCTGATTTTTTAGATTCCAGTTTTTTTTACTCTTTAAAAAATGTTTATACAGCCACAGCCACAGCCAATCCAAACATTATTATGTGAGGAGGGTAGATTAAATTTTACAGGAAATTTAGCCTTACCCGTTGCAGTTTATCAGAGAATTTTTGATAGTTTAGGCTACCTTAAAAAATGTCTATACATTAAAATATATGAAACACTGCAGTAAATAGCTTATAAATTCCAAACAGAAGGATTAAAACAATCTAACTTCTACTAGAGGATTTTTTGATATCACTTCTACTAAGGACATTGAGAATATCTTTAATAAATACACAAAATGATTATTCATCAAAGCCGAATAATGCTTAATAAAAACGACATCACTGAATTTTTATTTGTAAAACGCCTTCTTTTTTTATGTATATTGAAGTTGAAAGATGAAATTAAATAACATCTATATAATCAAATAAATAATTTTCCATTTATTCAGAAATAATAATTTCTGGGTTGAAAATTATGAACCATATTTTATGAATAACACACTGCACATTTTAAAAAGAATTACTTAACATTTAAGTTTATATTGCGGTAATTAACGTTACAGAAACTAGTTAACAGATAAGTAAACATAAAATATGTTATTTAAAGTTAAAATGTATACGTTTCAAATATAGAAACAAGTCACAATCTATAACTACAAACTTAGATATAAGATTACAGATATAAAAACAGTTCATAGTAGTAAAGAATAAATGGGACATATCTTTAAGACAAACTGATTGGAAAGATGATTGTCATAGAATTTTGCTAAAGAAGAATTTTAATGGTTTATACTATAAGATATAAAGTTTTTAATTATAACTAGACAGTATTATAGATAGTATATAAAGTAAAAACTGAAAAAAAAAAATATTAATATTATATAAACAAATATAAAATATAATTCGACAGTAAGGTTTATTATATATTTTAAAGTTTAATATTATAATAATCAGAATGGAATGGAGAATGACATCAAATTAGTCAAATGAGTAGCATTATATTCTTACTCCACGGACACAGAGACAATATACGTTTTTTTTAATAATAACTTTGACCAGTCGCAATGTTATATTGATATAAAATATCATAATACTGATATATATTCACTTGAATTAACGAAGAATATATTCAAGTCGAAAATTTAAGGTTTTCTAATTTTGCAAATAAAATTATATTAAATGGAAAAAAATTCCATACGAAAGTAGCATTTTATCGCAAATACTTTTTTATCAAAGGATTTTAAAAGCATTTAATTTAAAGGTTATCCTTGTAAAAATAGCATCAGTAAACAACTGTATAATGAAATAAACATTGCACACAAAATATTTATTTTCTAAATGTAAATTTTTGTACATGACAAATCCCACTAAAATCTTTTTAAAATTACTCAGACATGTCACTACGCAAATACAATTTACGCTATAGTAAAAACTAATAAAAAAAGATTGGCAGAATGAGATATAATTTTGAAAATTTAAATAAAAAAGGGGTGAAATATAAACAAAAAAAAAAACGTTATTTACAATGTATTCAAGAATTCGGAGGCTACTATAAGTGTATAAAAATCTGCCACGAAAGCCAAGCTGTCTTATAAAAACAAGGAGAAAACACTGTAACTTGTATCCATTACTTTTCATTTTGTACTTCGAATAAGCAATAAAGGAACTAAACAGAATTTTTAGACGCGGAGAAAGAACTTAAAGAAAGAGATAAAGTAAACATAGGATTTGATGATGATATAGTACTTCTACATGAAAGTAACAATGATATACAATAGATAGTGAATAGTGTAGATTAACTGATACATGAAAAGAGATTAATTTAAATCAAAAATTAAGAAGAAAAAAGTTATTAAATGTATTATATAATAGAATATTCATAAGGTAAATTTTGAGGTAAACACTACCAATTAGATTAATTTTTTTATTTAGGGTTCAGATTATAAATAACTTCAAAAAAGTTATATATAATATATATATATTAAAAGAAAATAATAATAAAATATTAAATAACAATATTTTTGTACTTATTGTTAAAACGCATTATTCAATATATTTTGAAATCCCTAAACAGACATAGGAGATTGATTGGGATAAAAAATAAAAACAATAAAGTATTTGACAAGATTGTAATACTTTCCTTGCATTGGTTATTTATTCTTTACTAGTGGAAAAATATTGATGCGCGAAAAACGTAACCTCTGATTTCTTTTTTTTTAGTTTAGGGGCAATTTGTGATGAATTTTTATTGCTAAATCATCATTCATTCTTAAATAAGCCAAAAAATGTTTAAAAAATCTGTATTTTAAAATGTTTTTCTCTTTCCCTAACATCAAAATTATCTTCAAAGATAATTTCTTGTTTTTTACGTTTATTAAGTTAAACGGAAGAGAACTTCACAGAAAAATTTACAACCAATAAAAAGTTACCTAATAATTTTTCTATTCGAGGGTGAATTATGATAAAATTATAATGTAATATTATTATAAAAAGTATATTATTTGAACTTTTAATAATATTAAGAAATAAAATAAACCAATTTTTTTTAAAAATCGAAAATTTTTTTTTCAACTTGATCGGCTGCACCCCTCGCATACATTCCCCTAAAATATTTTTTCTAACCTCTTCCACTAATACTATGCTTAGAAAGACAAAAAAATCAGTTAAAAATATGCAGTAAATAAAAACATCAATAATTCGAAACATGCAATCGAAAGAAGGGATAGATTTCCTTTCTTTCGAAATTTCTGAAGGGAAAAATTTCTTTTAAAAATGTCAAGATAATAATGCACACATGTTCTGAGCTTTTTATAAAGTGGGGTTATGTTTGCAAAAATTTTGTGAAAATATACACTTTTTACACTAGTTAAAGACACTTACACTTTGCACTCAAACTAAATATTCAGGAACAAATAAATATTATCAATTTAATTTAATTGAAATACAATAATTTTTAAGGCTTACGCTCTTCAAACTCTAACATTTGATGATGGTTCAACAGGTTACGAGAGTAACTATAATAGGGTGTGAACACTAAGCACTCTGACCACTACTAAAATTGGAAAAGATTGTTCAAAGTTACTAATAGATAGATTTATTAAATTTTGTGTTGATCGGTTAAGGGTTAAAAATGTAATAACATACATGAAACCTTATATTTTTAATTACAAGTGAGCTAAGGAGTTGAATTACGATGAACTATTGCTAAATATTTGTTAAAAGAGTTCATAAAACTAGTAAAATTACCATTAATAAAAAAAATAAATGTTTAATAGCGTTTTGGATTGACATTATTCTTATAAAGATTATTACTATTACCTTTTCTGTTAAGATCACTAGTTTCTACGTTGAGTACTGCTTATCAATCTTAGAGTTCAAAACTTATTGTATTCAATTGCAATAAGTTTTGACATTGGAATACTTCCAAAACGCATCAACAAGTGATAAAATAATGTAGCTAAGAAAGGTAAACAAAAAACTTTCTACTCAACGTAGAAATGTTTGGAATGAATTTGAACAGTTTCCAAAATAAAGAAAAAGATAATCAAAATATTAACAGTAATAAAGTCAAATTAAAGTAACAAAAGACTGGATTTTAATAATAAACTACAATACTACGTATTAGATTTCAAAATAAAAAAATTTTCTTTTTTCTTTTTTTTTTGCTCAATAACAATTACAATTACAATCGGCTCTCCTGCGGAGCCATAAGTAAGTTTCCTAACAAAAGCAGGTGATAAGAACGTCCTTAAGGAACCCCAAAAATAAATAATACACAATAAATAGTTGCAAGCAAACTTAAAGACAAATATGAAATTTCAAGCTCAGTCATAAATCATTTTCAGCACCATATAGTCCACAAAACAAACATTAATAAGAAATAAAAAAGAAAAAAAAGAGAAGTAACAAGAAATTAGATACGACACTACTAAACTTGACGGTGTTAAGATTCCAAACTTTTACGCAGACCCTAAGTCGAGTTCATGGGCTCGTTTCAACCATCGGACGTCTCTGCTGTTATCGAGTAGATTAATTGCAAAGTGGTTTACATGATTATCAAGTCGCAGCAGGTATTTGACATTGCGCTGTTGTGCAATCTCACGAACCGATGGGAGCTCCAAATAATCCTGAATCTAATCATTCCGCGTGAACCACCGTGCTTCGGCAATTACCCCCGCTACTTTGTTCTGAAATCGTTGTATAATTTCCACATTACTAGTACTAGCCATTCCTCACAATTCTACACCGTAGGTCCAGATCGGGCGCAGGATAGCCTTATTAAGATCTTGTTGGGTAACGTGAGGCCTGAGTTCCTCCGTAGCAGCCAGGTACAGTTTCCTGTACCTTGCGTTTTGCTGTTTCCTCTTCATCCTCACGTGACTTCCAGGTCAAACGCCGATCCCAGATACCGCACAGTCACCGTTTGCAGGATCAAAATACCACCGAAGTACATATCGGGACAGTCACCTCTCCGAATGGCAAAATAACAAAATTGAAGTAAAAAAAAAATATTTATTCAAACTGTATACTTATTATTGTATTTAATTTTGAAAACAAAATTAATATATATATATATATATATATATATATATATATAGTTATCAACATTTAAATATTTCCACCACTTTTTCCAGCTTGCTGCCAGATCTGAGTGTGTATGTTAGGCAAATGCAATTACTGCTCTCGGCTTGCCAGGCCTGTAAGCTGCAAATGTAATTATAAATGTACCGGTAAATATCTAGCCTGTAAAGACTCAGGTCGACAACTGCTGAGACGTCTAGTTAATTGAAACCCAACCATCAAAAAACACCAGTATCCACAGTCTAGTATTCAAATCAATATAAAAGTAACCAACTTTAAAAGGACTCGAAACTCTCAACTTCGAAAATCAGCTGATTTTGCGATGACGAGTTTAACCACTAGGCTAACCAGTTTAGTTAAAAAAAAAAAAAAGGCTAACGTCCAATAATAGCTACTATGATGGCTGATATGAATAATTTTTAGCTTCGGAAAATTAAATAAATAAATCAAAACCACCGGATTAAATTATTATTATATTAAAAAATAGAAAAATTGAATTAACATAAAAAAGAGAAACATCAATAAGACTTAGGGTGGTTAGTGAGATATGTCAATGTCATTAGTTATAATTATATTTTATTAAGCTTACTAAACACGAATTCACGTGAAATAGGAGAAATAAAATTCTCTAGAGTAATGAACATTTTTATTTTGTTATTTTTTACTATTTTTCTTAATATACTCCGAGAAATGACGTTATCTCAGTTATATTTCATGTAACAGTAGGGTTTTACGCGAAAAGAATTAAAATAATAGACTTTTAAAAAATATACATGAAATAGCTTAATTATACTAATCGAAGGAAAAGAAAATACGAAAATAACTTCAATTTTTTTTTCTGTATAATAACGAAAAAAGAAAATATTATCGTAAAAACTCTTTTTATAAAAACGAGTTAACAATATTATAAACAGATGCAAATAAAGTTGCAAATCTATATAAGTATAAATTTACAAGGTTTTTATAACAACTACTTCAGGTTTGGCTGATGTTCATTACAAGCCACAAAGTTTTGAAATTTTAACGAAGGAAAACATTTAAAAAATTATAAATAAGTTTTCTTGCAGCCATTACAACTAACTTCATAATCTGTTCAATCGTCTGCTGTGTTGTTGATTTATTTTTTTAATCACAGTCTTATACATGTTTTCTTATATGTTGTGGAACTTCATCATTGTCGATTCAGAATTTCTCATTCTTAAACTCGCCTAGAAAGTAACAAATAAATTAAAACACTTTTCGTGGTACGTTATGGGATGCCATAAGCTATATACGTTGCTTTGAAGAAATTTAGGCTCTGCAGAAATGTTTATTTCCATCAAGGGTAATAGTTACATAAGGTAACATTCTTTGGAAAATCAATTCGATCAGATTTATGACATACATCTTACACACCATCAATAACGAGACAAACATGTTTAGTCGATTACCCATCTGCTGCAGCGTTTTATTTTTAGAGGGAGGCTTTTTTTTAATTGGATTGGCAGTTAAAAAATCTTTTGGTCAAATCTTTTTTATACATCTACGTTTCTGAATTCCAAGGATAACTTCATAAATATGCAAAAACATTTTTATTACTAGCTATTGTAATTTATATTCGTAAAATTAATTTGACAAAATTTAACTTTTATCTCTAATCAATATCTGCTGTAAATTTACATTTTCTTCTTCATTAACAACACTCTTCGATCCTTTTTCTAAATGCTTTGCCAAAATTAAAACTAAATAATGCTGATATTGTAGGAATATATTAGGAATTAATCAATCAGATCATGGAAACGTGGAAGCAGAAAATGGTGAAGATAATTCCGGTGATTCTGGATACCACATAATAGATTTCATGTACGTTGAAGAATTTTGTCAAAATAACAAGAGTACCAGAAAATAGGAGTTCCTTCAAAAGCATAAAAAAGGAATGCTCGATACCAGTCACTTAGTGAGAACGTGCTCACAAGTAATTCTCATGTTGAAAGAGACCAGTCGTTACATTACTTGTGTTCTGACATGATTTGTTTGCAAAAAAATTTATCTATATAAATATATATTTTATGTAATTATTTATTTCAAAATACAAAAAATAGCAACAATAGAAATACTGGAAGTTGTTTTAAAGATAATAGCCGGTTTTTTAGGTACTAGTCTTTATAGAAGGCTACGAAAAAGGTTTAGTAATATAATAATAAGTATCAAGATATTTTTTAACTAGAAAAGCTTCATTAAATATTTATTCCATCGTCAAAAAGGACAATGGAATAAGGTATTTTTTGTAAGTCAGTATTTTTTTAAAAAGTAATTTCGATAAAAAAATTAAATTAGAGAAATTTAAAGAGAATAACATCAATAATAAAAAAAGTCAGGCTAACATAACGGAATAAATTAATTAGAAAATAATTTTAGAAATATATAGTTTTAATCAAAATGTTGTGGTGGGGGGATATACAAAAGATACATTAACTAAGAAGCAGTTATTGGATAAAGAAAAACTGAAAAAATATTACTTCAAATTCTGGAAGTACAGAACTAACAAAACTAATATAAGAAATTACAAAACCTAATCAATTTCATTATTATTTTCCCTATTTCTAATTTGAATAGACACAATTCCTACGGGACATTTAAAAGTGTTTGAGGGTAATTATAAAAGTAAATTTTATCTACACTAAAAATACTTATTACCTATTTCTTGATAGTTACAAACAAATAAAACATTCAAAGTTATGCTTTTGTAAATTAAACATCCATAACAAACATATTTACTAGTAATTAATGATTACTAAAACAGGATACAACAGAAATAAACCTCACAATTAATAAAAAAAATATCACAATTAATTTAATAACAGAAATTTTATTTGTATTTATTTTATGATGATATTGAATCAAGCGGTCCAGCGCTTAATAAACATTAAACTTTCTGTTTTTGGGGCACATGAACATATTTTTAATATTCTGAATGGTCTAAAACCCAATTGGAAAGAAATCAGTACTATCTTTTTGGTTGGGTAAATCAGAAGTGATTCTCCAACAAATAGATAAATTTTCATTCTGATTAACAACGTTAAACATATACTTTATAACCTTAAAATTTTACATTTTTCATTATGATATTCTAAAAACTTTTAAGTAGTAATTTTATAATATTTTTTTTTTTTTTTTTTGCAATTTCATTATAATTCATCACGAGATTGAAAATGTATATTTTCAAGATATAGATTATTTGTAATGTAAACCTACAAGATTTAATGATTGAAGGTAATAAGGCATCAGAATCACAAAGAAGAGAAAATGATAATAATGAAAAACTGAGTAAACTTCTAAAAAGAGAAAAAAAGTAGTATAAATCTTTAATCTTAAAATATCTTTGTTCATATTTTAAATCATAACTTTAAGATCAAAACAAAGGTATTTACGAAAATATTTGTAGTTAATAATTTCCACGTTAAACAAACAAAAGTTTTCATATTGTATTTAGACAAGTGATATATTGTATAAATACAAAACGATCAAGTTAATTTAAAAGAATATAAGAATAATAGTCTTAGATATTATATATTATGACGAATCAATATTTGAACCAAGTTAATAGATGTTATCCAGGGTTGTATTAAAAGTGAAGATAAAATAGGTTGTTTTAAAACAGTACGGTAGCAAATTCAAGTGGTGAGGTTTCAATAGCTTTACAAATGAAGAAGAGGGAGGTAAGGAAAAGTAAACAAGACAATAGAAAGAAAATAAAAAGTAAAAAAAGAATCGAGTGTTTTAAGCGATGTGAGCATGGTAGGTTTGTTTGTACTGGAACGATCTAGGTCAACTGGAATTGTTGCTAGTTGTTCTTCGAATGACTAGTTGTAGACTACTACAGTACCGGACTAGCTAGCTCAATTCGGTTGAACAGGGGTTGCATCGGCGGTCGTTTCATCGCTGTCTTCAAATACACCCCATAATATTAAGTCTTAATCCCACTCTTTGCGCTGTCTTGTTTCAACTTTCTTTTTATCATTTCATTTAATCCGCTTATGTCTTATTTATTCTCCCCCTCTTTATTTATTTTTCATCCGTTCTATTCTACCTACATCTCCATTTTCTCTTCTATCATTTCTTATCAACTTTTACTATACATTTTTTTTTGTTATTACTATAGTTTTTTCCATGGAATCTACAAAAAAATTACACATACAAATTAATATCTTCTTATCATGTGTTCATAGTAAAATACAATAAAAGTTTTTAAAAAGTGTGAACAAGCAATAAATTAACAACTTTTTTTACAATAACTTAAGTGGTTTCTACATAGGTTACTTATTTTCAAATGAAAAGAGTAATTTTTGTTAGAGAACTACTTTAATTCATTCAATTTTCTTGAAACAGTTTTTTTTTTATTAAAAAAAAATTTTAAGATAATTTAAAAAAATCTAAGTTCAAAAATTATAGTTATTGATGCCTTTTCTCCTATTACCTCTCACACTTTTTCTTTTGGCTAAGCATGTAATTACAGTGGGAATAATAAACAATGATATTTATTTTCTTTCATTGAAAGTAATGATCTTCACTTCTTAGGAATTCTATTTTAAATTCGATACTTAATAATTGCTTTATCATTTTCAGGAGTGAGTTAAATCAACTCTTAGATTTTCAATAACTGTTAGTTACGATATACAAAATAATATTTTATAAATAAACAAAACGTCAGCATCAATAAAATATGTTAAAGACAGAGATAATTATATTATTTTTCAGAGAATTAAGTTGAATGTTTTGGCAGAATATTTTTTAAACATGAAGCTTCATAAGAAACAAAATATAAAGAATATATTGCATAGAAAAACCCTTATAAAAGTATAAAAAATAAAAATAAATTCTTACAGTAATAATTTATCCTGATATTTGAGCAACTCAGGTATAAAATATTATTAAATTTCGTTCCTCTTCATTTTCTCTTAATTATTTATGATCTGCCTTCGGAAACTTAATCTGGTTATTTAATGTTTGCAGATATGAGACATTAGATGTTGTTAAGTTAAGACTAATGATGCCATAAAATCATTACAGTCTGACCTAACTAGACTATTTCATTGATATGTACTTAACCAATTTACTGTTAACGTCAGTAAATATAATAATAACAACATGGCATGCACATGACAGAGCAATCCAATTCTCTATGATTGTAGAATTAATGGTATATACTAAAGCATTTTCAGTAACGTCAGAGATTTACGTGTCAATATATTTGACATAGGGTGGAAATATACATTTTATATAGATTATCTTTCTGATAAGGGCTTGTGAACAATTGTAGATCTGTATTAGATGTACTCACATCCTCCTATAGAGATATTTTTTTGGCCTTATATAGAAAATTGATGAGTAATTTGTTTGAAAATTGTTTTAACGGTAGGAATGACAGAATGAAATAGTCAACCCGGAGAGTGCAATATCAATTTTTGATATTTCTTTAAATAAAAAATACAGTACATCTTATAAATTAAAATGTAATGTTGAAGCATGCAACAATTAGCTTTTTGTTATTTGATCAAGTTTAGTTTGCGTCTTTTTTATATAAATAAACTAACTGAAGAAATAATAATAATAATAATAAGTATTAATTAACTATGAGTAATATACAATACTTTATTCAAATAAGTCATCTGTTAATTCAAAATCCATCACATGATAACGTAATTTACACTAGAGATTTATATCATTTGTTTGATTTGAGTAAATTTAAATATCAAGCAAATTTATGTTTTAAACAGATAATTAACATGGAAAATCACGCGAGAGAAAAGAGAAAAGAAATATATATCAAGCTTAGGCGATTGAACTGTTTTATAGGAAGGAGGCCCGAATAGTTAAGTAACAAACAAATGCATAAGGCATTTTTAACGCCAGTATTGGCCTACGGGATACTACTAGGGTGTACATAAATAATAACAATATCGACTTCACCCAAAGATTCCAGGACAAATGCTGAGAAACATATCAAAGATGCCGTGGTTTACGAAGAATAAGGAAATTCACGATTACCTAGGGATGCCACCTTTCTTTTTCTTTTTCCTGTTTAGCCTCCGGTAACTACCGTTTAGATAATTCTTCAGAGGATGAATGAGGATGATATGTATGAGTGTAAATGAAGTGTTAGTCTTGTACATTTTCAGTTCGACCATTCCTGAGATGTGTAGTTAATTGAAACCCAACCACCAAAGAACACCGGAATCCACGATCTAGTATTCAAATCCATGTAAAAAATATCTGGCTTTACTAGGACTTGAACGCTGTAACTCTTGACTTTCAAATTAGCTGATTTGGGAAGACGCGTTAACCACTAGACCAACCCGGTGGGTTAGAGATGCCACCTATTCATGAAGAAATTCACTGTTATGCTTAAAGCATGTATTTAAGCTTAACACAAGTGAAAACCGTCTGGTTGTTAATTTACTGCATAACAGTGAGGATGTGAGACGACTAAAAATTTGCATGTTTTGGGTCTTGAGAATGTTGTGCGGTGAATATTGTACTCGCTTTGTTTTATTAACAATTTAACAGTTGTGTCGACTTTTCATTCTTATTTGCTCTACTTCAAACTTGTTGATTTATGTGTACTTTGTTACAAACTGTGTGCGGATTGTTAATTATATTTTATTCGTTGTACTTTTAATTGTCTCATTCTTTTTTCAGACATTTATATGATTGCCATGCAAGGTATCAATGGATACCTGCATTTCACGTCATTGTTACTTTATACGATTTAATTATAGTTTGGTTATATTGTAAGTAAAGTAGTATAGAATATTAATAAATAATAAACAACTTAAAATTTTTTTCTTATCTCTTACGGGTAATAACTTTGCCTAAGATTTGGTGATTAAGTGTGTTTTATGTATTGTTTATCGCCTTCATCACATAATCAAAGAATATCGTTTGTTTAGAAATTAAAAGTTTTTTTTAATGATTCTTGATTATCCTCCTTATTCTTATTAGTAGGTTTACCAGTTTTTGTGAAGATATATAAGTTGGTAATCTAATTATGGGTCTTTTGTTAACAAGTTCAATTTAAATGAGTTGCTTACATAAATACAATAAGTAATTTTCGTTTAATTTCAAATTACAGCAAAATATTTTTATTGTTTATGCACAGTCTTTTATATCATTATTCTTTCTTTGTGTAAGTTTAAATACGTCGAAGTTTAACTTTTTAAAGAAATAATTTTTAATTTATACTTCGTTATTTAAAAAAAATTGATGTGGACACCACATGAATTCCTTGTAGGCATATTAAATTAGATATACACATATTTAAAAGTACATAAAATTTTATCTCAATAACTTCTGATATATTTCATTTGTGTTTTACTTTTTATTGTTATTATTTAGGATTATTATCGTAAACTTTTTTTTACCATCAGGGGTTAATAATTATTAATAAATCAATATATTTCAATTAAAAAAAAAGTTGAAGTTGGATTCGAACCGATGTGCCTTCTTGTGCGATCCAAATATTTCATTAATTAAAATTTTGTTTGGTTATAACTCTGGAACCAATGAAAATAAGTACCACTTATGATAGATATATCGTTGAAAATCTGTTAACAAGAGCTGATTACTGCAGTTAAGAAAAAGTCCAAAATCCAATTCCTTTTTGATTTTGGGCTTTTTAGACTCTTTTGTTCCAGTCGATTGCAATCAAAGGAGGAGGTGTACAACTAGGTGTTACAACAGCCGTAAATAAAAAATTTCAACATTCTATGGCTAATCGTTTTTGATTTATGCGAGATAAATACGTATGTAGGTACAGACGTCACGCCGAAACTAGTGAAAATGGATTCAGGAATGGTCAAAATGGATATTTCCGTTGAAATCTGAAAACCGAAATTTTTCGCGATCTCAATACTTTCTTTATTTCGTACAACGAAATAAAATTTAGTCGATATGAAATACAATTTCTTTCCCGAGTGTAAAAGTATATCAATATTAATATTTGTTTGTAAATAAAGATTTATTAAATATGAATAAATCCAATTTTATTTAAAAAGAATTGCCACTAGTAAATTCCAGTTTGTATGAAAATGTTACTAAATACATGAATATTTTTTTAAGTAGGTAAGATGGGGGTGGTCTCTAAAACATTTATTTTTTGTGAAGAAAACATAAGGGTGTTATTGAAAAAGAAACGACGTTACTTTCATTCTCGTTATTTTTCTACAAACATTGCACGTGTATTTGTTTAGCTGCCCATTGTTATCCTTTGTTATTTCATTTTAAACATGGCTTCAAGGTATATGAAAATTAATTTTCACCTTTTTTAATCATAACAATCTCTGAAAATATTACTTAAGAAAGTTTTATTTTAGAATTTCAGAAAAAAGCTTATTTACGGTTCCGAAGCTAGAAAAAAGTAACAATAATAATACTAGTAATAATAATGAAAGAAAGTTATTTAATTGAAATGTAGGAATTTCTTTATAAGTACAACGTTTAAATTTTGCTAAAGAATGCTAAACGATTTAGGAACGTTCATTTTAGAAGAAAGCCTTAAATTCTATACAGTTTCATTCCAGTGAAACAAAACAGAGGAATAGTTTGTTGAATGAATTGTAAGAAGTAAGAAGTAGAGGGGGTTTATAAAAGGATTTTAGAGGTAGCTATATTCTGAGTTAAAATTTATCTGTGGACAGGTCGCCACCTCAATGTATTCCCGACTCCATTCTGACCGCGCGCTCAATTGAACAATTAGTGGGAATTTCTTTTCTCTCATTGTAACGCCTTCCATCGCAATCATGAAAACCACCCTTTTCTAAACCCTCTCGCCGTTTACAACTTGTCTCAATACAACTTCTCATTCAAACAGCTATTCATCTTTTTACCCCTTTTAGTTCTTATTTATTTGTCTTCTTTTAAAAATTTTAAATGAAATTACCTATATTAAAACGGTTTTTTTAAAATAATTAATTATTAATAATGTTAATCTCTCGAATAAATTAATTAAAATAACTAAAACCAATATTATTTTAACAAATTTAGATAAAAATAGTAAAGGTTAATTTAAATATATTATACTCATAATGTAAACGGAGAATAAATGAATATACTAATTAACTAATTAATTAATAAGAGTCAGTCGTGTTAATAAACTTTCTCTCTTTAAGTAACTCACTATTTTATAGAGAATTAATAGTAGTAAAAGTAATTGTAAAATATACTTCTATAAATCTACATAGTAGAAAGTAAAATGCAAAACAGCTATTTCCCACTCTATTCAGCTCACGCGCAAATGATATTTAACTTATTGCAGTTGAGTTTCTTTGTAAAAATGACTGTAGCGTTATATAATCGAAATAATTCTGGTTTTTGTCATTCTTATTTTCAATTTTACTACTTATTAACTTAATACCATAATAAAATTATAACCACTAGGCGTTAGGTTTCACTAAATTTATCATTTTAGTTGCTAATCGTTAAAAATTGTATATAAATTATTTTTCTTTCAATCATTCTCTAATAAAACAAACAACAGATAGATTTTTAAGAAATAAAAAATAAATAAATAAAATGGATTTAAATTAAGTTTCTTTGATAATGAGAAATTTCATAACTGAAATATTTTAAGTATATGGTCGAAAAATATTTTCGTAGATGAGTACGTAAAATACTGGAGTAATTAAACAGAAAGAAGTATCTTTTCGTGTTAATACATCTGGTTACATATAAAAAATTCGCAGATCTTTACTTTTTTCATTTGCATAGTTTAACTTCAAAGCTAATTCGTATTAGCACTTATTATAAAACTGAATGAATTTCTAACGATCAACTCATTTTAAATTCAACAACCATTAATAAAACGAACTACAAGAGTCGTATATGAATTAAAGATTGGCCAAGTAACTAAGACTAAAATTAAATAAACTAAATTGATAAAGCTGAATCAACGTTTTTTTACTTTTAAACTATCGGAAAGTGTATTCTAAACTCATTTAAAATACGAGTGGAAACATTATTATTATTTTTTTTTTTTATACTTATAAATAATACTTTACTTTCTGTATAATAAATGTCAAATTTTTAGGGAATTTTTTTTTTTAACTTCATTGCAATTAACTACCAAGAAGTTACTTATTTTTTTCCGTTTTTTTGTGAAAGTGATAAATTCAGTTTAATTTTAACAAGATTTAAGAGGTAAAAATATTCATTATTAGAATTGTAAACTAAAATATTTATTTTTTAACGGTTCTGACCAATTTCTTGTTAACCAGTTTATTTCTAAGGAAAATATAATTTTGAAAATGTTAAAAAAATGTTTAGTTCTGCAGATAAAATATTTTTATATCTTATGAAAATAAAAAAAATACTTATTATTAATAAAAAAATACCAGTTTATAATTAATAATATTACAATAATCTTGTTCAAATTATCCTTACAAAAACTAAATGTTGCAATTAATACTGAATAAAAAGGAATCTCCTTTCTTTTACTTTTTATTTTTCAACTGTTCACAATATCATGAATTTTTTCTTTTAACTCCGGTAATGCTATTACAGTTTTATTATAATTTCTCGTTGTATATCGTTACATAGGCATAACAAAAAATAACAAGAACAATTATGAAGTTTTTCCAAAACTAATTCCAAATTCCCAAACTACTTATAAATAAATAATAAAAATTAAAAAATAATAATATATTTTAAAAAACACTGTTATCAAACTATTTGTATAATAAAAAACAAATAGGGGGAAGTAATCGACTACAGGGAGTAATAAAAGTTTTTAGGGGATTATTATAAGGAAATGTTTTTTTTTTTTCATTTGTTTTACTTCTAAAAAATTATACAAACTAATAGAAATATACCATTAGTTTTCATTACAATTTTATATAATTATTAAAAAACTTTTTTTTAAAAATAAAAAAATCTAGAAAAAATTATCTCAGCGTTGTAGGGACATTTAATCGTTGTCATAATATAAATCTCAAAATAGTTTGGTTTTAAATGAATTTGCAAAACAAAATTCTAGTTCTAGAAAATTATTATTGCTGAAGAAATTTATCTACAATTAAAGTTCCGGAAACAATATTTTTAGATATATTGGCTTTTAATATTTATTCTAAAAAGATTAATTTACCACTTTTTTTCTACTTTAATGACATTTTTCATGCCTTTGAAAATACTAATTTAAAAATTTTGTAATTAATACCAAAAATAACATGATGCCAATGAAAAATCAATTGTGAAAATAATTTGAGCATCATTGCGAAATTTACTTTATTAATATTTTTGTTTAATTTATTTCTGAAGTTTTATCCATTTCTAGCGTAGTAATATATTTTCTAAATAATAGTTCAGCATGATATTGTATTTTACACTTCTGCATAATACTGTATTATTAGGCGTAATTAAAATTAGTTACAGCAAGTAGTGAACATTTCACACTGTTTTGTGATAAAAAAAATTCAGTTCTAGTAAACACAATATTAACGAGCGTTTCAAACGTACCGGCTACGACGTCACTATTACTGCAATTATTACTACAATTATTATTATTATTGTAGCCGAAGTAGTATAAAGAATTTAAAAAAACTAGGATTTCTGAGAGGAAATACAATTCAAATAATTTTTTTTTATAGTAACAAATAGTTTGGTAATTATGGATAGATGATCTTGAAAAAAAATTAACATATTTTATTATAAAATGTAAATTTTTCTTAAAACGAATAACTTCAAACTTATTTTTACGATAAGCCTCGAATGATTTCATCAAATATCTTCAACCGGGTAAATGAAGAATAAAATTTAATTGGATATTCATTTAAATTTCTTCACTATAAAAATTTGTAAAATTATTCCATTCACAAATTATGCAGTATTCAAATACGAATTACAAAATTTTATAACTTAGAGAAATTTTATAATTAATTTTAAGGAGAAATGTAGCCAACTAAATCGATTTTAATCCATTAAAAAGATTAATCAACTGAAATAAATGTGTCCTTTACATTTTCATTCCCGTGTTAGCTTAGAAATGAAGAGGAATAGAAGATCGTAAGACGGGAAATTCAGCTGAGTGGATGCAAATGAGAAGATAACACATAGTCTTAATGAAATTATTATACAATGAGTATAAGAGAAGGAAGGTTTTAGAGGAAGAGAAGGGTAAAGCAGAATAACAGATTGGCGGGAGCAGAGATGTACTCTTCTTGCATAGTGTTAACAGTTATGCTGGGAGAAACGGTTCTTAATGTGATATCGCGCGTTGTCCTGCGGCGCGATAATTCACGTTTAATGTGAAACATTTCCCATCCTCCTACTACTACCTTTCAACTGGATTCTGATTAATTTGAAACAGAGCTTGTTTCATTTACTTTGCTTCCTGTAGCGTCTTACCTGTATATTTGTTAATTCTAAACATAAATACATGAGCATTTACATTATACTGAGCTAGCCTATACCAACTGATAAAAAAATACTACCTTATGTTTTACACATGTTTCGTAGTAATTAAAAACAAGAAAAACGGAGTAAAACGTTTTATTTTGCTTAACTTAAAAAAAATAATAATAATAAAATAAAGGACAACCAGATTATTAACAACTTAGATTTCTCCAAAAAAAGTAGAGAATGACCCGGTGTATGCTTAGAATTTCAATTAATAAATTGTCATATAATATAATCACTAAAATAAATATATATTTAAAAAAATAATCTGTTAGAAAAATATCTGGTTAAGATATTCAGCAATATTATACAATCATGAGATCGATAATCTATAAATACATGTTCATATACACGATAGAGGAATATTCTAAAGTTACGTACAAATTTCAGTTCTTAATCTTATCAGGACAGGTCATAAAATCCCGTCAGATGTCCACTTCAAGCTTCTAAAAGTTTTAAATGTGCAAAATGAAGTTCTAAATATGTGGTAAAAACCACCTAGCACTGGCTCAAGACTAGAGAAGCTAATATTTGTGTTAAGTACTGAATTAGTTTAATTTTATTGTATAAACCAATGTGATCAGTTGAAAATTCATTCAGGGTACCCTTTGTAATTAAATAAAAGTAAAGAATATAATCTTATAAACAAAAAATAAAAATTATATTCTTTAAGATGTTATTAAATTTGTTCTGTCATTATAAACAGTATGACGGTAATCGTATAGTGACGACCAGTATTTTCTGACCGGACTAACAATACAGAAAAATATCGTACAGCTGGTATTTTTCGAAGTATTCTACAATCAGTTAACAGATCGTGAAAAAAGTACTGCTTCTTCCAACAAGACCAAGCAACGTGTCACACATCAAACAATTTACAAGCACGCGTTCATACGAATTCTACAGAAAAATGATTTGTCAGCAGAAGATGGCCTTTGTGAAATTAGAAGCTATTTTTTTATTTTGAAGCTATTTAAGGGACAGAGTTTATGAATCGAATCCCCATACTTTTGATGAAATGAAGGCATACGATATAAAAGCAGTTGACATTGACAGCAATGTTTATTGTCAGACTCGGTCACTCAAACGCAAGTATGCATTTCTGCGTGACACTCTCTTGAAACAAATTTAGTAAACAAATATGATATCTATATAAAATTTTGCTAATTTAAATATAGAATGTAATTAAATTTACGTTTTCATTTTTTATCCCATTCACAAAACACAGTTATGATATTACATCATAACTATGTTTTGTCTGTAGCGGTTCAGTTTTTAAGTTGCCGGTATTTGATAATGTTTAGTCAGTAACTAATTAGTTAACACAATAGTGAAAGTTGGAAACTTTTATTTTACTGAAGTTCATACTTTGTTTTTTGTATAAATTTAACTACTACTCAATAATACAATAAGTTGATTAGTTGAAGTATTATATAGTAAGATAGTTTATCAATAAATTCTTGTAATTTTACAAAAATAAATCAATTAGTGAGTGAATATGATATAAAAATATTAGTGAGTGTATATTCAATACCCTGAATATACATTCAAGGTATCTTTCAAGAATCATTCTATTATAAAAAACCCATTATAGAATACGTGCACATACATTTCTAAATTTTTTACATGATAGGTTTTCTACGTGTATTTCTTATTTTCTCGTAAAAGATATGACATTTTATTTTCAGTAAAAAAGATGAGATTTTTTGGTTTAGAATAAGAATAACAAAAAATAAATACAAAAAAATAAAGGAAAACGAAATATTTCAATGTAGAAGAGAAAGGGAAATACCCAATAACTTTAGAAGAGGTGCTACAGCAATGTCTGTTGGAGACAGTCCCAAAAAAGAAAAGAAAAGAGTCTTCGCAGTACGACAGAGGAAACCTCTTTCTATCCGTCCAATTCGTCAAAAAATCGGCTCACAAAATATTTATATGATGAGTAATTATAACTATGATTGAATCTATAATCTATATCATCATTGTTAGCAATATTTGTTTAAATTAAATCCTGGATTACCATATAATAACAGAATTTTGATCATCAAATTAACATGTTACTAGATATACGTTTGCAATTATTTTTAAGATATTATTTTGACAATACTCAAAAAAATCATGCTATTGTAAATACTACTGTTCTGAAAAAAAAAGTAATAATTGTTCTGAAAAAAATAAATATGAACCCAGAAGAAAATCATTTTTTATTTTGATTTTGAAAACTACAAAAAACTACAACAAATTATGTATTCTAACTTAAAATTACTACTCATTAAAAATGAAGAAGTATTTGAAAATATTGACTTTTTATTGACGTTTTAATAGATTCATTTCTTTTTAGTATTTCTTTTTCTAGAGATTAAATTTCTTTTAGTATCAGCAGGTACATAATATCCAAACAACTTTCAAGATGTAACGTACAGCGTTATTAATTTTAAAAAAAAGTTTCAGAAATTTTCAGTATTAGTATACATTTTTTTATTCCCTATCCTTAGGCTCCCATTTTCTTATATTGCGTACATCGTCAGCTTGTTTCACCTGTTAATATCTGGGAATGAATATGTTGTTAATTTATACCTAAAAACAGAGAAGGTGATGATAGTAATGAAAAATCGTTACTTTTGGATTAAAAAGTTGGTCCGGCTGAGGCTTGAATAGTATACTACCCGCACGAGAAACAAGATCTAACCTTCGGCACTATTCTGAAAATTATCAATTTTTTATTTATCTAATAAGTGTTACATTTTATTAAATTTTAGACGATATTATAAATTATATTAGCTCAAGGCAACAACTTGAATTAAGTTACATTTTAATGAAAATTGCAATTAATATATCAGGAAGTGAATAATTTTATAAGGTTAAATTAACTACTGAAAAAAAAAAAAATATATTTTTTGTTATGATTCAAACTCGGGACCTTTGCACGAAGAAATACAAAGACACTACCTACTCAGCCACGATGGTAAATAAATAAATTTAATTTCGTTTTTTTTTTAAGTGAGCGTGTATTAGAATCATTGCCATTATGAATAGAGAGAATCCACCAGACATATTTATAGAAGACACAATCTGGTTTGATCGATGGATTGATACTATTCCTCTGCAATATTCTAGAATATTCGAATAAAAAACGTAAATTCTTAAATTTTTACTGATTTATTCTTAATTTAATAATAGCCTAGGTTTCATAATTGTAAATTAAAATAAATACGTTAAGTCTACTCGTATGATAAAATCCATGTTCAGTCCTTATCTCTTAACAGCTGTTTTCAATCTTGAGTGTCTAAAAATGAAAACTTAAAATAAATGGGAACGTAAACTTAAATATATATTACAGAAATATTTATAATAAAATTTATCCTATAATAATACATCCTAATGTAACAATTTTTTATTATATTCTTTTTTTTAATAAGCAGATACTCTTTATTTCAATCCTCAAACATTTTATTTCAGAAGTTACCAATCTAAGTCGTTAAGAAGATTAACGTCAGAAAAATTACAAAAATTGATAACAAACGACTGGAATAGAACACTAAGTAACTGAAAAGAGGATAATATAAAAGTCGTATTACTTTAATTGGTTTATAATCTCGATCAATAAGTTTTTTTATTATATATATATCATTTGATATTATTATACGTACATTATTACTGTTAGTTTTAAAATAAATTGAAACTTAATTTCATCTGAGAGAGATGAATTTTCAAAAAATCTCTTCTTAAGATTTAAAAAACTATAAATATATAAATTCATTTCTTCCCTTATTAAATTATTGAACGTAATAAGCACGCACACGTATACATATACGTATGTTAATAACTATGCTCATTTTTTACACTCAAAAGAGTAAAAATGTTTAAAATTTTATAAACTTTAATTTACATCCCTTAATATCTATACTGAGCATGCAAATTCTAGAGTAAATAATTATAAAAAAATGTATTAAAGTTAAATAGTAAAAAAATGTATATAAGATTTTATTTAATTTATATATAAAAAATATATTGTTGAAATTTGAAAGTAAAAATAAAAAATCACTTAATATCCCACCTGCAGGGTGTATAAGTCTTAATTTAAATTATCAAAGATTTGTTGATATGGAAGTTATTTCTTTGTACATTTTTTTATTTAATTTATGATTTTTATTTTTTGCTATAATAAGTATCAATCTTTAGAGAAAGGTGGAGTAACCCTCTCTAAAAACTAAAAAAAGAAATGTTTGTTTTTAATTTCCTGAGCCCTGATTGTTTATCTATAAATATTTCAGGTAAAATAAATCAATCAAAATTTTAAATATTTAAAAAAAAAATTTTTTTCTCTCTGGAAGGATCTCACAATAAATTTATCTTGTTGAAAAAATCTATCTTGCAAAATACACCAAAAAATTATAAGCAAATAAAGACGGACTTTAAAAATTAACCTAATGGAATACTTTGCGTTAACTGATAATTTTTTTTAATATATTCTGTACAATAAATAAAAATTAAAAATGAAATAAATTAGAAATTATGAAAAGAATACGCGATATGAAAAAAAAAGGATTATGTACTGGTTTTCTTTCAGCTACAATAAAGTTTAGATTTTCTCTTATATGCTCTCCGTAATATCGTACATTATTGTCAGGTGACTACCACCTATCTTCTCGTTTGACAATTGGGTTTTTATTTATTCTAAAATTACTTCAGTACTGTTTAATTGACTAAATTATGTACGGTTCGTGAACGTTGTTGTTTAGGTTTTATTCTGTCATATGTTAATATTCGTTATTACAAAATATAAGTAAGACTCAGACGTTTAACAAGGTAGCTAAGATTGAAGTTTCAAAAATTTAAACGTTTGACAGACATGTGATCAGACTCGTTTCAAAAACCAATTACAATAATGAGTATAATGCAATATAGAAGAATATCTTTTTGATTACGCTATAAAGAAGTTTTGTTTTATTACTTGTTTGTCTTTTTAGTTACACGTGTTTTTTTCAAATTAGAGGTTTGTCAAGTATCAGTCTTAAATACTTAAAAAATATATCTGCTTTTGACATTAATAAGTTTAACATTTACATAAGTTTTCATGGTATTGATAAAATTTGACATTTTTTAATTAAATGTTATTTTTTATTTATTCCAAAAACTAATTAATATTTAATTTTATTGATGTAGTATTAAGATAAATATGTTCTATGACTTTATAATAGAATTAAAAGAATATAAATAAAGATATTTTTGTATATGCTTATTAACTTTCTTTTTTTTTGTTTTATTAATGATGGGGAATACCAGTTACATAAGCCAGAAGGGACAGTGTCGAACTCGCGACAGGTTCCGCTAATTGTTATTAAAAGAGTGTACGTGTTCCTGCGTCCTACCGACTAAACCTAACCTCCTTACCAACTCCCCCACCCCACGGCCTGACCCGCAATAAAGCTTTACTCAGTTCCAAGGGGTGCCTTTGAGATCGGGGGATCAGGAGTCCCCCCAGGCTTCATCGCCATCCTCCACCCACGCAAGCGCCGAAAAAGGACGGCTCTATTGGAGGCTTTTCATCTTCCCTCATTTTCCGGCTTTGGTCTTCACCTCTTTCATGTCTACAGGTTTTTACAAAGACTGTTCCTGGAAATGAAATCCTGATGATCTTCCTACTTGTCGAAAATAGCCATCACCTATGTCTGGCCTGAACCCTAAACTCTATACTTTTCCATACTGGTTTTCCGCCACCCCTCACCACTGTGACCATTCACGCTGTCCCCGCAACATAAACTCCGTAAAGTTTACAGAGGTCAGCCCTTCAAGATTCCACCGGGTTGGTCTAGTGGTTAACGCGTCTTCCCAAATCAGCTGATTTGGAAGCCGAGAGTTACAGCGTTCAAGTCCTAGTAAAGCCAGTTATTTTTACACGGATTTGAATACTAGATCGTGGATACCGGTGTTCTTTGGTGGTTGGGGTTCAATTAACCACACATCTTCAGGAATGGTCGAACTGAGAATGTAGAAGACTACACTTCATTTACACGCATACATATATCATCCTCTGAAGAATTATCTAAACGGTAGTTACCGGAACTAAACAGGAAAAAGAAAGAAGAAAAGAAAGAAGCCCTTCAAGATTGGCTCCGCTCTATGTTCTGTTCCACCTAGGATAATCATTTTTAAACAAACACCGTGTATTCCGGGTTATCTTCAGAGGCACAATATACACATCCCCGTAAATCTCTCCTACGTAATCAATGTAGGTAATATGCCTATTAACTGGCATAAAATGACAATGAAAGCATACATCTTCTTTATTCAGACCCATTAAATTAAATTAAAGATTTTCGTCGGAAAATTACTAACTGTAATTAATACTATGTAAATACATTAGTGAGGACATGGTTGTCTTTATGTATATATATGTATAAATCACAGTTAAGTATTACCGTTAAATAATCTTTCAAACCCACATATGCTAATTTAGATTCTATAATACTGGTCTTAAAATTAAGTGATTACCGTTCTACAATTTCTTTCTAGTCTCAAAATCACCAAGTTTTAAGCTTACGAGATGTGTAAGATGCTGATAAATAATCGCTGATAAATAATTTAATGTAATCGCTTATAAAATAATAATCGCTTTAATGTAATCGCTGATGTAATAATGTGATATATAATCGCTGATAAATAATTTTGTGACCAATACATACCGTTACGTTAATATGTAATCATGTTTTGTTATTTATCTTAAGTAGTACAGTATGAGTTATTACCTTGAACATCTAATTTTTTTTTTAATTGAGATATATGGGCATGGACGTAAGAAATAATTATTAGCCTTCGTCACATCTTTAAACATAAAATCAAATTACCAGTAGGATCATCAGAGGTAAGGGTGTGTAGTCCAGGTGCAATGTGCCTAAATATAGTGTAAACCAAGAAGATTCTCAGTAAAACTTAAAACAAGCTGACTTCGTATAAGGCTTACTATAAACGCGTTAGTAATCTGCTAACATAGAGAAAAGCAACTATTCTTTTCTTCTTTACCATTTTCTAAATCAGCCGCAAGATTATTTCTTATTTCGTACTTCTTTCTGAGGTTTTAATATACCGCACACTCTTCCAGTAGATGCTGAAGAGTGTGGTTTGTCACTTATACTGCAATTTGGTCTTTCTTCTCGGATTAAAAAAACTAATTTATTATTTGTGTGTAACCGATTCTGATTCTGGTCATCGCTACTTGTTCCCGGAGAGTTAGTTCTACATCGCTGTTCCATTTATATTTTTATTTTAATCGCATTCAGTTTCGTGTTTAGTCTTCACCATTTATTACTCTACTTGTTTCTGACAGTGTCACCAAAGCTTTTATGGTACCCAAAACTCCGTTAACCAGCTATATGTATTATTCTTATGTAGAATTTTTGCCACCTTGGACGTGAAACGTAATTGGTGTATTCCATACGTGGGGATTCTACCACAGAATCTCCACATTAAAAATTACGTTTAATGTTTATAATAAATAAAATATTATTCTAAGTGTTATTTAATAAGATAAAAATTACACACATCTTGCTTGTTTGCATTTAGTAAAAAAAATTACATCAAATAAACTGATTTATAGAGAAAAAAAGGCCCACTACTATCTTAAAACAATGGCAAAAATAAATAAAGTTCTACGAACTTATTTATTCTGTGGTATAAATCGAGGGAAATATAACTTTATCTAATAACAAATAACTAATGAGATTATTTAATATTAAAAACAATTCCCAAAACAAGGGTAACTTTACACTCTGGATGACAGCGTTCTAATTTATTAATAACCTAATTAGATGTATTCATACGCGATATGTAGCATCAATATTTATGAATACTAGATTCATATAATTCTACTGGGTTCAACTATTTTATTAGTTTTCCCAAAGTATCAATAAATTAGTATAGACTATAAAATGAAAAATGCTTTTCGTTTTTACTTCAAATTTTATACGGTGTATGTTTCCAATGCATTAATAAACGATTTTTTTTTTTAACTGACATAATTAGAGGAATGTACATTTCCGCGATTGCGATTTACATAGGCGGGACTATGCATACTGAATGTATGCATGGATTTTAGTAATTATTCAAAATTTTCCTCTAATCTGTATATTTTATTACTCGTATTGCCTTTTAAAATGAGTTTATTAACTGTCTCCTTTTATAAGTAAAAATGATTTTACCAATAATAAGGTATTAGTTACTGTATAATTATTCGAATGTTAGAGCGGGGAAGCAGATTGTAATTAGTTTGTAAATTTAAATCACAAATATACAATTTAATACGTGGATTGCAATAAATAAATCGCTAAGTTAGTAATTAATGTGTACAAAATTAATGTGAAAGTGAAATATTAAAATAGAATGTCGGATTTAATGTAATTTATGAAATTGTAACAATAATTAGACCGCGAAAATGTTTTAAATTAATGAAACAGTGATTAAGTAAGTTATGCTTTCCGTAATGATAAACATCTAAATTTTAGTCTAGTATTTTTGTTTACATATTTTAACTACATATGCCTACTAATTGTCATTAATTTTTTTTTAAAAGAAAAATAGTTTTAATTTATTTGATAAATCACTAAGCTTTTAATTATAAAGCATATATATATTTTAAAGTAAAAGAAAAATAAGGTGGAATACTCATTAATGAAAATATACAAATCAAGAAAAGTCATGAAAAAGAAACAGCGTGGAAAATAAATATATATATATTTTTTAATTTAACAAAAAAAGATTACTAATTAATAAATTGTTTATAGAATGCTTTAGTCTTTATAAGATATGGTTGGAGAGATTTTTTTTATGTTACTACCGTATAAAACCACATATTTGCTTTTCTTTATGTTTGAACGTTTTTTATTAAAATAGCTTTATTTATTAATGTGAATTAACACATGTAAAATTATAATCAAAAAAGTCATTTTGAAGAAGTAATTTTGAGCTAGAAAACATGAAAATATAAGCGCCATTATTTCTAGGTTGAAATTCACTTTGGAAGCACTGCGCAAATTTCTTATTGATAAATTTTCATGGATCACTGAAGTGAAACAAGATAACAAGTAGTTTTTTAACTAGGATGCTAAAAGCTTTTAATATTTATAATATTGTTATAAAAAAGGAAAGAATGGATATTCATAAAACTATCGTGAATCACCAAGATATCTGTTCAAAAATTGATAAGAAAATAAATTCTGCTCACGTACAAAATTAAAGCAAAACTTTTCACAATAAGTTCAAAAAGTAAACTTCATGTATTTTAGTATTATGAAATATGTTCAGAAGATCTGGTGTCATTGATAAATAATGCATTTTATTTAACACTTCCAGTGAAAAAGAGGGAGTGGGATAAGAGATATGACTAGAAGATTATTACAACTAAACAGTCCTCTAATATAAAATAAAATTAAGAAAGACTATTTCACCAAGAAGATATTATCACTTGACCATTCGTTAATTTATCCTCAGATAATGCATAGCGAATAACATAAATTTCTTAGCATTTAACGGTAAGGAAAGACAAAAATAAACTACATGTATAATCAGTACGTCAATAATACAATATAAATTTTTATTAATTTATTTTTTTCCACAGTGTTTAATTTACATCAGTTCCAATTTACTGGAACCATAAGAAAATTAGAATACAAAAAAAAAAAGATTAACATGCAGTGAGGGGTTTCCATTGAAATACTCGTACCTCAAAGAACGGTATATGTATGCATATATATATAATATATATATCAATATACCTAAATAAATACTAAAGACTAGTAAGTACATACAAAAATGAAATTGATGAATTCCAGAATCTAAAAATCAAAGAAAACATACAAAAATATTCTTATCAATCACCCAAAGAATAACTAATCAAACAAAGAAATAGTGAAACAAATAAAAGAATCAACAAAAGTAAGTGGCAAAACGAAATGAAGAATTTTGACAAATCCTAGAGTAGCTGGTTCACCTTAAATCTCTGAGAACTTACAGATCTAACACATTCAGTCGCTTTAGGCACCTAAATTCCTTAGCTGTTATCCAGATGGTTAACCGTAAGCCAGTTGACATGTTTGTTCAGTCTCATTTTATTTCTTGTACGATTCAGTACATTCGAGAGGAAATATGGTGATTCAACCATATTTCCTCTCAAATGGTTGGCAATGCCAGAAAATCGTGTATTTCAGTGTTTTCAGATGTTAATCTCGCTTAACGTACCTTACAGTTCAACCACAAGTAATTAGAATTCAAGCAATTAACATGGTAAGATAGAGAATTTAAATACAAACCATTATGGTAATACGATATAACATGAGCATTTTTATTACGTAAAAAAATGGTGACAATTTCTCATTTATTATATATAATTTTATTTGTTTTATATATATTAACCCTTAAAGCAATGCTGTTGTTACTGACATTCCTAAAACTGTGTTTGTCATTTTTAAATGAAGCTAATGGAAACTTTACCAAAACACGGCAAAAATTACGCCAGCATATTTTTTTTTTTTTGTTAATTTATTAGGAAAACTAGATCATCACTTACATAAATATATTATTGTGATTTATTACGTTAATTTTCGGATACAAAAGTAAAACAAATTTACAAAATAAAATAAATTATTGAACGATCTAAGCGCTTATGTAACTATTCAGCTACGATAAAAAAAATTTATTACAAATATCATAGAAAACCTTATAGA
Organism: Lycorma delicatula; assembly: GCF_047948215.1. Lineage (NCBI taxonomy): Eukaryota > Metazoa > Arthropoda > Insecta > Hemiptera > Fulgoridae > Lycorma > Lycorma delicatula. The sequence continues at coordinate 121,890,165 of NC_134459.1, forward strand.
AGAATGTAAAAATTACACTTAAAGAGTGAAATTACACTGTAAAGAGTGAAATTATACATCAATCAACAACTAATCTGTAGACTATAGTTGGAATTTCTAAATTGTTAAGAAAAACTATTTCCGTTTTGATTTATTCTTCTTTTATTGCCAAAATAAATCTCAATCTATATGCAGGGATGTCTGTTACTGTTAATCTATTTTTATAGAAAGACTATTACACAAAAGGTTAACAGTAAAACTTTTAAAATTAGTTCCAGTTTATTTAAATGCTGCGACTTAATTAGAATTATTTTTCTTAATTTAGAGTTGAAGAAAGTGAGTTGTAAATTAATTATTTAATCATAAAAATAAGTAATTAATAAAAATCACAACAGAAATGAATTAAAGTATATGAATGTAGAAAATCAGAACAGCACATTTTATTGAAAAATAAAAGAAGAAAATAACTCGATATCAAAATCAATTTTGGAAGAGAAATATTTACTCCTATCTGTCTAAGAGCGTTTGTTGGTTCTGGCAATTTCAACTTATATACAAATTAAATGCTGGCATATTAAAAAAAAAACTAAGTAATATAGAAAGTGAAGAGATTTGATTAAAGATTTGATAAGAATTACTCTATTATTTATTAATTAATGTTTAATATATTCATTTTTGCATTAATAATTATTTTTTTGTTTTAGAAAAAGTGCCTATTAATAACTTAATCGTTTTAAAATTATTACTTATTCAGAAATATGTCATCCAAGTGATTCTGGTAAATCAGTTTCATTTTCATAAAAAAAAAGTATAAAACTGGATGGTAAATTAGGATAAAGAAATTTTAATAAATAAAATACACTCGAGTAACTCGTAAAACAAATAAATAGCAGATTAATAACAGTTGTAAAATAGCGGAAATAATTTAACTATTCGTACAATAAAAAATATATTTCAATAGTATAAAATATTAGGGCTTTGAAGTACTAAACTGCATATATTTTACTTTCTAATACATAACATGCACTAAATTGTACTTTCACAATTATAAAAAGTGAAAAAAATATTATAAATTTCTTCATATACAGTAAGAAGGTTTACCAAATTTTGTTTTACCTCATTGACTAAATCGTTCAGGAAAAAATACGACAATGAAAAAATATTTAATAATATTGTGTTTTACGCAAAAAAAATTTAAAGATGGTATTAAAAAATTAGAAAATTCATGTCACACATGGTTTCAAAGGTAAGCACAGCCGGATCCGGATGCCTACGTTATGACAAAACCTTGTGAAGGTAATGTGTTATGGAAATATGCGGTGTTTGAAAAATACCGTGTTTAACCCGGAATTTTTAATTGAAAGATAGAAATGATACCACTCCATCCATCACGAAGTTCAGCAAAGACGGCTCAATATAAACTTACAACAATTTATAATTTTGACTAATAAAATCAAAGTGAATATTATTTTGATTCTAAATTACCTAGCACGACTGATTTTGGTAAATTAATTAATAAAATTATTGGGGAAAAACCCTTCTATTTAGTTTGTTTTATCAAAATTCAGTAATTAAACTAATAAACAAAGAAAACTTACACAAATATTTTATTTTTATTATTTTAATTGAATTATATGCTGTGCTTCTAATTGGTATCTTACCATTCTCCCTTAATAGTTAATGTTATTCTAAGAACGTGATGGGAAGACCGCAACGCAGTCTTGTGACGTCATAAGATAAGATGCGTGAGTGGGGATAGTATGTAACAGAATGGTGGGGGGATTTGTAAGGCTGGACTCCTTTCAACCCTTCATCCAGTGTTCCGATTTTTTTTGTGCTGTCTCTTTTTTTTCAATATCAGCTCTTCCCTTTTATGTTTTATTCTTTTTTTCCATTTCTTTTATCGCATTTAACTCGTTTCTCCTATTATCATGACCAATAAAAAGGGTGCATTTGCCAAAATATAATCGCTTACTTTTCAAATAGAATTAAAAAAAGTGCGTTGGTTTATTTCTAAAGAGTATTTTAAAAGTAAGATTAGTATTTCGCTAACGATCAAACTGCAAAACAAAAGTTCTATTCCTTTACAAATATAAACAGAAAGAAATTATCATGGGTAAATGAGTAGGAAAAATGCTACTATTTTTGCTATTATTATTATTTATGATAATTCACTTTTTAATATGTTACTATCGTAATTTCCTCTTGCTATGTTGTTATGTAATGTAATTATAAGAAAAAATGACGCTGGGATTTTATTCATTGGTCTCTACACATTTTTGAAACCTTAGTTTTATTTTTACGTCTAGTAAAATTGTTATATGTTCATTCTTTTATTAATTGCATTGCCGGTGATTAACCTATTACTTTAAAACAAATTATTACAAAAATAATTTAAAAATATTACTGTTAAAACAGGCTTATTATTTTTAAACGACTTAACAAAAGGGAGAAGGTTCTATTAAACATTAAATTATTTATATTCGTAAGGCCTTATTCTTTACCAAATGGATTTATTTTAGTAACTCTTTCTTGAACTGAAAATAATAATTTATTGTATAATTACAAATTAAATAAATGACATACACTTGAAATAAATCTTTTACATCGGAATATTATTTCCATAGTAGACTTTTAAATTAATTTTCATTTTTCTTATAATCATTGCTTAGTATTCGAATACGATATATAATCTTATTTCAATCAGATTTTCAAAGTAATCTTACATGTAAAATTCAAGAAAATTATTTATAAAACATAAGATATATTTCTAAAAAAAAAAAAGTAGCTTAAGCTTGTTATCAATCTACGGATTTTTTTTTTTTGGTAATATTATTACGAGAGGTTATCTCTAAAGTAAAGACCTTTACATTGTAATTTTTTTTTTTTGAAAACGTTACAAATATTTTTTTTTTCTCTTAAACTACATACATTATATCTTATACTACTTCTGTACATAATCGCAATATGAATTAAGATATTTATCTTAGCGATACACCAGCTTCAGTATCCCTCGTCGTATTCTTCTGCTGACAGTCCATTTAGCCACTGATTAACAGCCTTTATATGTTCATAGTCATTCGCGAATTGCTTACCGCTCAAAACTTCTTTCAATTTCCCATATAAATGAAAATCAGTATTAATTGAGTCCGGACTCTATGGCTGATGATTGCAAATTTCCTATCCAAATGTTCTCAGTAAATCATGTATCGGACCCGCAACATGTAGACGTACGTCTACATGTTGCTTCGACGAAGCAGTCGGTCAGCCGCCCACGTCGCCGATTTTGAATGCGGCACAGTAACTTACGTAGAGTTTCATAGTAGGCTTCTGCATTTATAGTCGTTCCACTACGACTATACGTATTTCAAACGTGGTATGAAATCTATCAGCAGTATGCCAAATCGATTCCAAAGGACTGAGGCCATCATTTTGCGTCCAATTGGCTGTGGCTTGACCTTAGTCGGTCTGGTTGGTGTTTGAGGAAGACGCCATTCACTTGAATGCCGTTTTTTCTCTGGCGTGTAATATGAAGTCCACGTTTCATCGCCAGTAACAATTAATTTGAGGAACTCATCACCTTTTTCTGTGTAGCGTATCAAACATTCCAAAGCAGATCCCATTCGGATTTTTTTGTGACGTTTCGCTAAGACGTGCGGAACTCGACGTGCATAAACCATTCTGAACCCTAAATGGACATGAAGAACGCGACCGATAACTGCTCTTGAAACATCAGGAAAAAACAAGGTCGGAAATCGTTGAAAGACGATCTTTTCTCGTTTCATCATCGACATGTTTCAACAAGTCTTAGGTGATTATCGACGGCTTTCCCGAACGTTTTTCATCGTGCACGTTAATTCTGTTATTTCAAAACCTATCACGCCATTTTCGGAAGTTTTTTAATTTATTATATTATAACTGTACACAACAACTAACTGCCTATAAATTTCAAGCCGGCTTAACGTTTTGATGGTTTAAAAAAGGTATGACTCCATGAATTTCACAGTCGGCGGCAACACCAATTTTCTTATTCATTTTATAACGTAGTAACTTACACGTAATCAAAGATACTACAACACAACTTACAGAAAACAATGCAACAGTGTGTACATGACTAGCTTGGCTATGAATGACAATGTTCGCTTAATTTAAGGAAAGAAATTTCCCAGCGGTCTTTACTTTAGAAATGTTCCTCATATTTTTATCAACGCGTACATTTTCCACATTTCCATTTCATGTGAAAAACTCGTATTCTAGGTTAAGTAGAGGCAGGATCTTTTCTGCATCAAATATACTCTAAAAAAATTAAAACTGAAAAAATATAATAAAATATACATTTATAATTTATAAAGAATATATTTAAATAGCCTCAAAAAATAAATGATAATTTTTGTAAATGTGAAATAATTATAAATATATCAGTGTATTTCAAAATTTAAAATACGCATTTGCTTCCTTTCATTCGAGTGAATAAATTTTCTTACATTTTCCTTTTTTTCGATATTTATTTATTATAAAATAGGCTTTCCTGTTAACTGATTAAATATGAGCAAATAAAGATTCTCTTTGATTATTTTTTCATTTTATAAAAAACTGAGGATACGTAACTGTTGGCACTGATAGGTATCACGAGGTCAGTGTGCTACAAGTTTTTGCTGAGAAGACGTACAAGACCTCTTACCTAAAGAGGTTTTTACATTATTCTTTATTACAGTAGCGTTATCCGTTTTGGATTTCGGGAAAATGTAATTTTCCCTAAAATATAATATAATAAAAATTACTTACGTTTTTTTTTTTTACGAAGTAGTTTTGGATAACTCATTGTACGATTTTTAACACAAATGCTAAGATAAACCTTATAATTAATTTAATTGATTTGTGATTAGAAGAGTATCGCATGGGAGAAAGTAAGAAATATATTTTGCAAACAGGTTTTATTTTACTATTTCATATTTATTTTAATTCTGTTAGCCTGTGCTACTTAAAGCACTATGATTAACCAAGAATTATTTAATCTTTTAAGTAAATTACGAAGTTAATTTTTATCTACGTTATTTAGGTAATAATTCATCAGAGTTCATTTTAATGTTTATTTGTTGAGAATTTTTAGACTTCTAGTATTAAAATTTTCGAAATATAAATGCAAGTAAATTGTATTTATATTTGCGATTTTAAATACTCGTATACGATACATCTCTTTATACGTTTACGTATAGATTGATTTCTTGCGAATTGGAAATGTGTTTAATCAAAATACTTCTTACAACATTATTTGATCCACTGAGGATAAATGGACCATCTCAGGTCTACGTTTGGTTTTTAAATTAAAGGATCCAGTCATCCTTTAAACACATAGTTTTTTATTGCTTGTTATTAGACTTTTGGCTTCATAGCTCTAGAGCTATGCTGCAATAAGCAAAGTATAGTAGAGGTAAAAAATGGGTTATAGATTTTTTCATTTCTCTATGTCTCATGACCCAGGAATCTCATAAAATAAAAAAGTTGGGTAATATCCAACATACATATGTACTTGTGTTGGCGTGTTTCAAGCTTAATAACTTTCGAATGGATCAGCAGATTTTAATGAACTTTGGTACAGTAACTCTTGTTTATGGGATAATTTGTTGGTAAAAGTTTGGGCTAAATATCTCCAGGTGAGTGGGGCAGGTAGTTGTTTGGGGTCAATTTTTTCAAAATTTTTCAAACGTAACCCCACTTTCATTAAGCTCGGTACATGCATTCATGCTTATCTTACCATTTTTGAAAAAAAGATTTGCCCCAGAATTCTCCCTTTTCTTCAAAAATCAATAAGGTATATTTTTATTTAATGCATATTTTTTATTGGAATTTGTTTGTCTTCCTAAATATAGTAGTAGTGAATGTGGCCCAAAAAAAAAAATACCTTGGGAAAATATTGGGGAAACCGACAGAGGGTTAAAGTTATCGATTTTTGGAATTTTTAAAACTTTTTTAATTAATTTAAACTTCCATAATAATACATAATTCATCCCCAGCCCTATAAAAGAAATCTTAGGTAACTTTATATTTTTCAAAAGGAAATCTTTTTAGTTTCTTCCATTTTATATAATCAACATAGACAAATAACAAGAAGGTGAAGGTGATTTTGTAGGTGGGGGAACAGAACAAAAAGAAAAGATATAGATTTTTTAAACTTTTTTCATGTATCATTATTTTTCCACTATAAAAGAATAAGTAACCAATTCTAGGAAAGTATAACAATTTTGCTGTCAGCTTTTTTATTAATAAAATAGGTTTAACTTATTTTATGTATATTCAGAATAAGTCTACAAAGCGTGTTTTGGTGCCTAATGCCTTAAAGGTTTCATTTATCAAAATTGTTTCGATCTTTAAAATCTCTCTTTTAACATTCTATTAAGATGTCGAATTAATATTACGTTATAAATAATCCAGCTTCTCGATGAAACTGTTAAGTCGTAGATTTTGAAGTACAGTTCCATTTCTTGTTATTTCCAGTCTTGTACAACCCTAAAAAAAAAAAAACGAAAAACCGCAATTTGGATATAATGAATTTGTTTTATACCATAAAGTAATATGATTCGTTCCACTTCTAAGGGAAAGCTAAAATTTTTGAAATTTATAGCGTGTGTTTCTACTTTAAATAATTCTTTGAATTGAAACACGTATAGTTGTTTGAAACATGAGCAGAGAACATATAAAGTAAGTTCCCTCTATTTATTTATAACTTTGATTTATAAAATCATTTACATATCTGTTTTGGGCTTAAACAAGTTTTATAATCTCTTCTAAAATTTTGGGCAATATTTTATTTCGACCATATTGAATTCAACTTTATTTTTTACACCACTGCCAAAAAGGAGGGTGATGTATTTAGAATTTATCTATAAATTTCAACTTAGAAGCTCATCGGCTGAACCGATTTAGATGTATGACCCAGCGTTGGAATTCTGACGTTACCGCGAATGTCATAAGCTATATATGTAAAAAAAATCAAATAACTAATAAACCTGGTTGGTATTCTTCCCCTTGAATGACCACGCGTTGGAATTTTCATGTTATCAGGAGTGTCATAAGCTATATAAAAAAAAAAAATCTGTAACTGATAAACCTTTTGGTATTATTTCTCTTTAACGTGTTTTATCAAACCTCTGTATTTCTGTTTAACTTTTACGTATTTTTTTCTGAAATGAAGGTGACTATACATGAATTTTGCTGGTTCCATTTTGGAGGCCGTGCTAGGTATGATTGGAGATAAGACTGTGATCTAAGCTTACTTATAAACCTACTGGTTTACCAGTACCAACCATTCCTCTCCAGAATGTCGAAGATATAGGCTAAATATATTTTTTTATTGTTATGAATGTTTAGCAATGAATATAAAAATTGTAAATCTAAAACTCCATAGTCTTTGTAAAACTTATTATGTTTGTCAGTAATTTAAGGAGCTCATTTTAACCCCAAGAACTTCTACGCAGTTACAAAGGAGTGTAATATATTTTGGGCATGTATATATGTTTGTTTCACCGTAGCAACTCAACTACTGAACCGATTTAGATATTAGACCCCACGTTGGAATCCTTACGTTACCGGGAGGGTTATAGACTATACAAATATTATATATATATAACATACACATATACATGTGTGTGTATGTGTTTTTAAACAAATTTTAAAAACTTTAAATAATTACGCTACACACAAATTCTATATACAAAATTATTAGCCGTACGTTTTTTAATTATCCTATATAAGTAGTCACTCTATATTAAAGAGCAATGTTGTGTTTGGTAGTCAGGATTTTAATATTTATTTTTGTGTAACTGGCAGTATGGACATATGCTGCATCATTTCATTGCCAAATTTAACTAAAAGATCGATGGCAAATTTGATAGCTCAATCCGTTTTCAAGATACTTGTAAAATCTTACTGAATGAAGGTGCTAATTTATTAATTTTCGATATTTAGATTTTACCTTTCAAAAAAATAAATCAGATAAAAATAAAAATCACAACATTTTTCTCAAATTGAACTCATTTTTAAAGCTAACGTTAGTGAAAAAAATTGGATTTTTTTTTGGTTTGTTCTTCACTGTATTATTAGGATCACAGGTGCTCAAAATTTAATTCTCTAACCTCTAGCCAGTATTATAAACTATTTTGAAATGTCCTTCTTACATCTGAAAAAAAAGAGTAAATAACTGAAAAGACTCAGTTACCCTATTTGTCAAGTCTTCAATATCTGCTGCCGTGATTTTATGAACATCAAGCTTTATATGTCCTCACAAGAAAGATCCAACGGCATGTCTGAAGAACACTATTCTACCGATCGTCTTCAATCTACTTTTCTGGAAATTCTGGGTTAAAGAATTCTTTTACTTGTCTACTGAAATGCCATAATGCACCTTGTTGCTAAAAAAAGGTAAATAAATTTACCTAGCAGCTATTCGTCTATTAATGTTTTAATCATTGAAACGATTTCCATTTTTAGTACGGGTTAAACAAGATGATGGTGAAAATTTTATAATAGTTTAAAAAAAGTGTTTATGTCCATAAGAGTTATGGCAGTCGTAATTCTCTTAAGTAACAACTGCAGAAAAAAGTGAGTGATGTCATTTTATACACACTATGTATATATAAGATTAACTGAATGAACTAAAGTTCTACTCAAAATCTCCGTCACGTTTATATTACTCGCCCAAAGTATAAATAAGACATTAATAACCTGAAACAGTACTATAATATTCACAAAAATCTTTTATTTATAACAATTTTCATGTATATGTCATGACCTTTGCTTTATGTAACAATATAACAATAATCAATACAGGCAAGACTCTATGAAGCCCGTTAGAATGAACCCTCTTTTCAGATCTTAGCAAAACAATCGTGGCACCAGAAACTAAAATTAAATTAAGATATTAATCAGATCTGTTTTTCCATGTTAAAACTTATCTTTCATTTTCTAATTATATTATCAACAAAAATAATATTAAACAAGGATACACAACATTTTGCTGTACTTTTATTATTTTATTAGTTGGTACAGATTCAGATTTAGTGACGATATTGATATCTTATTTTAGAAAATGGTGTTTTTATGATGTATTCCAAGAAAGATATATATATTTTTGAGAAAGAAATCTTGAACGAACGTGGATTGGATGAAATAACTCAGAGAAAGCTGAAAAATACCGCCAATTGCACTAAGAAATATACTTCTTAGTGCAATTTATGGTGGATTTTTTGGTATAAATACGAAGTGAATTAAGAGTGAAAAATATATCTATCCTATTTCTGCATCATAGTTATTTGAATTTTTTTAATGTGTTGGAGGCACAAGAAAGTACCCCGAAAAATCGCTAAAGCAAAGGTTATTTAGTCATATTGATAAAGGGACCAGTAAAAATAAATATTTTACCTTCGTAGCGATCAGAAGACAGTATTTCTTTTGAATTCTTCATAAATGATATATACTTCTACATTAAACATATGGTTACAAACTATTTTTGAACATTATTTGTTTGTAGGTAATTTGGCTATTTAGGGCCACCGACTTAATAAAAGTATAAATCAAGTTCCTTATTTGCATATTTTATCTTTTACGTAAAACATAGAAGAGTCGTATTTAGTATTTTAATTAATGAAAACTAATATAAACAATACATAATATAATAAAAAGTTTTATAATGCAAAGTTAAAAAAAGTAAAAGTAATTAAAAAACCAACTTTTTTTATTTTAATGAGAAAAAAATGAAATCACTATTACTGTAAATTTTATTTAAACTCATGCCACGTGAAATTTCTTATATTTTTAAATAGAATAAAAATAATTAGCCTTAAATAACTCCTTTCCTTTATTCTTTAATAGATTGTATTTTTCAATTAGGATGAAGGTCACGGCCGATATCAATTGAGGAATAATGAACACTATTTTCACATTAAGTTTTATCAGTGAACATAACAGTGTTAATTTTGCTATGAGTTTTATCTGTATAAATATTTATATTATAATTGAATTCCACGTTATCGTGTTCAATAAAATTAGCAGCTAGGAAAACAAGTAGTAAGGTAACGAGTAGAATTACGTATATTTTAAGAATATATGCCTTACTTAATCGCAATCTTAGCATTTTTATAATCGTAATAATAACATCTTGATATGAAAGCAATCTAGACAAATTTTATCCCGATTGCAATATAAATTGTCTGCTAACAATACATATATAACAGATGAAATCATTAACAATGTTCCTTAAACGCTATATTGCAGTAAAATAAGTAAAAAAAAAATCGTATATGAAATTTAAATACGAATTTCAGTTGTAAGGAGATGTGACTCCTTATAATAACAGTGTGTTGCAGGCTTTTAACGTAATGCACACGTGCGCGCGTACAAGCTATAAAAGTGTTTATCTACATCATAAACTACTCTACTATCTGTAAAAACGAGTTATATGATTTTAGATGCCGTAGGCTTTGTACATTTATCATTCTATATGTTTTACTACAGATTAAATATGTTTTTATAAAGTTTAACTATAAAAATATTCATATTAAATTATTAAAAAAAATCGTTGCGATTTTATACTTGATTATTAAAAACAGAAAAATTTAATGATATTTTGATAATAAAAAATGTAAAATATTCAATAACTTATTAGTAAATGATTTATTTAAATTCTATTCTCTTCTTACAGAGAATCATTCCTGAATAATTTAAATGAAATTCACACCTTAGTACCATGCATGTGGTAAGCAGAATATTTACAAGTTATAAGTTACTTGGTAATCATCTTTTATAGAAATAAGAAATACAAAATATTTCTAAAAACCAAAAAAAAAAATAAAGGTTAAAAAACAATCTAATTAAACAATGCACATTAAAATATCTTTTGTAAGCTATTAAGAAGTAAAACGCTGGTACTCGTTAAAATATATTACAAAAACTAACTTACTACTTAACACATTATATATATATATAAAATCATTTTAACACACACACGCGCGTACACGTATCATAAAAATAGAGAGTGTTAAGAACTGAGAGGAAATTTTCTAGAGATTCGCTAGAATTGTAGCGCAGTTATTTCTCAACTCTAATATTTTTAATAATACCCTAATTTAAGATAAGTACCTTATAGAAATTTACTACCACTTACATTATTGAAAAGTTTTTCGTCTTTGCAATTATTAAATTAATGTGCAATAAAAGGACTTTTTCCAAAACTTTCCGTCTACTTTCAAAAATAAGAAAAAAATACAGGATAATTGTTTAATCAATATGGACCTTTTGTAGAGTTTGGCTCGTAAAATGTGCACTTACCGACACTTTTCTTCCATAGTTAAATAATAAAACAATAAACTTTTATAATAAGAATTTTAACTTGTTTTAACCAAAACAGAAATAATCAAAATTAAATGTCTTTGGATTATGAAAGTTTTTTCCAATACGTCAACAGTTTCTATATATATATATATATATATATATATATGTGTGTGTTTAACAAATGTTTAACAGTTAGGTACATTTATATTTTTATACATTCAACATTTTGCTAAATAATTCTAGGATAAAACTATTATCAATAGACGTTATCAACCGCCTGCATCAATGATTAATTTTCTTTTCCACCAAACAAATTTTGAATAAATTACTCAGTATTTTGTCTTGAGAAATTTGAAAAAATAAATTAAAATTAAATAGCATTGAGGGTAGGTTGAGATCTGTGAGAGTACAGACGTGTTATTTTTGCTCTGCCTTTGTACGCCCACTGTGTCTTCGTTTTCATGTTTTTTGTTGTTTTCGTTGTTTCGTGACGTTTCGTTTAGTAATTCTACGTTCTTATGTTTCTTTTTGTTTTCATTACTTTTTGTCAGTGCCATTCTGGCACCTTTTCTTTACGGGCTAATTAGTGTATTACCTGTATCGTTTGGTTGGTGTGTAATTTCACATTAACTGTCGTTTAGGAGTTATTTGCCGTTTTGAAATTTAATTTAGTGTTGTTTTATGATATTAAACTTTGTTTTAATAATTTGGGCTAGGGTAACTAAGGTTTGTTAATTAGTTAACCAGCTGGTTATATTAATTTTTCGGTTTGCTTACTTTCGTGTTAAGGAGTTATCTAACCGGAACTTTAAATGTTTATTTAGACTTAGAAAAATTTTAATATTTCTATCAGCTGGTTCAAGGACGGAAATTTTTCTTTACACTTAAAGTCTTCTCTTTTCTGTGATTTTCGGATATTCTTCTTAATCGGACACTTGGTTGACTGAATTACTTTGAATCATTGGCTGATTTAAATTAATTAACTGATTTCGGTTATTTATATTTTGTTTTTTGTTTTTTTTTTTTTTGGTTGGACTATTGCTGAATAAGATCAACTCGGGGATGTTCCCCCTTCTACGGGTAAGGTTTCCACTCAGGTTGGGGGGAGGAGATCCGGTAGGGGGATACCCTCCCTGGTTATTATCCGTGAGGTTGAGTCAGTGAGTTGTGAGAGTGACAGTCTTGAGAAAATGGCGGTCGAGGAGATCAGGCGTGCGGAGCGACTACTGAATAAACATCGAGCAAGAGGAATAGGCATCAATCCAGCGGCAGCAGAGAGATGCGAGTGTGCCGGTTTCAGTCCCTGCAGGCGATGTTGGTGCCAAGCCGCTTGGGAGAAATGCTCACCCTCTTACTGCAGGCTATCGTGCTATTGTGGGTATTGAACCGACATTTTTGAAGCCGATCGGGAAACGACGTCTACTTCTTTCTCCCTCGGCTACGGAAGAAAAAAGAAATCAAAGGCGAGCAGGAGGAGTTCCTTCACCTCATGGGAGGAGACCTCGGATCTGGATCGAGAGTATGCCTCGCCGATGGATGAGGGAGAGCCCAAAGAGGAGAGGGTGACGAGAGGTGTGACTTTTGATTAGCAAGCGGAGGTGGTGTCTAGCTAATGATACGGGTATTTTTCTCCATTATGATAGGAAGCTTAGTTCTGTAGTTAGCCAACATGTAGATACAAATGCAGAGATTAGGGAGTGTTCCCATAATATGAATAACATAGCTCAGATGGTGGAACTGTTCCGAGACCGGTTGCAGGATACATCTGAGAAGAAAAATAGGGCACGGTCGACTCAATTGGACGTAGTGGATGAAGTTATGCAAACTTATTTTATTGTTTCTGATGGGGCCACTAAAACGACAGATAGAGGCACTCCAGAGGTAGATGTGCGAAAGGCATTGGAGAGTGGGGTAGTTGACAGCGAATTGCACCAGCTGATCCTTCAGAGACGGCCCAAGGAAGTATTTCCGTCCACTGTGGTACTGGAGAATGTCAGTTGATGTGAAGGCCTTGCGTGGGTGGTCGACCTGTCAGGGGGGTAAATTATTGGGTCATCGATGTTGTTAGGGGAGATGCTCTGGGCAGGCCCGATGCTTCGGTCGGACTCACTGCGGGCCGGTGCGATGTATTTGGCTGGTGGGCCAGTGGACGTAGGTGAACTAAATTATTTGGTATTAGTGGACTCATCGGAGGATGAGGAACGTTTGGTCAATCGCTTGATGGAATCAGATCGGTTGGTGTTGGGTGAGAATGCCATTGCCTGTTTTTGTGGGCCTCACGGGAGGGTGGGCTTCTTTTGTATCAAGTGACTGAGTATGTGGTTCGGAGGCGCTCTTGTATGCTCCGGATGCACACAGATATGTCATCAAAGGGTACCACAGCGGGTAGGGTGTCGGTAAAGAAACCAACAGGGCCCCCAACTGCAACAATAGTGATGAAGGCGGCATGCCTCCTAATGCGGATCTCCTTCGCACTGTGTCCATCTCCGTGTCGCCGGGCGAAGTAAGTATACTCTCAGCTCGTTAAGGTCAGGGTGAAGACCTTCATATCAGTGTTGCGAACACTGGAGATATTGCTGAGCAGCTACGCCGGCAAATTTTTGTCAAGGAAGAGGGCACGACAGTTAAGGCCGGTTGGGGCGTTTGACGTGTTCATTTGCTCATAAAGGACGTAGACGCCTTTACCTCTGAATGGATTTAGTGCGGGCTGTTCGCAAGACGGCTGGACTCAGTGACGATATGTCCACTCCTGTACAAAATTGGCTACGGTGGTGGTTCCGCCTCTGCTCCCGGATAAATTGCTGAAGGACTGCCGCATCCGCATTGGGTGGGTGTCTTGCCAGGTTTCAAGGAGTTCAGCTGAAAAGCGTTGCTATAGATGTTGGGGGATTGGACACTGGCTGGATCCTGCGGCGAAGCCCAATAGGTGAGCCCGATAGGCGAGGACATTGTTTCAACTGTGGGATTGTGGAGAATCTACGTAAGGATTGCCCAACGTAGGCGAAGTGTACTTTTGTAATTCTCGAGGGCATTCTGTCGAGGGACGCGGCTGCAGGACCAACACAAAATAATGAGAAGTTTTTCCTGTGTTTTGGAAAAAAAACTGGGTTGGGACAACCCTGTCCAGAAGAGGAAGGCCGCTAAGGTGTCCAGCTGCCGGTGATTGGACAGCGACTCCCTTACTGTTCCGCTTGAACTTCGATGAGGGGGCAAAGTAAGTCCATTGTCCATTTGGGGTTCCTCATTTGAGGAGTAGCGTCAAAAGCGGAGTCCCGTTGGAAAGTTCTCTACGAGGTCCACTCATTAGAGGAATGGCGACTAATAAGACCAAGCTCCGGCTGTCTGGGGGGAATTTCAGTTTCCGACTAGGCAGTTTCAGGCGATGGCACCCCCTGGAGCTTTGTTCATGCTTGGTTTTGTGTCTGGCTCCAGGGATGGAATAAAAACTGATAAACTCAACAAAAAAAATTAAATAACCTTAAATACTAAATAAATCTTTAAGATAAATCTGATTTAAAATAAGTAGCTAAACTTTTTTATTTTAAATTTTCTAGAAAGGTTTTTTGAGATCGTCTTGCCCTTGACAAACCTAAAATATTTAAAAAATGACAAGGAAAAAAACGAGTAAAATCAGTGCCGAATTACGTGATTTACTTACTGAATAATGTTAATATTGAAAACCAGCCTCTAGAACTTACCTACATTCAGATCTATAAAAAAAAATATTCATTTTTATCAGCTCTGGGACAAATTGTATAGTGAACATCATTATACAAAATAAAAAATAATTTTATCAGTATATATTATATTTCAACAATTATATAAAATTCAGGTGTTTAATAAATTTGATTTTAAGTGTAAAACGATTAATTAAGGAAGCTTTTTATTAGCATAATAAAAAATCTGAGGAATAAAACGCTACCTCTTTATTTAGTGATAGAGACGGTTAAATTGCTATCAAACAGTTGACTATTTGTAAGAAAAAAGTCTATATATTAGTAATACATACATACTGAGATATCTTTACATTAGTTTAGTAATAATTTTTTTTTGTATACGACTTACAGGGGTTGATGCAACTATCTAGCTAATTTTAATAAGTTAATCCTAGTAAAATTTAGGTTAAATCGAAAAATTTTAATTAAATATATAATAACAAATTACCAGTTAAATTTCAATACATTTAAACCAAATTCTATATATTAATTAAAATAAATAAATTCATTATTGTTAAATGTGAAATAGAATAGTAAGTTATCTTGGGTCAGTAAGTTATCTACGAATTTCCGAATCTCAGACAGCTATCCTGCTATAGAAGATCAAATTATCTTATCTTGTCATCTAGAATGTCATAAAGATCAACCTGTGTCTTAACTATGTTTAGTGTTCTGGAAAATATATACAAATTGAAAAGCGATATAGAATTAATATATATATATATATATGTGTGTGTGTGTGTTTGTGTTTGTAAAATCGAGAAGAAAGAACTGAAAATCCTCAGGGAAATCCACGGTGCGGTCCTCAGATCATGCGGAACCTGGCTAAAACAACCCACAGAAAGCAGTTGAAAACAAAGACTTCATCACCGACAAGTTTAGAAAAAGACGCTTACAGTTCTGCAGACAATTATGCTAAGATGTCTGAAAATAAACTCATTAAGAAAATTTTCAACATCGTCAAGGTAAGTAACTTAAAGTTCATTTCGATAAAAGAAACGCAACACGACCTGGACAGACTGAACACCTCAGAAGGAGAAATCTAAGGACAGAAGGAAGTATAGGGATGAAATTAGAAATTAGATAATTGAGAAAGAGCAAGAAAGAGAAACGATAGGAAGGAGATGGACAGAGGAGAGGAAGAAGAAAGGTAGTGAATGGATGAAGAGGTTTTGGGAAGAAAAGAAGGAAGTAAAGCCGTGTTTAGCTCAAGTTCACGCGCTCTCCTAAAGGGGAATAATCGGAAATAATAATAATATATTGTGTGTATGTTTATAAGTTTTTTTGAGTAACTATATCAAATGTTGTAATTAAAGGCATTTGAGAAAATCTGCCAATAACTTTGAAAATTTTGTATTATACACAGAGGTATGGTTTATAACAAATAAGTATTTATTAAATATTGTGTAACAACAAAATAACTACTAAACAATTTAAAAAAAAAATGATATTGGTAAGAATATATAAAAAAAATTATAAATTATAAAATACATATTTAGGAATTTGTTAAATATGTATCCTTTCTACAAAGTTATAATGTACTACACGATGATAAAAATTTTCCTATTACACTGAGTTTCATTTGACTGGAAAATATAGAAACAACGATATAACGTTGTTTCTATTAAAACTTCTGCATGATTAAATAAACTGTATTCTGTAGAAATAAATGAATAGATGGAATGGAATGATACAAATTTAATTTCTTTAAAAAAAAAAAATACTTTAGAAATTCGGGCGTGAACTATAGTTGGAAAACGGAAAAGTTGTAGTACAAGATAAGAATAACTGAACGGGATTAAAAAAGATAATAAATAAAGAACTTTAAACATGAATTGTTATAAATTATTATTTATTTGTATGCAGTACGAGTATAAGATATAGTCTTAACCAATTCGTAGAGCTAATTCAACTAAATTAAAAATTTTTTCTTAGTAAAAAAGTTACTATAAATTCTTATAAATATTTAGCAAACCGGGAATAACATTACACTGCAGAAGATACAAGTATAAGTATGTATTTCTTCTAGGATGAAGGTTGGTTGAGAACTAAGCGTTTGTTTTATACTAAACTTCAGCTTCTAAGTGTACGCAGTCATTAGTCCTTCCAGTTATTTTACTTTTCTGATTCATTAAACAATTTCCTCTTAATTATAGTTTATTAACGCCTGAAATTTCTAATGCTACAAGTAAACATAAAACCTCAACCCTACACTAAAATCTATTTTCTGCAATTTATTTTTTCAGGATTAATTTTCTTAATTTCTATTTAAAATAAATTTAATGCATTAAGTTAATTAATTTACTCCTTATTATTGAAAAATTCTATTATCCCGGAAAATAACAGGTTTCATCCTACCTCTTGCCGATATAGATTAAAATTTATTTTTTTTTTTAAATTTTGCATTCTTTTCTTATAATAATTATGTATGTTAAGTACAATAATAATTACTGTAAGCAATCTTACTAAATCATACGTCACTATCAAAAAGGAAAGGAATTTAAAGAAAACAACGATCTGAGGTTTACCTAAGAAAGTGAGAAATAAAGTGGTTTCCAGTTCTCTAAAAAAGCTACTTTGATTGATTCCTCATGCGTTTTGCCTGCATCACAGAAGTAAAATATATTGGAACAGATATGGGAAAGCTATGAAAAATATCACTCTTGTGTTAATGTATTAAACAATGCGTTATATAAAATGATTTAAGACATCATAATTACCCTACCCTACAAAAGGGCATTTGTATGTGGGTCTGTGTGAGTGTCCTTCACCCTTAGCTTAGCATCGGAATGAACCGATCACTAGCGGAAAATACCGATTCATTAGTACACGTTTCGTGGTGGTCAGGTGTATACTTGTTATATTATTATAAATCGATACATAGCAATTTCGATATTATATGCGAAATATATATTAATATAATTTTTAATTCCTTGTACGAAGTCAAGTATTGTGATCGTAAAAAATTTCGGTTTTCAGATTTCAACGGAAATATCCATTTTGACCATCCCTGAATCCATTTTAATTAGTTTCAGCGTGACGTATATATGTACGTACGTATGTATCTCGCATCTCAAAAACGATTAGCCGTAGGATGTTGAAATTTTGGAAATAGGACTTTTGTAACATCCGTGCACCCCCCTTTTGATTGCAATCGATTGCATTCAAAAATTGTCCAAAAAAACCCGAAATCCAAAAAACTGATTGTATAGCTTTTTCTTAAGTGCAGTAACAAGCTCTTATTGAAAACGTTTCAACGATATATCATAAGTGATACTCATTTTATCACTGGTTCCAAAATAATAGCCTAATAAAATTTGAATTAATGAAATATTTGAATCTTGTGGGAAGGTACATCGCTTCAAAGCAGACTTCATTTCCTTTTTTTTTTAATTTAAATATATTGAGTTATTAATAATTATTAACCTCTCTTTGTAACAAATGAATGATAATTCAATACCAAAAAAAAAAATCAGAAAATATCAGAAGTTTTTAACGAAATAAAATTTCATGCACATTTCAATTTAAAAAAAAAAAAGGTGTAAATGCAATTTAATAGACGAGGAAGGAAGTCATGTCTTGTCCATAAAAGATTGTTTTATTTATGTGATTGTTTTTCTTCATAAAATAATGAACTTGTAACCAAAAAGTAGGCACCGGAATGTACCGATCACTAACGGAAAATCTCGGATTAGTTAGTATCAATTTCTAGACTTAAATTTGTAATTTAACTTTCAATATATACATTTTCCTAATTCAAAAAAATATATATTTTTACAAATGAGAAAATCAATTTTGGACACCTAATTTTGAGACGCCGCCCAGAGGGCTTAGCTGTGGAGCCTAAGGCACGCCTCTGCAGCTAGTTAATATATAATAGTATATTAACAGGTATATTAAAAGAGTCGAACTATAAATTTCAATAATGTCAAAACTCAAGATACACATTTTCAAAGTAATACAAAAAAGGCGTAAAGAAACGAGAATGAGAAGCTTTGGAAATATCACAAGAAAAAAATTGGAGAAATACAACTAAAATTTCATCTGTTCTTATTAATAAATAAGGAGTTTTGATTATTTATTAAATGCTAATTAATAAATGACAAATAGATTCAGAAAAGATGGAAAACTGTCCGAATAATCTGCTGTAATCCAGTTTATTGAAAAAGAAGTACCCTACTCCTAATATGAATGTCAAATACCGATTTTTTTTTAAATTGAACAAAGTAATCATAATTTAAATTGAATATTTGATAATTAATTGATAGTATACATTGAAAACGGATATTTTCACTTTATAAAAATCGTTTTACTGTTGAATTAATAATATTTTTAATTTTAATTATGTATTTTTAGGAATGGAAAACGTGAATGATAAAGTAATAGCTTTTGTTTTGTTTTTGGCTTTTGTTTTGTTTTTGGCTTTTGTTGCAATTGGCTTTTGTTTTTTTTTACGGTAGTGTTGAAATTTTAATGACGGTGAAGAAACTATTCAGATTTTTATGAAAGATTTATGGAAACTTTACTGTTAAACGTACAACTAGATAAGTTGTACGTTTAACAGTAAAGTTACAAACATACAGTACAAACATAAAGTTTTACATGTTGTACAGTAAATGTACAACATGTAAAACAAGAAAATTAATTTTAAATTAATTGATCTGCTTTATTATTATTAAAAAAAAATTGTACATTTTTTTTTCTTATTCCTATCAATCTGAGACACAGAACAAGATACTTCTCTTTATTTATGTTGTAAATCAGTGTGTTACCTTTAAATTCTAATATAATAACTTAATCATTTTAATGAATTCAATTGTACTTTTGGTAATATAATAAAGATAAATAAATTCCATTTTCATATCATATATAACGCACAAGGTTCAAGTTTATGAGGTGATATAACCAATTCGAAAAAAAAAAAAATAATAATCTACACCTGCAGCTGCTTTAATTTTTAACTACATTTGAGAAACTGTTTTTTAAACTTGTTTGTATGAAAGTTTTATATATCATTAGAAAAACAAGTTTCAATTAGATTGTTTTTTGAATAAGTAATAAAGTATAAATTATATGTTTAAATAACGATAACCCACTAATCCATTATCCGTTTGTTACTAATCTTAAGTGTTATTTTACTTAACATTAAATTTAATGTGACAATATAAATAAGTACTTTCACTTTGAAAAAAACCTCTATATAACATGTCTAATGGCTGTTTATATTCATAGATTCACGTCGAGTGGTAAATGTAGTTTAAAACAAAAGTAAATTTTATTTAATCAGTAAAACGTAATTTAAAATTAACTATATAAAGTCTGATGTTTTAATGTTAAATACTTTACCTGAAATTGAACAGAAAGCCTTAATTATAATTCACTCAGCGAGTTGTAAGAAGTTTTGAGAAGCTTTTCAGATTAAGTCAGTACTATTTCGGATTTACATTGCTAATACGAACCGGAAAAAGTTAGCTGTTGTTTGAGGTTTATGGAAAAAAAACAGTCTTACAATAATTGAAGTACAACTTTACAAACAAGATATATATAAGTAATCAAGGTACGCTTAAAACTTAATTATATAACTAAATCACAAACCTTTAAGTATTTAAGAGTATTAAAACTGGAATGAAAAAACTAATAAAATTATAATTCAAACAAAATTTAGCACTTTTTACTAGAATAAAACTTTTATCAGATTTACACTTTTTTTCTTCTTTTTTTTTTATCAAAGAGGTGTTTTATTTCTAAAATAATTAAAATATAGGAGAGCTATAATTCATAATTCCATATTATAAAATGTGAAATTTTGACCTGTTTTGTAAGAAAAAATGTAAGTGCTTGTGTGGCAAAATTGTTTTGTGTCAAATTTACCACAGTAAAAGCACACCAACTTGTAAAAGAACATTTTACTTTCAATTTAAATAATTTAATTTAATTACAGTTTTTTTGACTTATTTTGTCAGCTGTTATAATTGAGTAGGTTGTTTTGGTACTGTTATGATTTATATTATTTTATCACGAAATACGAGGTTTGTTCAGAAAATAACCGAATATTTTTAGTTATGCACCAAAGGAAATATTTAGCGGCAGCATTGTGTTTTGCATAATCCCCTCTGTAACCAAATGTTCTTGGATTATTAATTTATCATTTAAATTTCGTGTCATTGTTATTTGAATGTAACGTGTGTAAGTGTTAGTAGCAGTTTTTGTAATATGCTATTTTCGAAAGCAACGATACAACGTAAAATTTTGCGTGAAACTGGAGAAAACTTTCACAGAAACGTATAAATGTTTGAGTCAAGCTTAAGAAGATGATGTTCTGGGCCGTACACAATGTTACGAACACAATTTTATGAACGAAAGAAAGCAAGTATAGATTTTATTACTAATTGTAATTAACTAATTAGGCTAGTTAGATTCACCTAGCTAATCTATACTTGCTCTCTTTGAGAACTGTTACGGATCAATTGGTAGCTGATTGAACTAAAAAAACGATATGTTGTTATATTCAAGTTTTCAAAGAAACAGAAAAAAAGGACTTTGTATATTTTCCAAGAGGGGTCATAGAAAATCTTCGCGGCACAAGCTTATAATAGATAACATTGTAGATAATATCAGTGACGTAATATTAGTGACACCTCTGGAAGTAGGGAGGATTCGGGGACGAATTCGTTTCCATGACAAACTATCCCAATTCTACACAGACCGAAAGTGTCACATGCTCCCACTGTGAATAAAATACCGCTATCGAATCAGTTTGTGCACCTTCCAGTATAGAAAATTAGGGACAAACTGACAATACAAAGATTTTTAGACCTTTTTTTTGTTAGAACTGCGGCAATAATCCTTTACAGTGTAACCGACATATTAAAGCTCTACGATTTATTTGGGACGGTTGTTGATAAATCTCTCTACAGTGCGCGGATTTTGCGGATAATAACCAGTAAACATTTTCGGGTAATTTTGTTTCAAAGTAAGTTTCAAAGTTATCTTACCCACCAAAGTGGGTAACTTTCAAAGTTGTAGATGTCTATAAGAAAATTATTGTCTTATTAGTACATGACCTAATAGTGCACACTCTCACAAGGAATGAATGACCGTTTCGAGAGGTAAAAAAAAACTACATAATTCAATCCCAATAGCTGTTATTATTTATTGAGTCTTAGACACAGGGTCCAGAGTATTTTTATAGCCAGACATTGGATAACGAAAAAGCCTCTGCCAATCTTCTTTGACAAACCTGAATTGCAAGGTAATAACAGAATATCTTCGACTAAAAGTATATTGCGAACTATAGTTACCGCTTCGAAACTGAACGAAGGTCTCCTGGGAGTCCACAATGAATTCAATGTCAAGCAATATTGGCTCATTAAGACCAACTGCATGCGGCCATACATATGCGAACAGTGCCACCACGGTCGTAACGAATAACACTACTTGAAACAGTATGCGCACTATGTTCTTCGGATCATTCAGTAAATTATAAGGGATGTAAGGGTGTACAAGGAGATCGTAGAAAGGAAGGAGAGGCAGAAAGCCACTTCCTTGAGGAACACAAGAGGAACCATTTGATATAAGTAAAAGTAACTTTACTTCTTTGGATCGGAGGTCGCAAGAGAAATAAAAGATTCATTATTGTGATTTTCCCCGATCTTATTCAGCGATTGCGGAATAACATCAAAAGAATTAAAATTAAGATATAACGAACACATGAGATCCTTTAAAAATCAAAAAAACGTTTCAATTATGCAACACATTTAATAAAAGAAGGATATATATCCCAATGAAAATTGAAAAATCAATGAAATTAATTCAAGAGTGTGTTAAAGAAAGAAGTAAACATTTTAGAAAATCTATAAATATTTAAATTAAAGAGTAACAATAAATCGATCATAAATGAATAGATCAACAATC
Source organism: Lycorma delicatula (assembly GCF_047948215.1). NCBI lineage: Eukaryota > Metazoa > Arthropoda > Insecta > Hemiptera > Fulgoridae > Lycorma > Lycorma delicatula. The sequence continues at coordinate 121,913,099 of NC_134459.1, forward strand.
AAGCAGATTCTTTTCAAGAACCTCAATTTATTGTAAACAAGAAATAGATAAATAAGATTAAAAGATAAATATAACTACTAATAACAATAAATAAGAAGAAGACCAGATAAAGCATGACATCAAATATAGGAAGGGGCGTTGACTAAATACAATATAAAGGTTAACAGAAATTTAAAAGTACTAAAACAATAAATTTTCACAAAGGAGTGGTTCCGAAACGACTCAACAAGTGATAATAAAATGAAGACAAGAAGGTAAGCAGTAATAAACATAGTAACTGTAATTTGTAATTTATGATTATCTGATGGGGCTGTATTAAAAAATAATTGCAAAATTTTTGAATACTGTGAAAAATCTAGCAAGTTTCATACATTTAATTTTTTCATAACATGTTTCCTGAATTTTCCCATTTACATTTCATCCCACAAAACCATCTAAATACGTAAATCTGAACATTATAAAGGAAATATTAAATTATATTTATTATATAAATTTTTAAAGGATCATACACATTCACAGACTACTCATAAAAAATTTGTAAATATAAAAACAAGATTCATTACTGGAAAAGGTCAAAGAAAAAATAATTTTTATATAACAAGGAACCTGTTTCAGATATATTTCCAGCCGATTATTTTTTAACATTTCTCTAGCACAAGCGTCTAGAGTCACAATAATAATATTAATTAATAATAATGTTACCTGTATCAAAAATAAAATTAGGAATAGATAACATATCAACACTTTTTTTCAATTACATAAGAGATAACAATTAAAAAAAAATATTTTTCAGCGAGAATTGTTGATATTAGCCAGAGAGAAAAAGAGAAAATAATGTGTTATAAAAAGGAAAAAAACTGAGGTGTAATTACATAAATATTATGTTTTTATTGTAATTTATAGAAAAGATTTAAAATATGATAATGGAAATACAAAAATGTGTTTTTAATGCTAAGATATGTACAAAGTTTAAAGTTTAAAAAGTGTTTATATTTTTTCAGGTAGAATTATTTATAGGAGAACAACGGAACACAAGTTGATACTTTTGTAAAAGATGTTTCCTTTCGAAGCTAAACAGAATGTACAAAATCCAAGGAAGAATAGGAATAAATCATCTGCGTCATGACATACTAAGGAAAAGTTAAGTTGTGCAAGAGATTTACTGAGAGAGAGAGAGACTTAAAGAATTTTACTTGGCTCCATAAAGTAGGACTATGTATTCTATATTCAAAAAAAAAAAATTGGTTTTTTTATACACCTAAAATAACCATTTTTCCCCTTTTATGCCAACCATTTGTTTCTATTTTTTGTATTCTTTATTCTGTTAGCATTATTTCCTGTTTGTTATAAAAACCGGCTTCACAACATAAATGTCAACTTAACATTTAAAAAAATACAAATTTGACTCATTCAGAGACGTATTTACGATTATAATTCTTTCGCTACGTTAATTGGGAAACTGATTACTCAAAAATACCATTCATATCACCTTTGCCAGTTTATGTGTACTGGTAAAAATAATAAAAAAAAATATATATATTTATATATATAATTGTTACATTACTATAACCGTAAGTTGTTAAGATGAAAACTAATCAGTGAAGAAGTACAAATTATTTATGAACTTTGGCGCTAATTTTTAAAAAAATTTAAGAAATTGTTTTATTGTAAGTGCATTTTTTTATTAGAAAATTTTAAGATTCTCTTTCAAAATGTATAGCTCTAGAGATCCTAGTAGTAAAAAAGAAATCAATAAATGAAAAATTATTAAAATAATAATGCAATGCAGTGTCTCTATCTAAGTGAAATGACAACAGTTGAACGGTTTGTTGTTTTTTTTTTTTTTTGAGTCTGAAAGACTTCTTCCAAGGAAAATCTCCATATAAATAAAATTTTAAATGATAGAAAAATAAACCAATACACAATAAATCATTTAATTTCACAAAAAAGAAAACAAAAATTAAGAAGTTTTATCAACTTGGTAATTATTCTGACCTAAATAGTATCTGTAAGCCAAATGTCAAATGGTAGTAATAATTTCAGAACAAGGAATTTTATTTTTTGAATGAATATCTTAAAAAAATGATTAATCTTACCAGATTTCCAAAATAAGATTGTTTCTAAAACATTGTTCTTATTTCTTAAATATTTTCTATCGTTCATTGTTTAATCGTTTTAAATAAGTTTCTAAGCAAACTTAAACTTTGTGAAAAGTTTATGTTTTTGTTTTGAAAATTTCTTAGCTATTTTAAAATCAAGTTAATTGTTTTTGTTGGATAATTTATTTGTTTACTCTTGAAATAGGGTTAAAACCTAATGCTTTGGAAACATCAGTACATATTACGTTAAATTATGATTTCTAAACATTAACTACTCACAAATAATTTAAACGATATATTTTAATACAGACTAGAAAACGTGACCTATGCATGTAATAAATTTTATGTAATATAAAATCAGTTGATGTTCAATTTTTATCGGATTCTATTATAACTGAAACAAAATTTATTTTCATGGAATAATTATTTAAAACTATCAAGAATATCAAATAGTATCTATTAGAAGTAAAATAATCACTTATTTCAGTAAATAATTCATGTAAGTAATTATACTGTCAGTGTAGAAACTGTCGGACAAAATTCTGCACTTAATGTTTCAGCAACTAATATTACGTAATAGATAAAAAACGGTCTGTAAAATAATACTTCTGTTATCACGGTATTGTTACAAAATTGCTTTATGAAAACGTAGTTTCAGATTCCACTCAGATTTTTTCAAACAAAAAATGATGAAATTATGATAATATTGATTACTAATTACGTCAAATATAATAACATAACTCAACAAATCAAGAACTTACTTATCCCATGTTAAGTTTCTATCCTTTAACAGAGAGGCCTTCCCAGATGGTGGCCCAAAACTAGCAGTTGTTGTCTTTTAGATTGATGTAGATCAAATATAATTACGTCAAATATAATAATATAACTTAACAAATCAAGAACTTGCTTATTCCATGTTAAGTTTCTATCCTTTAACAGAGATGCCGTCCCAGATGGTAGCCCAAAACTAGTTGTCTTTTAGATTGATGCGGATCAATAAAGACTAGCAGAAGAAAGCCTAAACCATACACCTGATCCTCCAAATTAGTGATTGAGCGAGGGTCATACTCCCTTACCTTGGGGAGCAAAATTATCAATCCGAAATCGGAGACCACGACTTGACATAAAATGTGATGACAACGAGTAAGTAAGTAAACTTAATGATTTATCAAGTTAAAAAAATATATCGTAACTAGTTTAATAGAATAAAATAACTAATTATTTAATCTATTACAATTATAAGATGTAGGTAATTTTGTAACGTAAATTTCCCTTTGCATGATAACTAAATAACATGAAAATTAATATTTTTAGAAAGATGTTACATTAATCCACGTATATCACAATAAATATACAACCAATGTTCAATAATACAGCAGCTTTATGCTTGTTAAACATCATGTATTAAGTTATTAATCGAGAAAGTAATTTGTAACTATTAGACTTAAATACAGTATTATTATCCTACAGATATATAAAAACTGTATGAAACTTTGATAAAATTATATTTTAATAAAGTGAATTTTATTTTACTGTACTTTCATCTAAACTCGTACAGGAATTCTAATAGCTAGTATGGTTTTATTCATTATTGAGGAAACACAGTACTTCCATAAATTAATCGAATTTAATATATTATTATTACCTGAGTATTATTACAAAGTTTCGATATTTTAATTGAACAAAAGTTTCTTGAAATTTTTTCGTAAAAGAATAATGATTGTAAAGGAGATTAGAAAGGAGAAGCGATAAACATACCTATAATTGTATGGTTTGTTTTTCTTTTTTGAAAGAAAATAGATTAGCTAACATAAAATATATTATAAAAAAAGTACAAAGCACACGTTTTTTATATAATATATTAATACAGATCAGAAAGGATTGATGAGCAACAAATCAGTCAAGAAAAACGTGATTTAATATGATAAATATCATACAATTTAATTTAACAACCTTAATTCTTCAAGATTATTTCCATTTTATTGTTTCCCTTATTTTATACCTGAAGTTTTACTTAATGTATAGAACCCAAAAAAATTTAATTTAATTTTTGTAATTATTACACTACAAGCCTGACTGTACTATCTCAATCTCTTTTTAGTATTTATTTTGTAAAGATTAAGACTGTAAATAAGCAAAAGTGAGAAAACCGTATAATTATAGTAATGATAGTTGATGGATAATCAACTATTGATATTGATAATCTTGAACTTAAATACGTCGATAAAGAGAAAAAAACAGGTACATTACTTCATGCGAAGTTAAGTAGGTTGCATTTTATATATGTGTTGATAAAAATATTCTCATATTTTAAGAAATTTTTTAAATTGAGTATTATATTTAGATCTCCCAAAATGATTATATTTTTGGACTCGGCGAACAATTTAAAGTCAAGATTTGAGTAAAAGGACATCCTTCAAAATGATATGTGTGTGTTTTCATTGGTTTCATGCTTCATCACCGGAGTAGGTTATCCGTTATACACAAACTTTTATAAAAAACTCGTATACGTGAGACAATAATGTTTAGGCACAAAAGTTTTGGGTAATTTAGTCAGATGTTTAAATGCATAAGTTATGGCTTTATTTATTAAGATCGGAAATTTACAAATAATAAAAAGTTTCTTTTTGAACACGAGATATGTTAGCGTCCCAAATCTCAGGATATATGAGTGGCAGTGGGTCAGGGCGAACGTCATTTGACAGTTGGCAGTTGAAGCTAGTAGATGTGCAAGAAGTGTTGAAATTCTTACACTCAAACGTAAGGTATTCTGCCGTGAAGATGAGTAAAGTTTTCTGAACACTCGTTCCATTTGAAAATTTTATTTTGAAGGTGCAAATGATGCACGGCCCGTGAAGAAATTTGTGTTGCTTATGGGCAAGATATGTTGCAACAGTATTAGCCAAAAAGTGGTTCAGTCAGTTTCGTTCTGGAAATTTCGATGCCCAAGCTGCTCCTCGCATTGGGCGACCAATTACCGAAAAAGTAAATGAATTTCTGGTAAAAGTAGAGGAAGATCAGAATGTAACCAGTACTGACATCGCCAAACAAACAGAGATCGACGATCTAAACATCGATCATCAAACAGTGTAAACCATATGGAAATAGCTGGCTACAAAAAAAGCTCGACATTTGGGTGCCGCATGAAGTGACTCAGAAATATTTACTCGACTTAATTTCTACCTGTGAATTTCTACTGAAACTTAAAGAAATCGATCCATTTCTGAAGCGGTTGATCACGAATGTTGAAAAGTAGATAATCTACGACAACAATGTGTAAAAAAAGATGGTGGTCAAAGCTAGGAGAAGCTACAGTCTGTAGCAAAGCGTCAGGAAGGTTATGTTGTAACTTTGGTGAGATTGGAAGGGCATCGTGCATCACAATCTGCTGCAGCAAGGCAGTATTATAGACTCAGACCTGTACTGTCAGCAATTAGCGTGATTGCATCTAACAATTCAAAAGGAACGGCCAGAACTGACCAACCGAAAGGGTTTCGTATACCACGCTGACACCGAATCCATGTATGCGCTGATCAACGCCATACGTCATATATATTTTATGATCCGTCAGGAATTTAGAGGAGAACTTGATTGGGAGATTTTGATGCATCCACCGTACATCCTGGACCTGGCACTTTCAAACTATTTGTTTTGATCCCTGCAGAACTCCCTGAATTGTATTAACTTAGTTTCAAAAGAGGCCTGTGAAAACCACGTGTCACAATTTTTTGACCAGAAACCACAAAAGTTCTATAGCGACGGGCTTATGGTGTTGCCGGAAAAATGGTAGAAGGCCATAAAAGAAAATTCGGTATATCTTGTCTCATAATGTTATTTCTCCATAACAATAAATGTATTCCCAATTTTGACCTCCAACAGCTTAATACGTTTTAGAAGGCACTAATATAAATCGTATTTTTTTCGAAGATTTTGTAATTTATTGTTCAAATTTAATTGGGGTCTGAAATGAAATTGTGTTTCTAAACGAAAGCATCTGGATCTTAATAAAATATAATTTATTTCTTTTTTTTATTTCAGTCAGTAATGAAACCACAGATGAGTTTTTCACAGCTCATTTTCATAGCTCATTGGTGACAAAAATGTTTTTTTCATAAATATTGAAGGCTTTATTTACTATTTTGTTTACAGTACGTTAACAGTGATGTTAACCTGTGGTCACTTATTTTCACAGTATTATTAAACATTGAGTTCATATTATTGTTTTATTTTTTTGGGGAAGGTTGAAAATATGCTTTAATGAATTTTTAATTTTATAAACGAAAAAGGAGATGATACGTTCGATGAAATTGTTTTTTCAGTTGAAATGTAGTTTTATTTATAAGGCAATATCAACAGCCAGAATAGTCGGTTGTGCTGTGTAAATAATCTTAATGAATTCCTGGAACAAACAATTACATGACGGAAACATTAGTGTTTGATGTGCTATATCATTTAAACCGATAATCATTCACTTTATTAAAACACGGTAAACTCAGAAACTCACTACAATAGAATAATTTTGTCTTTCATTTTTAAACTGAATGAGAAAGAAATTGGTGGAACACTTTTCCACCTAGATAGAGCAATGATGCAAATCGCGAATTTTTCCTAACATTTCCTGATGAAGTTTACGAGATAGGCTCATTTTAAAGCATATCTGAAAAGAGATCCACACATTTTTCACTGGGCATTTATTTATGTTGAGGAATGAAAGGATTCGTTTACAAGAACAACAATCATAACTTTCATAAACAGGAAAATGATATAACTGGATTTTTTAATTAAATCACGCATTTAATGCTTCACCCTTTTTTTTTTTTTAATTATAATTAAACGTAATTAGACATGTCTAGAGGGGAAAAAGTGCCAAATATTTGAACATCTATGTCAAAAAAAAAAAATAATTGAAGTAAGTATCATTCCTTTTTTGAATATAAAAAAAAAATATATTTGCAAATATTGCTGTATTTCATTAGCGACATCTGGTATAACTTTGTTTATTTTATTACTGTTTCAAATAAATTATAAAGTAGAAGAATAATTGGTATCAAATAGAAGGCAAAAAATAATGTTTTTTTATAAGTTTTGCAGAATTAAATTATTATTATTATGTTAAAATATATCTAAAAAATTGTATTCTGCAATTAATGTTATCCGATTGATGCATGAAAAGAAAAGTTATTAATAGGCAGGCCATCCTAATATTTATTTTTAATATTTCATTGTTTCAAGAATACTGAAAAAATAAGTTAAATACTTCGTTAATTTCTAAAGCGAAACTCTAATTTTGCAGATCAAATTTTATAAAAGAAATAAAAAAGAGTTTCCATTGTTTAACGCTAAGTACGTTTTACAAGAAAAAAATATTTCTCTCACGTCAGCAACAAAAGCGGACACCAACAAATTGTCTAAAAGTTATAACGAGCCATTTGTAATAGCTGAAACGTCTGCCAGCATGCTACCTTAGCAGAATGGAGTGATCATTCTAAGCGTAATTATTAAAGGCAGGCGCGAACGACAATTACAAATTGCGCTTTGTCATCGCTCTGTCATCTCACATCACATGAATTGTCAACCTCTATACCTCCCCTCCCAGACTGTTTCTCATTCTATAAATGACGGAATTTCATCAAAGTAGAGCAAAGTACGAAATCGTAAGCTTGTATTCATGAATTTTTAATTTTTTCAATACATTTTTTTAAATAAATATAAAAAGTAATGTAAACTCATCTCTTTTTTTGTTGTAATAACATAAATAATTTTTTAACGTAAGAAAATAAATAATGAAGAAACATAATATCATTTATATTTTAATATTTACATAAAGAAAACAAATTAATAAACTCTAATTTATAAAAATATACGTGAAATTAAAAATAAGTATCCATATTATAAAGTTATTTTTTGTAAATAAGAAGAAAAAGAGTAAATTAAGCTATTATATTACTTAT